>NC_055999.1:62120202-62439488 GCF_018446385.1 Zingiber officinale | reverse complement strand
GAGAGAGGAGGTTCTGACGTATGTCAAGCGTTGAAGAGGGGTAATTTAAAGGGAGGGGGGTGTTTTGACAGATGTCAATGGTTGGAGAATGACGAATTTAAATGGAAGGAGTGTTTTGACAGGTGTCAATGGTTGGAGGATGAGTAATTTAAAGAGGGTGAAAGATTCTGACATGTGTTATTTGTCAATGGTTGGAGGGAGAGATGATTTAAAGGAAGAGAAGATTATGACATGTGTCAATAGTTGGATGGGGGTAATTTAAGTATCAAATTAGGAAGGTAATTTACAGGAAAGGAGTAATTTAAAAATTATATAAAATTAAAAAAAAATAAAAAATTTGATAAAAAAATTAATAAATAAAATTGGTTAAAAAATAAAACTAAATAAATATTTAAAAAATAATAAATAAAATTAATTAAAAATAAAACAAAATAAAAATTAAATAAAATTTAAAAAATATAAATATTAATGAAAAAATAATAAACAAAATTAATTAAAAAATAAAATTAAATAAAATTAAAAATATATATAAGTATTAATGAAAAATAATAAATAAAATTAATTAAAAAATTAAAAGGTAATTTACAGGAAGGGAGTAATTTAAAAATTATATAAAATTAAAAAAATTAAAAAATTTGATAAAAAAAATTAATAAATAAAATTGATTAAAAAATAAAACTAAATAAATATTTAAAAAGTAATAAATAAAATTAATTAAAATAAAACTAAATAAAAATTAAATAAAATTTAAAAAATATAAGTATTAATGAAAAAATAATAAACAAAATTAATTAAAAAATAAAATTAAATAAAATTAAAAATATATATAAGTATTAATGAAAAATAATAAATAAAATTGATTAAAAAATTAAAAGGTAATTTACAGGAAGGGAGTAATTTAAAAATTATATAAAATTAAAAAAATTAAAAAATTTGATAAAAAAATAAACAAAATTGATTAAATAAATAAAACTAAATAAATATTAAAAAATAATAAATAAAATTAATTAAAAATAAAACTAAATAAGAATTAAATAAAATTTTAAAAATATAATTATTAATGAAAAATTAATAAACAAAATTAATTAAAAAATAAAATTAAATAAAATTAAATAAAATTAAAAATATATATATATAAGTATTAATGAAAATTAATAAATAAAATTGATTAAAAAATTAAAATTAAAAAAAATTAAAAATATATAAGTATGAACGGAAAATATAATAAATAAAATTAATTTTAAAAATAAAACTAAAAAATAAAAAAAAATCAAAAAGGATAGAGGGCAGAACGGTCATTTAAAGGGGGGAGAGAGAGAGAGGGGAGGGGAGGTGCACGTGTAGCGACCCACCTTTCTACACTACTACTACTCTCTAAAGGTGGACCACTACTTGACTACTATATTTTTTTTTCCTCTTAACTGTAAAGGTCGATATCGCTCTGATACCAACTATAACGACCACCCTTCTTACTACTACTTAACCGGTACGCTACTTAACTTCGAGAAATCCCTACCGAAAAATTTCGGCAGAGTCTCCCCTGTACCGGTGACCCCAAACTGGGATACAAACACTATATACACAGCCACAGGCGGCTGGAACATATTTTTCACAACCACGCAGAAATAATAACACGACACTAAAAAGAAACTATTCTAGCAATAGAAAACTATATAGCTCCAACAATAGGAAATAACTCAACTAACAATGCGGAATAGACTCAATTAATCAACATAGACAAAGGAAACAACTAATACAATCTCTATCAACTTAATAACTGAAAGAAAACTCAAAAGGAGTCTTGACAGTTTCCTTAGCAAACTCATGATCTCTCCATAGTCCTGGCATCACACACTGTTACAGCATCTCCTCGTCGCCTTCCTTCTTATACTTTAGCTTTCCTTTTCCTTTATCTGCAGTAGGAGGAAAGTAGTATCTATAAGCAAAATGCTTAGTGAGCGCTATCTAACTCACAAAATCACGATATGCATGTATATAAATAAAAACATGCTAAAACTGAATGCTAACATGTAAAGATACTCATGCTCATAAATAGCAAAGGAATCAACTAACTGAAAAGCTAACATGTATAGCTAAACATGCTCATCAACTAGCAAATCAATAACATGTAAGAAAACTAAACATGTAAAAGCTGCTAGCATAAAAGGAAGCTAAACTTACTGATCTTTAAAACAAAGTGAAACTTGTTTTACTTGTTCTAAGCTGATTCTTTTATTTCACTTGCTTAAAACTCATTCTTTAGTACTTTTATTCTTATGTAAAACTTATTTTTACTTGTTCATAAACTTATACTTTTAATACTTGAAAATAATAATCAACTTCTTTTGGGCCCGGCATTGTACCACTTTGCGCGCATTCTTAGTAAGGATCGAGGTAGCTAATCCCGAAACTACTAAGATACTTCTAGGCCTTGTGCCTAGGGGCATCTTGGAGCCCATCCCTTGGACCTTGTGTCCGGTACATGCCATTTAAAAGTAAAATACTTGTTATATCTTAATTACTTCTTCTTTAAATGCCTTGGCATTTTAATAAGCACCTTGTGTGCCAAAAATCCCTAAAGTCTTGACTTTGGGATCTACTTAAGGCCTTGGCCTTTTCTTTCTTTTCTTTATCTTTCTTATACTTTTCTTTATCTTTCTTATACTTTTCTTAAACCCAAAAATACTATTAGGGTATCTTTCATATGCATCTATGAATGAAACTAACTATGTAACACATAATCGTGCATAAAAGAAATCTGCACATACAATACTTATCAAAAATTTGCACTAATGCTTAACAGAAATCTGCATACTAGCTTAATAAAAATCTGTATAATAGCTTAACAGAAATCTACATACTAGCTTAATAAAAATCTGCATACAAGCTTAATCAAATCTGCTCACTACACTAACTAACTTCTGCACTTATAAGCTTAATAAAATTATGCTCTTATAAACTTAATAAATTCTGCACTATAAGCTTAGTTAAAATCTGTAAGTCTAATTAAGCTACTAGAGATCTAATTGGATCTTCCAATGTTAAACCATCAAAACTGCAATGCTATATAATTCAAAATCTGTATGCTTATCTGAATGGTAGCAAGGAAGCATAGCTAAACCTCATGCTAGAATAAAGAAACTCAAATCTGTATACTTAAATGAAAGTAGCATAGCTAAACCTCAAATCTGTATACTTTACTTATAAAAATTCTGCACTTGTAATCTCAATAAAATCTGATAATGTTTTCAACCTATTCTGCACTTTTATCTGCAATGAAATCAAGCTTAATCCTGTACTAAAAATCTGTATACTATGTTCTGCCAGGATTTACAACTTTTACAAATATAAGCTATCCACTCTTTACTTATTCTCGTAGCATATTTCCTGTGCCCATTGAGGTAATAAGGGAAACCTAAATCTGTGCTACTAATGAATTCAAAGCCTTCACAAGCAAACATGTACACCTCAAGCCAAATCAATATCTTGCTATCCTTACATAAGAAAATAGAACCAATTCATAGCCAACCAAAACTAAACATGCTAAAGCTTAAAATCTATGTAAACTTGTTGAAAACTCATACTTTCACAAAGCAACGGGAATCAAAACTTGTTGCAACTATCTGTGGTGCCACGGCAAGGAAGCAAAAGAAGCCCAACCTGCCACACATGGCTAATCAAAGCTAAACAATCTGTTAACTTCCGAATCTAACAATTCCACGTGCTTGAACTGAACTATAGTTCATCCAAGGTAAGGATCAATCTAACAATTCTTCATTAGGTTTCATGGCAGCAACCTAATTATAAACTTCCTCCAAAACATGCTTCGAAATCAAATTTTAAACTTGCTGGAATTTAGAACCTTAAATCTTGCTACTGTTCTTCATGCTTAAACTGAACTAATCCTTCTCTTCTTTCTTTAGGGTTCACAGCAACAAGCAAAAACCAAGAATCGTCACAACAAAATTTGAAAAAAAACAAGAAGAAAACGAAATCCGGAGCTATCCTACTGCAGGTGAGTAGCAACTCACCACTTGTTCTTGCACTTACAACCGAAGGAGAAGGCTTAATAGCTTCTAGGGTTTTTTTTTTCCGGCGAGACTCAAAATCGCAGCACCTTCTTTGCGTCTACGTGCTCTCCACGTCAAGGAGATCACAAGGTTGTGAAGGACTCTCGGAGACCACCCAAGACCACCCTCAGCCGGCCGCCGGGGGATCTGTTTCGCCCGAGAAGAAGCGGCGCCGTCGCGTGCGTGAGGAGAAGAAACCGATGGGGAGAAAAATAAAACCTATTCCTCACTTAACTTTCCTTTTACCAAAGTTTATTTTCGGTTTCTAAAATACCGCTTAACTATTATTGATTTCGGTTTCCTTCAAGAAATCAATCACTTGATCACTTGGTTATCTCCTCCGCTTAAGTCTCGGGTCGAGCCGAAGGTCGCCGGGTCGAGCCTCGGCTCGGCCAAATTTCTGCAACCTTTTATTTTCTGTTATCAAATATGGCTTAAGAATATTTCGCACCATATTCATTCACAAAACACTTACGGAACAGTTGGCTAGCTGAATTCGCTTAAGGCTTGACTTAACCCGAGGTCCACGGTTCGAACCTCGGCTTCGACATTTTTTGTCGAAACTTCTTCCGTTCAGTAAAAATACCAAACGACCTCTAAAAATTGCATAAAAATACTCTAAAAATTTCTAAAAATATCTAGAATATTTCTATAGCATTTCTAAATAATTTTAAGGACTTTTAGAACTTCAAATAGGGAAAATTTGGGTCGTTACAGCGCGTGTCGGGGGGGGAAGTAATTTGCGAAAGAAAGTATGATGAGAGAGAACAAGGAGATATATAGTGAAATGAAAGAAAAATTAAATAAATATATTAAAGGTATTTTTGTCCAAAACTTATTTTTCATTCTCATTCCTATCAAAACCTAAGGTAAGAGGTGAGTTTCATTAATACCCAAATTTTTTAGTTTCATTTCAAAATCTTGATTTCATTTCCATTAACTAAATATAAGATTTGGGAATGAATCCATTCTCTCATTCCTAAACCCCTAAACCAAATGCTTAATGTTATAGTTGTTGATTTAAAGAGAGCACTAACAGTAGTAAAATTGCACCAAAACACTAAGCATGTAGTAAACAGGTAAATAAAAGAGAGGTCGAGAAAAATGTATCTCCGGTTGAAGCGTCGGAGTGTCGACTGTCTTTATAGAATTTATTACTACCCACGGTGCAGAGGCTCTCCAGCAAAATTCTCCCAAGATCCGACAACCACTCGCGTCGTCCGTAGATGCACTCCAAGATGAACGTCGCACTCAGACTCAACCTCAGATCACTAAAAAACCAAGCCTCATGACAAGGAAACTAGAGCACGTAGAGAGGGAAAGAGGAGAGAGCAGATTGCTTGAGGGAGAATGCTTGAGTGTGTTGTACCAGGAACAGAGGCAGTGTATTTATACACTCTAAAGCAGTGCACGAAGCAAAGCATGAGTCACTTCCGCTTCCTGACGCGCGGGTGCGTCGCTCTTCCTCACGCGCGGGATAGAACCAAACCGTGCGTTGCTTCCTCAAGCGCGGGACAGAACCAAGCCTTGCCAGCGAACCAAAGACTGGCAAAAACAAACCAGGTCGCCTGCAAGCGTGAGGCCCACGAGCGGGGGATTTGCACCCACCTTGCGTGCGATGATCGCGTGTGTCGCGCCCGGTTTATGGATTTCCGGTTCGAACCCCCTGAAACCACCTGATTTGGGCTCGGCCCGCGCATGCGTGTAGGTCCCCTTAACTTTGCTAAGCAAGGATGGAAGGGCTCCATATATAAGGCCTTCCAACCTTTCTTTGCTTAGCAATATGGGACTAAATGCATACATCTATGCATTACAATAAGCAAAGAAATAGTTTGAATTAAACTCAAAACTCAACAATCCCCCACTAATTCAAATTATTTTGGTCGAAAAACAGAGACTTGTCCTGAGGCTTGGTTGCAATGAGTTTTTAGTGAAAATACCTTCTGGTTTGAATTTTCACCTAAGTACGTCAATCTTATTCACATAGGTTTGAAGTGAACTCAGTCTTAAACTTAAACATTTTATATGTGAAAATCAATTGGTAACAACTCATCACTGGCGACGGTTGAATCCTTCTGGGTTGGTGCATTACGACCATGCCACCGAATCTTGTTTCATAAGTGCTAAGGAGAGTTGCCTAGACCCCCTACACTGCGGCCACACAGTTACACTTACATAGGTGAGTTCTCCAAGGATGTACTGCGAGCATCCTGTCATTAAGACCTTGAACTCATTAAGAGCTCCTAAGCTCATCCTTACTATCAGTCAAGCATCTATCCATGGAAGAGACTATGAGATTACATCTCAATCAATTTGATGCTTACGGTTCACCCTTATAACTTGTTTATACCATATTGAACCTACTTCTTGGGATCTCCAATCAGATAGGTTGGGTTATCGTTATAGATGAAACCAGGATAGGCCTCAGTTCCATTCCCTTACTGGATCTCTTGATTTTCTCATAATCAAGTCCTTTAGTGAGTAGATCAGCAATATTGTCTTTTGAACTTACAAAGTCCAATGACACCACTCCAAGAGACACTAACTCACGAATAGACTTTAATCTTATTCGTACATGTCTCTTCTATTTCTGGTTATACTTGGAGCTTCTAATCTGAGCTATTGTTGTTTGATTATCACAGTGTACTGAAATAGAAGGTATTGGCTTTATCATCAAGGGAATTTCAGAAAGAAGACCCTTAAGCTAATCAGCTTCAGTTACTGTGGTATCCAAAGCACACAATTCTGCCTCAGATGTAGAACGGGTTATAATCGTCTGTTTAACAGACCTCTAAGTGTAAAGACATAACCAGTAATGCATTTACACTCAGTAGTGTCAGCTATCCAACTAGCATCACTATATCCCTCCAGGACTGCAAGGAATCTCCCATACCACAAGCCCAAGGATATAGTGCCTTTTAGGTATCTGAGTACTCTGTCTAATGCATCCCAATGCGTTCTATCCGGACAGCTGGTAAACCTGCTCAATTTCGTTATAGCAAAAGAAATATCAGGTCTAGAACAATTTGCTAAATATATTAGACTACCTATAATTTGTGAATATCTTAATTGAGACACTGCCACACCACTCTTATTCTTGTAGAGAGTTTTTGAAGGATCATAGGGTGTGACGACAGATTTAACTTGGCTATAGCCATATTTCTCTAATACTCTCTCAACATAGAGTGACTGAGAAATTGTTATTCCATCAGTTGAATGAGTCAACTTCAGCCCTAAAATCATGTCAGCACAACTCATATCCTTCATATCAAACTTACCACATAAGAGGGCCTTAGTCTCATTAATAATAGAAAGGTTAGAACCAAAAAGTAGAATATCATCTACATATAAACATAAGATAATACAATTATCACCTTTCATTTTAGCATACACACATTTATCAGAGTCATTCATTTCAAAGCCAAACGATAGCATAGTGTCACAGCCCTACCCACGCGGTCTCACCATTGTGTGTGAGATTCTGACTGGCGTCAGGGGTGACCATGTCATTTGCATCATGTGCACAGATTGCATTAATTATGATTGATGCATTTTGGTGATTGCATATGATTGACATGCATACAGGTTATATGCTTTTGCTCTGACTACCTTTATCTGTGTATGTTTACAGTCAGTTGCACAAGCCTCGCAGGTGAGTACAGTTTATTTCAGTTATGCATTTCTTATTATTCTTGCTATAGACTGTACTTTATGCCTATTGCTGGTTATTACAGTTTATTTCAGCTATGCATATCTGTTATACTGTTAGGAGACCGTACCGTAGGTTGTACTGTTAGGAGACTGTACTGTAGGCTCTATGGTTTAGTGTACTATACCGTGGGTTGTATGGTTAGAGAACATTGATTCTATGGTTTAGGAGACTGTACCTTAGGTTAATACTGGTGGATATATATTGCTGTACATGTCTATTGGTTTACCTGCTGAGTTCATGAACTCACCCCGTTGTTACTATTTTTCAGGTTGAGGCCGTCGGGAGATATTCCAGTCGCTAGCCCCATTAGCGCGAGGATTTTCTTTGTCGGATTTATTATGCTTTTGCGTCTTATATACTTGTACTGTGGGTTTGTATTGTGGACTTTATGTCGAACCTTTGGGTTTGCTGCTTTTGTTTTCCGCTGCAGATTTTCACACTACTTCGTGGATTTGTTTTCTTCGTTGTAGTGGAGTATGATGTGTACGTATATCTTTGTTGGTTTTATATCGTGCTTCCTTATTAAACTGCGTGGATTGAGTATATGTTGAGCTGTGTGGAATATTGATATAAACTGCGTGGCTTGTTTCTTATTTGTATTGTATTGTTCCGACCGAGTGTGGCCGAGGTATAGATATATGTATACTGAGATTCATATTGTCCGCCGTACAGGGGAGATGCTGCCGAAATTTCTTCGGACAGAGACTACCTGGGGCGTGACAATTTATTTGGTATCAGAGCCAGGCTCACGATACTTGCTCTTCGTTTTAGATTTTCGAGGTTTATCTGATACCAATTTATTTGGTATCAGAGCGAGGTTTTGCGATACCTACTTGTCGGGTTTCGGATTTACGATGCTTACTTTCGTGAGCCTTTCTCGATATTTCGGTATTTCGGATTGTACGGAATTTCGTCGATTTTATCGTTTCGGAATTCCGAGGTATTTTGACAAAGTTTTATTGGATCTATTTGGGGGCTATGCAGCGACAGGACATCTCCAGACGGCAATAGGTAAATCAGGTAATTTTATAGTTTTCATACCTATAGTGATATCTGGATAACATTTTTTTCATATATGATACGTGTTCTAGTACTTAAACGTGGTCGCACATGTATGAGGGCGATCGATTCTCTAGAGACAGAGTCTCCAGAGAGTTCTGTTAGGGTTGAGCCTGTCCGTCAGGGATAGACTCCTCAGGGTATTGTGACCACGTTAGACTGTCAGATCCTGACGGTTCCGACTTCAGAGGTACCTACCTCGCCTGTACCGCCAGTAGTACCTACAGGGTACTCGGCACCTTCTCTAGCCGTGCCTACTGCGTACTCGGTACCACCACAGACATCTGTGTTGGTTACTACATACTCGGTACCTGCACCAGCAGTACCGGTTACATCGTACCCGGTACCGCCCATCGTACCTTTAGTCGTCCCTACTTATGCCTACTCTATAGTTCCACTAGTGGTTTCTACCCTGTTTATGTGGCAGCACTAGTGGTACCTCTTCCAACCTATCCATCAGTACCACCCATAAGATCAACTCCAGTGATTCTGCCCAGTACCGCAGCGATATCTACGGATATGGTTGTGGCACGAGCATGGATCCCAGCCTTAGCGACGTCGGTGAAAAGATCGATTTACGCTATTTCGCGTGGAGACTGATCCGAGCGTGGCTCAATCTTGGATAGAGTCTATGGAGCGGACATTCTTTTACATGGCTGCTCCGAGTGGGAGAAGGCTGAGCTGGTTACTTACTACTTACGAGATAGCAGCAGAGTAGTACTCAGACGGGTCAGGGTATTTCTGGGTCATCTGGCCGACCCCAGAAGTCAGGATGATCTTCATCAGGACGTTCCCGGTCTTCTCAGCAGAACCGGAAACTGTCCACCGATGATTCTCACTGCACCCGATGTGGGTCCTGAGATCACATCATCTCTGCATTCACCCTGGGACAGTCAGTTTGCTATTATTGTAAACTGCCTAGGCACGTGGGCCGAGACTGTTCGCTGCAGGCTTAGCATGTAGCTTCTGGGATTTCTGTTCCGGGAGGAAAGTTTGGTCAGTCCGGGACTCAGCAAGGTTGGCCAAAAGCCCAATCTTCGCATCATCAGCAGAGGACAGCTCCCCTTGTAGCAGCTGCTTATGGCATACACGGGCAGGAGCATTTCGGTGTCCTTGTGGAGAACCCCATGGTACTCCACCTTAGTTTCTCCAGTACTATTTGTCAAGAAGAAGGATGGTACTCTGAGGTTGTGCATCGATTATAGGCAGCTGAATGCAGTGACTATCAGAAATAAGTACCCCTTGCCATGGATTGAGGATTTATTTGATCAGCTCAGAGATACATCAGTGTATTCTAAGATTGATCTGCGGTCTGGATATCATCAGCTGAGAGTTCGAGATTCTGATATTCAGAAGACAACATTTCGCACCAGATACGGACATTACGAGTTTTTGGTAATGCCATTTGGGCTTACCAATGCTCCTGCAGTATTTATGGATCTGATGAACCGTATCTTTCTGGAGTACTTAGATCAGTTTGTTATTGTGTTTATCGATGATATATTGATCTATTCGCGTTCCGAGGAGGAACATGCGCAGCACCTTCGCATAGTCTTGGAGACTCTTCGACGACATCATCTGTATGCGAAGTTCAGCAAGTGTGCATTCTGGCTTCCCTCAGTGGTTTTCTAGGACATGTGGTTTCCAGCCGAGGTATTTCAGTAGATTCACAGAAGATCGAGGCTATCACTAGATGGGAGCAGCCGAAGTCAGTCCAGGAGATCCGCAGTTTCTTGGGACTGGCTGGATATTACAGACGATTCGTAGAGGGTTTCTCCAGTATTGCTATGCCGTTGACACGTCTGACTAGGAAAGGCGTGAAGTTCACGTGGTCAGAGGCTTGCGAGACCAGCTTCCAGGAGCTGAAGCGGAGATTAGTATCAGCACCAGTCTTGGTTTTACCTTCTGGTGATGACGGATTCATACTTTATACAGACGCATCTCTTCAGGGCTTGGGCGCTGTATTGATGCAGCACGGTAGGGTAGTCTCTTATGCTTCTCGTCAGTTGAAGGAGCATGAGAAGAACTACCCAGTACATGACTTAGAGCTAGCTGCTATTATCTTTGCTTTGAAGATTTGGCGACATCATCTTTATGGTATTACTTTTGAGATTCTTACTGATCATAAGAGTCTCAAATATATTTTCACCCAGAAGGAACTCAATCTCCGACAGAGGAGATGGATGGAGTTCCTGAAGGATTATGATTGTACTATTAGCTAATGTGGTTGCTGATGCACTTAGCAGGAAGTCCAGAGGGACTTTAGCTTGTCACCGAGTTTTAGTCACGGACTTGATTCAGGGATTCTCCGAGTTGGGCCTTGAGGAGCAGGGACGGACAGAGCAGGGTATTCTTGTTACCATGGTTGCTCAGTCGTCGATCAGGATGAGGATTCGAGAGGCCCAGGCCGGAGATCAGCATTTACAGTTCATTAGCAGCCAGATAGCTTCCGGACAGCAGACTGAGTTTACACGAGACGATGAGGGGATTGTTTATTTCCGAGGCAGATTATGTGTACCTCAGTCTCACCCGGTCATGGAGGAGTTACTTCAGGAGGCTCATCGTTCTAGATTTGCTATCCACCCAGGTGGGACCCGTATGTATCGTGATTTGAGGCGTTCCTATTGGTGGAACGGTATGAAGAAAGACATCGCAGATTTTGTAGCTAGATGTCTTGTCTGTCAGCAGGTGAAGGCCGAGCACCAGAGACCTGCTGGATTACTTCAGAGGATCCCTATTCCCGAGTGGAAGTGGGAGCACATTACTATGGACTTCGTGGTTGGTTTGCCTAGGACTCGACGAGGCCATGATGCGATTTGGGTAATCGTTGATCGATTAACCAAATCCGCACACTTTTTAGCGATCCGGAAGACTGATTCTCTGGATCGATTAGCAGAGTTATACTGTCGTGAGATTATTAGATTACATGGTGTTCCTTTGAGCATCATATCAGATAGAGACCCACGGTTCACGTCCCGATTCTGGCAGAGTCTGCAGCAGGCCTTGGGCACACAACTTCGTTTCAGTACGGTATTCCATCCGCAGACAGATGGACAGTCAGAGCGGACTATTCAGACATTGGAGGACTTGCTGAGGTCTTGTGTCATGGACTTCGGAGGCAGTTGGGAGGACCACCTGCCATTAGTGGAGTTCGCCTACAACAACAGCTATCATTCGGCTATCCAGATGGCACCGTTTGAGACGTTGTATGGTTGGCCTTGTTGGACACCCATCCTCTGGGAAGAGGTTGGGGAGGCCCAGCTGATAGGACCTTAGAGAGCTCAGCAGGATGCAGAGTTAGTTCGCACTATCAGACGGAGGATGTCAGAGGCTCAGGACCGTCAGAAGAGTTATGCTGATCAGAGACGGAGACCCCTGGAGTTCTCCATTAGTGATCATGTATTTCTTAGAGTTTCACCCACGAAAGGGGTGAAGAGATTTGGTCTCCGAGGTAAGCTAGCTCCCCGATATATTGGACCATTCCAGATCTTGGAGAGGATTGGAGTAGTAGCTTATCGTCTGGCACTACCATCATCTCTAGCTGGCATTCACGATGTATTCCATGTATCTATGCTGAGGAGATACGTATCCGATCCGGCACATGTTCTGTCAGATATATCTGTTCCTATTCAGCCTGATGTTACTTACGAGGAAGTTCCGGTGCGGATTCTGGACCATAGAGAGCGTCAGCTGCGGAACAAGACTGTCCGACTGGTTAAAGTCGGATGGCAGCATCATTCTGACGAGGAGGCTACGTGGGAGCTGGAGGGTACGATCCGAGCTCGATACCTCCATCTTTTTACTTGAGATATGTGGGTTGAAGTTTCTTTCAGCATTTATACTGTTTGGTTATATTATAGTGTTTGTTGTTGGTTATAGCAAAATTTGGGGACCAAATTTTTATTAGTATGGGAGGATGTGAGATCTCGGAAAATTTAATTAATAGGGTTATTTTGAAAATAGCCTTATAGAATTTTTCCGGAATTTTTAGAGATTTTCTGGGAATTTTTCGGAGCTCGTTTGACGGGTTTTGAGAGGATTAATTTCGGGTACGGATTAAGCCTGTTTGAGATACCCATATAAAAGAGGAAATGTTTTAATTATAAATTCCTTTTTCTTTTAATTCCTTTTCCTCCCCAAACGCCGAACCGAACCCGTGCTCTTCTCCTCTCCTTGGGATTTCCGATCTCCTTCTTCCCCTCTACTTCTTCTCGCCGCCTCTCTCTCGCGGGCGACCCGACGCCGACGACGCTAGGGAGCAGATCGCCGGCGGAGGTCTTCTTCTCCGGAGCCTCACCAATGTTAGGTTCCCTTGGCCACTAGCGGCCGATTCTCTTTGGCCAGCGGCCGATCCTCTGTGCTCTTTCTCGCGGACGAGTGATGCCACGAGATTAGGGTTTCCAGCTCCGGCGATCTTTCCCCGCCGACATCAGCATCTATTGAGCTTCGATTCAGCCGCAGACCTTCTCTCTCGCGGACGGCCGACGACCTCTCGGTGGCTAGGGCACGGCGAGGAGCCGGATCTTGCATCCTCTTCAACCGGTAGACCTTCCCTTTCCCTTCTTATGGTTTTCCTTCCTTCCGATTCTCTTTGATCTTATCCAATTGTTCCTGCCGAGCCCTAGCTCTGTTCCAGTGTCGTTGCCGGCTTTGAAGGTAAGCAACCTATTCCTTCTCGTCTCTTGGTTGTCGCCTATCTTTGAGGTAGGTGAATTGTTTAGCTATGGGTTGATCCATGATCTCCAATCCGGTGCTTGATTCCAATCTTGATCCGATTGATTACAGCAAAGTGGGGTTTCTATGGATTCGAAGTTCTATTCCTGTGGAGTTTTTCTTTGGCTTCAGCAGTAGCTATCCTTCCGGCAGCAATCATCCACGATTGAGGATCAACAGAGAGTGAATTGTTGATCTCTTCTCTTGATCCGATCGGTGAGGTGAGTTCTGTTTACTGTGATGTTTTCTTGGTTCTAGCATTACTTTCTCCAGTAGTTGGGCTTGAGGTAAGGAACAGGGAATTGATACATGATTAGTGTGAGTAGTTGAATGTAGGTTTGACTTCATGATCATGTGTAGATTTGAGTTAGGGTTTATGACTAGATTGGATTTAGGTTTGGATTTCTATCTAATGAATTGTTTAGGGTTAAGGTAATTAACCCTAATTGACTAGTGGACTTAATTGGGTAGGGTGATGTTCGTGTTGATTAGGGTTTTTTGCCCTAATTTAGTTCTAGGGGCTTTATTTAGCTATTCCTTTGATGTAGCTAAATAAAATCTATATATATTGTTTGTTTGACACAGGACTCTGATTCGAGACGGCGTCTCGACGTCGACTTCGGATTTGGGATTGTACCTTCTATTTGAGGCGGGTACCCTCTGACTTATCTTTTGATAATGTCTTATGATATGTGTAGCTTATATATACTTACTAGTGGTAGATAGTAGATTATTCTCTCTCTTGGTCTTAGCTAGTTGATACCTATCACATGCTTCATCTGCTAGTTGCTTTACTTCAGGATTGGATATTATATCTCTTGCCATGTGTATATATGATCATAGAGATGCATACCTATAGTGCTCTACTCTACTGGATTAGTTGCTTTACATGTGTGATACATGCTCTTGGATTCATGATACTTACATCATTGTTATATGTGATGTCTTTAGATTTATGCTGTTTATTATCCTTGTTATATATGTGTTTATCTGTTTGGCATCTACACATATGGAGGAGGATATGTTCAGGTATGACATACTGTAGCCGCATGCACCATATCGCATGATTGCATGCTGGGCGATTGACGACTCCATTATTGTTGAGCTCGTCGGCCGGCTACATTGACCTGCACACCACGTGACCATTGCATGGGTAGTGGCACAGCACACAGGGTGTGTAGGTTGCCCGGTGGTGCTCAGCTGGAGGCTCCACTCATGGGTAGTGTGATAGGCGTGGTAGTACAGGGTCCCTCCCGTCATTGCGTCTGGGAGATGAGAGCGTCGCTCCCTCCTATAGTTGAGGTTGGAGGATAGGTGTACTCCGGTGCATCCCGTTCACTCGGTCACTCTTGAGGGTAGTGACGACAGAGTGCACGGTCACAACCCTACCCACGGTCTCACCATTGTGTGTGAGATTCGACTGGCGTCATGGGTGATTGCATCATATGCACAGATTGCATTAATTATGATTGATGCATTTGGTGATGCGTATGATTGACATCTGAGTTATATGCTTTTGCTCGACTACCTTTATCATGTCATTTTTGCATCATATGCATGGATTGCATTTATTGTTTGTGATTACTGCATTTATTTGGTTGCATATGTTTTACATGCATACAGGTAACATTTGTATCTGGTCTGATGACCCTTATATTCAGATAGGAGGTCCTGCCGAGTACAGTTTTCTTCATCCTTTTTAGTTTGCATTTCCTTTTATGGTTAGAAAAACTATGTCGCATAATTATTACTCTTGGTTATATATTATTATGCATGTCTATTTGGTTTCTGCTGAGTTCTTGAACTCACCCGTTGATTATTCTTTTTTTAGTTTGAAGTCGTGGAGATATTCCAGTTGCTCCATTAGCGCGAGGATTTTCTTTGTCGGATTTATTATGCTTTTGCGTCTTATATACTTGTACTGTGGGTTTGTATTGTGGACTTTATGTCGAACCTTTGGGTTTGCTGCTTTTGTTTTCCGCTGCAAATTTTCACACTACTTCGTGGATTTGTTTTCTTCGTTGTAGTGGAGTATGATGTGTACGTATATCTTTGTTGGTTTTATATCGTGCTTCCTTATTAAACTGCGTGGATTGAGTATATGTTGAGTTGTGTGGAATATTGATATAAACTGCGTGGCTTGTTTCTTATTTGTATTGTATTGTTCCGGCCGAGTGTGGCCGAGGTATAGATATATGTATACTGAGATTCATATTGTCCGCCGTACAGGGGAGATGCTGCCGAAATTTCTTCGGACAGGGACTACCTGGGGCGTGACAGTGTCAGCTATCCAACTAGCATCACTATATCCCTCCAGGACTGCAAGGAATCTCCCATACCACAAGCCCAAGGATATAGTGCCTTTTAGGTATCTGAGTACTCTGTCTAATGCATCCCAATGCGTTCTATCCGGACAGCTGGTAAACCTGCTCAATTTCGTTATAGCAAAAGAAATATCAGGTCTAGAATAATTTGCTAAATATATTAGACTACCTATAATTTGTGAATATCTTAATTGAGACACTGCCACACCATTCTTATTCTTGTAGAGAGTTTTTGAAGGATCATAGGGTGTGACGACAGATTTAACTTGGCTATAGCCATATTTCTCTAATACTCTCTCAACATAGAGTGACTGAGAAATTGTTATTTCATCAGTTGAATGAGTCAACTTCAGCCCTAAAATCATGTCAGCACAACTCATATCCTTCATATCAAACTTACCACATAAGAGGGCCTTAGTCTCATTAATAATAGAAAGGTTAGAACCAAAAAGTAGAATATCATCTACATATAAACATAAGATAATACAATTATCACCTTTCATTTTAGCATACACACATTTATCAGAGTCATTCATTTCAAAGCCAAACAATAGCATAGCTTTATCAAATTTTTCGTGCCACTGCTTTGGAGCTTGCTTCAAAGCATAAAGAGATTTGACTAACCTACAGACTTTATTCTCATTTCCAGAGAGTACATGTCCCTCAAGTTGATCCATATATATCTCTTCTTCAATATCTCCATTTAGGAATGTCGTTTTGACATCCATTTGATGGACCTCAAGATGATATATGGATGTCAATGTTATTAACACTCGGATTGTAGTAATTCTGGTAACAGGAGAATAAGTGTCAAAATAGTCAATCCCTTCTTTTTGTTTGAATCCCTTAGCAACTAGGCGGACTTTGAATTTATCTACTGACCCATCAGGTTTTAGTTTTCTCTTAAACACTCATTTACATCCTATAGTGGTACACCCAGGAGGTAAATCTACCAACTCCCAAGTGGCATTAGAGATAATAGAGTCCATTTCACTTTTAATGGCCTTTTTCCAGTGTTTAGCTTCAGGAGAAGTCATAGCATCTCTATATGTCACAGGGTCACCTTCTATATTATAGGTGATAAAGTCCTAGCCTAAATCCGTAGACACATTCTGTATGCTCACTAGATTCATCTAGTCTAGAGTGACTTGAGGAAGGTATACCTTCTACGGATAATGGGGTCTCTACCGAAGCAGACATATCTCTAGTAGGAATACCAGATATAGACTGAGGTGTTCTCGTCTTCATAGGAAATAGATCCTCAAAAAATGTAACATCACGAAGTTCTACAATAGTATTTGCATCTATTCCAGAAATTTCAGATTTAATAATCAGAAACCTATATGCAATACTATTTTGAGCATAACCCAAGAAGATACCATCTACGGTCTTTAGACCAAGTTTTTTCCTTCTGTGTTCAGATACTAGTACCTTTGCAAGGCACCCCCACACTTTAAGGTATTTCAAACTTGTTCTCCGGCCTTTCCAAAACTCATATGGACTTTTATCCCTAGACCTCATGGGGACTCTATTTAACACATGACATGCAGTGTATAGAGCTTCCCCCCACATGAAGTTGGGTGACCCAGAACTGCCTAACATGGAATTAATCATATTTTCAAGGGTTTGATTTTTTCGTTCTGCTATACCGTTGGATTGAGGACTATATGGAGCAGTTACCTCGTGAATTATACCTTCATCTTGACAAAATTTTTAAAACAGGTTCGAGGTAAATTCTCCACCCCTATCAGACCTTAACCTCTTAATAGATTTATTTGTTTGATTTTCAACTTCAGATTTAAAAATCATAAATTTATCTAAAGCTTCATCCTTAGTTTTCAGCAAATAAACATAACAATAACGAGAGTGATCATCAATGAAGATAATGAAATACCGTTTATAGTCTCTCGTTATTACACCATTAAACTCACAACAGTCAGTATGAATCAATTTTAAAATATTAGAATTTCTATCAACTGATTTGAAAGGTTTACGGGGTTGTTTATATTGCACACAAATTTCATATTTTTTCTTATCATTTATAGCATGCTTAGGAATCATGTCTAGATTCATCATTCTTTTTACGGTATTAAAATTGACATGTCCTAATCTGTCATGTCATATATTATAAGACTCAATGTTATATGAACAACCAATATCAGTAGATTTATTTAAGGTAGCATTTTCTACATTGAGTTTAAATAAACATTCATTAAAGTAACCTTTTTCAATAAAGGTTCCTAAATGTAATATTACAACTTTATTACATTTAAAGTTCAACTCATAACCAGCGCATACTAACTTTGAACCGCTAATCAAATTCCGATGGACCGTTGGAACATGATGCACCTCATGCAATGACAGGACTTTTCTAGAGGTGAACCTCAGGTCAAGTTGTCATATCCCAAACACCCTGGCTATAGAATGGTTCCCCATGGTCACGGAAGTGCCTTCAATTGCCTGATAAGTAAGGAAGGTAGAGCGATCAGCACAACAGTGCACATTAGCACCTGTATCAACTAACCATTCATTGGGTTTATAGATCAAGTTTAGTTCGGGTTTGAAGGTAACAAACCTATTGCTGGTGTCGTCACTAGCAGTCACAACATTTGCTTGTGCCTTGGTGTTGGACATATTGCTCTGATTTTTCTTCTTAGGGCAGAATTTGGCATAATGTCCAACTTGTCCACATGCCTAGCACGGCTTGGTTCCATTTTTCTTTTGAATCTTTGGTTTGGGTTTCATCTTGTTCTTCATTTTCTGATTTTTGAATTTTTTTCTTATCAGATGAGACTACTACGTTTGCTTTTGGAATAAAATCCATAGACATTCTTTTATCATCATCTTTATGTTACTTCCGATGTTCTTCTTCGATATTTAAGGTAATCATCAAATCTTCTAGAGAGATTTTTACCTCTCCTATGTTTAAGAGTCATGCCAAAATCTTCCCAACTCGGAGGTAATTTTTTGATGATAGATAAGACCTGAAATTTTTCAGGTAATGACATATCTCCTTCAGCATATCTCCTTCAGCAAAACCATAAATTTGAACTTGGAATTCATGTGTCTGCTCAACCACAGATTTGCCTTCTACCATTTTGAAGTTTAGGAATTTTACCACAGTATACTTTTCTAAACCAGAATCTTCGGAGTTGTATTTTTTATCCAAAGATTTCCACAGCTCTTTAGCCGAAGATGTAGAGCAGTATACATCAAATAGTGCGTCTGAGAGGGCAGACAGGATCCTCCCATGGCAGAGATAATCCCTTTGCTTAAACCTCTGTAAGGCAGCACTATAGGCAGGTTCCTCTTCATCAGGTGAAGGAGGATCTGTTTCTATAACGGAGAATAGTCCTAGTGTAGTAAGTCAAAATTTCATCCGTTGTTGCCAACGTCTGAAGTTTTGCCCGAAAAATCTTTCAGGTCTGACACTAGCCTCATCAGACCCTGTTACCCTATCATTTATCATGTCTACTGATGCTTACAATAAATTCTCTAAAATTGTTGATTTAAAGAGAGCACTAACAGTAGTAAAATTGCACCAAAACAGCAAGCATGCAGTAAACAGGTAAATAAAAGAGAGGTTGAGAAAAATGCATCTCCGGTTGAAACGTCGGCATGCCGACTGTCTTTAGAGAATTTATTGTCACCCACGGTGCAGAGGCTCTCCGGTAAAATTCTCCCAAGATCCGACAACCACTCGCGTCGTCCGTAGGTGCACTCCAAGACGAACGTCGCACTCGGATTCAACCTCAGATCGCTAAAAAACCACCTGATTTGGGCTTGGCCCGTGTATGCGTATAGGTCCCCTTAACTTTGCTAAGCAAGAATGGAAGGGCTCCATATATAAGGTCTTCCAACCTTTCTTTGCTTAACAATGTGGGACTAAATACATACATCTATGCATTACAGTAAACAAAAAAATAGTTTGAATTAAACTCAAAACTCAACAATAGTTTCAATTGTTTGTCTATTTTTTTGGGATAGAGATAATAATTACGGAAAGATTGTTATCAAGACTATGGGTCTTAGGATCATATCTAATAATAAATAAATAAATAACCAAGTCAAATAATTACGGAAGGATTGTTATCAAGACTATGGTCTATGGGTCTTAGGATCATATCTAATAAAAAAAATTAAATAACCAAGTCAAATACAATAGAACCCAATGTTTAGGGAGCCAAGTTGCTATAGGGAAACTCGAGTGTCGAGTTGTATAAAGCATTTAAAAGCTAGGTTATATAGAGGACTTAAGGAAACCAAATAGCGTGAGAAACATTCGAGAAATTGAATGGTAAGGACAACTATAGGCACCGTGTGGGACGAGGGACTTACGAGTCTATAAATAATCTTTTTTTTTTTATTTTGATAATCCAGCTGTTCCAGTTAGAACAGTTAATTTGAATTGTGTCGGTTGAGTTGGTTCATTCCGTCAAACAATTTAAATGGATTGAATTGAAATTTTATCAATCTAAATCTGTCGTAAGTCAATCTGTCTAGGCCCACGACCTATAGGGATAAGCTCACAACGGACTTGGGTTGACCCGCGTTGAGAAATCCAAATAAATTAAGATTTATGTTAAATTATTATCTTTTTTTGTTATAATTTTGAAATAAAAATAATACCTTTCATCAAACATGAATACTCGTTTGTGTCCATTTATATTTAAAATATCTATTTCTAGAAACATTTGATTGATGAAGTCTTTCTGAAGTAAAATGTTGAAGATATGATTTTTTTTTAAAAAAAAATTATAAAAATTTTGATGGACCGGTGGATTAGCCAGCTTAACCCCGCAATCCGCCTTGGATTATATTAAGTTGGGAATTTTTCAACCCGCCAAGATAACATGTCGGCCCACCTCGCCCTGTCAAATAGCTAGCCCGTTACAGACCAACTTATCTAGCCACGAATTGACCCGTCTAATAGCTCTAGTTCCAGTTTTATTGGACTAATTTAGGATGAACGGCTCCTCCCCTAATTTGCCCATCGCCACTAGTTTGTCCATCGTCACGAATTGGCCGTCTAATAGCTCTAATTCCAATTTTATTGGATTAATTTAGGATGAACGACTCCTCCCCTAATTTGTCCATCGAATAAATTCAAAAACACTTAAGATGCGTTTGGTTCAAATTATCAGGTTATGTGATGGGAAATAAAACATAATCAAATATTGTTTGGTTCAATGTAAGTAATACAACAAAAACTTATTTGTTTGAAAGTTTTAATGAATAATCTAGTTTAATATTTTATTATATTACCCTTAGTTACAAAACCTATACATAATAATAATAATAATAATAATAATAATAATATTATTATTATTATTATTTAAACTCTACATTTTTTACTTTTTTCACGTTTTTCTTAATTTATATATAGTCTTTTTATTTTGTTTTTTATTTTTTCCCATTTTTTTATTTTTTAAAGTTTTTTTTTACTTTGTTTTATTTTTTATTTTTAAAGTTTTTTTACTTTTTTCCAATTTTTTTTATTTTTTACGTTATTTTGTTTTTTTTAAATTTTTCCCCCATTTTTTCTATTTTTTTATTTTTTAATGTTTTTAACGTTTTTTTTTTACTTTTTAAATTTTTTTATTCTTTTTAACGTTTTTTCTATTTTCTATTTTTTTTTTATGTTTTTTTTTAAAATTTTTTTCTAATTTTTTTTATGTTTTTTCTATTTTTTTATGTTTTTATGTTTTTTATTTTTAAATTTTTTTTTTATATTTTAAATTTTTTTCTTTACGTTTTTCTTTTTTATCATATTTTTTTCTTATCCGAGGGTATTTTGGATAAAAAAATTTATTAATCCCGGAATCAAGAAAAATCTTAGGGTGCGTTTGGTATGCGCGTTTTTCATTTTCATTTTCTGAAAAATACGTATTTTCTAGAAAACAGAAAATGACTTTTTGTCATTCTTTATTTTTCTAGAAAACGCTGTCTATTTTTTTAGAAAATAGGCACGAGAAACGTAAACCAAACACCATTTTTCAGAAAACGTGTGTTTTTCAGAAAATGAAAATGAAAAACGCGCGTACCAAACACATCCTATTTTCTGAAGTTTTTCGATTCCTGATTACATGTCCCTTTTGTTGACATGTCAGATATAAAACATTACTTGAAAATTATAAATTATTTAAATCAAATAAAATTTTTATTGATAACTTTAAATAAATAATTAAAATTATCAAAAATAATCTTCAATCAAAACGCATCCTTACCGTTACGTTGGCAATTCGTAGTTTTCATGATCATTTTAATGCTGAAATGAGTGTTCTGTTTGCGAAGACGAATTCTCAATATTTTTCAACACGTGGATACTTCGGACCGAGATTATTTGACACCGATTTATGCCCCCATAGAAAATTTAACTGTGATTTTTCGTGTGCATCTGAAACGCATTTACCATGTGCTCGTGGGCGACAAACTGACGTTTGCTCGTTTCAACTCTGCCTCCTGCTTCTTCACTCACCTGAAATAAATAGACCGCAATTGGGCAAGCGGTGGGCTTGTTTCCAACGAGTGGATAAGGGCGAAAGTTGATGGATATTTTTGGTATTTGATTTGATAGTTTTAAACATATGAATGCGATTTGGTTATTTAATTTTCTTTTTTAGGAAAAATTTATATACAGTTCTATTCACAAGTAAAACTTTAGGAAACATAATTGATATCAATTTATTTAATTATTCTTCATATTTTTTTTAGATATAAAAAATTTAAAAATAAATATAATTTTTTTAAAATTCAACACATTAAATTAAAATTTAGTATATTTTTTATCAAATTGAGCATGACTTTTTTCCATATTAATTTGATAAAAAATATATTATTTTTTTAAAATAATACTAAATTTAGAAGGAAT
The DNA here is from genome assembly GCF_018446385.1 of Zingiber officinale. Taxonomy (NCBI): domain Eukaryota; kingdom Viridiplantae; phylum Streptophyta; class Magnoliopsida; order Zingiberales; family Zingiberaceae; genus Zingiber; species Zingiber officinale. Next base: position 62,416,739 of record NC_055999.1, on the reverse strand, counting down.
TATATTAAGTTAGAAAAAAATCGTTCTTAATTTTCTACTCCCTAATCAAATATAATAGATATCAATTTACTTAATTACCTCTCATATTTTTTTAAATATAAAAAATCTAAAATTGATTATAATTTTTCTTAAATTAAGTACATTAAACTAGAATAATCTAATATTTTTTTAATTAAATTGAGCATGACTCTTTTTCTAATTTAATTGAATAAAAAATATATTAAATTCTATTTAAATAATACTCAACGGATTAAAATATACTAACTTTTTTTAAATGATGTTGAATTGATAAAGAATTATATTAAGTAAAAAAAAAATTATACTCAATTTAATTAAAAATGTATTCTATTTTAATTTAAAATGTTGAATTGAAGTGTAATTATATTTATTTTAAATTTTTTAATATTTTAGATAACAGTAGAGTTTTTTATTCTGGGATTTTTCTCTGAATTACTCTTTTATTAATCTTCTTCGTTCTTTTTTCCTATTTCTTTCTTCCTCCTTGTTCGGTCCGATCAAATGTCTGTTACTCCCTCGGCTTCCTCTCTCTCCGTCTTCTTTTTCTCCTTTGGATTTGTCCTCTTCCTCAGCTCGATTCCGCCCAACTCTGGCGAATCTCTCACATGCCTCTCTGTCTACAGGGAGGGCGGCGCGCCCGCCGTTTTTCATTCGGCCAAGTGCCCGAGGTGGACGCTCCTCCCGGACAGCCATCGCCTCCCGCCGCCCAATTGCCAGGCAGCGGTGCACCAAGGCCGTCGCCGATCTCAGGAGGACCGCGTCGTCTGCGCCCTCGGCATGCGGATCCCTTTCGCCGGTACGCGATCGCTTTGCTTCGACCCGACGTTTGGTCTTATTCGGGGTTCTTATTGTAGGATACCAAAATTTAGAGTAATACAGATTGCAAGTGACCATTTGGTTGCTTTGCTAATTCCGCACCTGAAAATCTAGTCATTTCTTACTAGTCATACATTGCACTACATTATACTGTACTCTCTTGAGATAGGCTTTGTATTTTCATCACAAATGCACATGAACTGATGCTAAAACTCAATAACATGAATTCAGATTTTAAGTTATAGCATGTTTTAAACTGGAACTGGAAAACATGTAGTTCTTTTATTCAGAATTGTTGTGACCATAGATCTAACATGGCCTCAAAATAAATTTTGCATGATTTTTGACTAAGCTGTGACTTGCGAATTGGTCCATCATTTTAATTTCCAACATATGTTTTTTAATTGAATAGGTAGAAAAGGAATTGAGGAGCTTGATGTTGGACTAGTAGCTATTTTTGATGGACATAACGGGGCCGAGGCAAGCGATATGGCTTCAAAGCTTTTGTTAGAATACTTTATCCTCCATCTCTATTTCCTTTTGGATGGAATATATTCATCAGTTATGAAGAGATCTACTCATAAATTGATATATGAAGAGAATGGCTTGTCGTTTGAAATTGTTAGGCCTTTGCAAATGCAGAAATGGCAGTACCAATATACAGAGAAGTACTCTCTCTCAATAGATTAACCATTACTTCCTTTGTTCATGTTTTTCTCATATTCATAATTTGTGTTGTGTTTTCTATCTGTTGATTATCTTCCAGATCCTATGTTAATTTTTAGCTCCCTTATGTTCTAACTTCTTTCTGGGATGGTTTGCTACAATTTTGATTATCTTCATCTCGCTAACATCTACCTATTGGAGGAACACATTACTTTCTCCACCGTCTCACAATAGTATATATAATTAAATATTGATTTAGTTACTGCATTGAAGTGGTCCAATCAACAAAAATACCTGATCTTCCTGATTCTGATAATTCACAGCACGACAGTTTTTACATTCATGTGGTTACATGGTCCTTTTGAAATTTACTCGCCTTAATTTTTATTTAATCACATCATTGAGATGATTTTAAGTATGTTAGAAATAGAAATCTTTTGAATAATATGGTATTGTAAATCACAGATCCATCTGGATATCAACAAGAATATTTGATCGGACTTTTCATAAGGAGATACTAAAGGAGTCTTTGTTGAGGACAATCCAGGATATTGATGCTACATTTTCCAAGGCAATTGTAGATTTTTATTCTTAATTATCATTGTAGTTCATGTGTTGCTTCTTGTGGACTAAAGGAAACTCCTTGTTTATAACTTTGCAGGAAGCTTTGCAGAATAATTTTGAGTCAGGGTCTACTGCCGCTGTTGTGCTTATTGTAAATGGCGAAATTTTGGCTGTTAATGTTGGTGACTCGAAAATACTTATGTGTACAGAAGACTCAGACCATCATAATCGAAGAGGTTTCTGTTTCTTGTTACAGTCCTCTCTTTTGCATACCATTTTACTGAAAACTGGTTCAATACTTTGTCTCTGGTTCTCTTTGAAAATCAGTTTTAATGCAGAGTAACCAAGCTAACATTTTTTTTTGGACATGTTAGCTTACTAATCCATCAGTTACAGTCACTCAGGCCGGTTGCATTGTCTCGGGAAGTTATTCCTGTAGCAATTGATATATGAAGACAATAGGTATTGAAGTAATCTGATAATTATTCTAAACAAAATAATTATTCTTGTATATCGTAGGTAACTTGTCGAGGTTAATGAGACGAAGAAATGAAGGTGCTATACTCCCTGTTGCTGAGCGCAGACTATTGAAGTTGGCAATAAAAAGTGAACCAGTATATTATGTTAAAGAGCTTACTGTGGACCATCATGCTGATAGAGAAGATGAAAGAAGCCGAATTGAAGCTGCAGGTGGGCACATTGTTGAGTGGGCTGGTGTGGCTAGGGTGAATGGTCAGTTGGCTGTATCTCGGGCTATAGGTGACATTGGCTTTAAAAAGTAATTCTCTTATCTCTAAAGTGTCCATTGTCCTCTTCTTCCTAAATATAGCAATAGATGGATCATTATCCTCTATTTCTTGGATGATATTTCTAACCATCTAGCATTACTTATCTATCCTAAAGGTCATGTTCCAAAAAACATGACATCAGAGCAACAGGTAAAATTAAAAAGAAAAAAGGCTCATGATCTGTATGTACAAATAATTGTTCATTCAAAGTTAAACTGATTCTTTAACTTGCAAGCCATGGAATGGAGAATGACCGTCTTAGTTCTGAAATAATATCATAGCCTTTAACAGTCATTGTGATGAAATCTTATTTGACTTGACCTATGAAATATCTTTCAATATGGTCGGATTCATCCTTATGGTTTCTCATGTCTGAAATCCCACAAACATTTTCTTCATTTGTATGCATTGGACAAGTTTCTGATGGTTCAGGGAAGTATATTCTAGATTATTTAATCAGTATTTTAGATAGTTAAATGTAGCAATATCAGCATTTTAAAATTGTTTTTTTAGTTTTTATTGGTTATTTCTGTTTGATATTTTTGTACTTTAATTTCCATTTTGAATCATCTCTCACCAAGTGTTGCTCCTGATCATGGTTAGATATGGCGTGGTCTCTACACCTGAGGTAACAGATTGGCAACACATAACAATGAATGACACTTATCTGATTGCTGCATCTGATGGAGTCTTTGAAAAGCTTACCATGCAAGAAGTTTGTGATCTGTTATGGTATGAGAAAGTAAAAGCTAATGCACACTTGGAATATATCAACAACATGCCATACTCTTTGGCTGATCTTTTAGTTAATACTGCTTTTGAAAGGGGAGCCATCGACAACATGGCTGCTGTAGTCATTCCTCTAAAACCTAATAGTATACCTAGAATTTATGTGGAAAATGAGTTTAATGTAGAAGAAACCTCTGGTTCATCATCGCTGCATTTGCTGAAAGAATTAGGTAGTGCACAATTTCTGGTAATTGTTTTAATTATTAGCTTTATTAATATTATACCATTTGCAGCTGTTGTAGCATTTAAGATATGCTTTTGAGTTCTTCTCTTTCTTTAAATCTAATAAACTCTCATTTCTTTTCTTGCCAATATTGCTAGAAAATGATGCAAGTGCTTCAGGTGTCATATCTATTGAATATTCAAACCAGATATTATCAAAGTTCAATAGGTTTTTGGTGAGAATTCAGTTCTAAAATTTGTATTATCCATTTTCATTTATTCTCCATTTTTGCAAGTTGTATGCAAACTATGTGGAAAAATGCTGATACATGTCAGTTCTATGTTCTGTAACTGTCAGCCACTTAATAATCTACTTATTTGAGTCATTTTGTTCATGAAGAGCTTAATTTGTTTAGGTAGTGGGATCTGCATAAGGTATATTTGTATGGTTTATTTTACTTAACACAAATTCAATAGTGTGTCAAAAAATTAAATGATTAGAACCTTGAGCTTTTGATCGTATTGCTCCCCTCAAACTTAAATGCATCCTTCATTCTAGCTTAACTGTTATTTGTACTCACTCTTATTGTAGGTTGAAACAGAACAGAGGAAACTTGGTTGTTTCTATCTGTCAGAAAATCTAAACGAGCACACAGATTATGTTTTTGAATCACCAAAAGTATTTCAAAATCGTGGAGATCATGGCTCATTAATTGACTCAGAAGTACCATTTCATAGTAAGTCATTCCTCCCTATTCACAAAAAATTGAAATTCCCTGGAAATTTTGATTTATGAGAACATGCATTCCCATGATCTTTTCTGGCTATCATTTCTATCTAAAGTTGTAATAGATTAACCAGTTTAGGTTACTATATTTAGGTTCTATAAGTATTTCAGAATGGTGTAGATCAACATTTCACAACCATTTATGGGAAATAATCCTCAATTTTAGAGCATCTAATTTAAAGTAAAAGCATAATAACTAAACTTCCATTTTTCAAAGTCTTGGTTTGATGGGTTATTCACGTGGCACACTAGGAATTCTTCTGTCAAATGCAATTTATGTGATCAAGAGTAGCTTTTGCATAGCTGGCTACCTGTAAATTCAAAGCCACAATTTTGGATTAATAAAGGGTAGTCCGGTGTACGAATCTCCCGCCAATGCGGGGTCCGGGGAAGGGTGTATTATACGCAATCTTACCTTACTTTGCAAGAGGCTATTTCCATAACTCGAACCCGTGACCTCTAGGTCACATGGTAATAACTTTACCGTTGTGCCAAGACTCTCATTCACGTTTTTGGATTAATACAAATAAAATAAGATGATGATTAACTAATATATATTAATTACAAACAAGTAACTATGACATTGTAGCTTCCTATATGTTACTTACCAGGTGTTTCTTTTTCTTTTTTTCCTTATCATTTATATTTGTGGATACTAAGAAACATGTTGATACTTTTTTCCTTTTTTATTTTGATGGTTATAATATTTTGAATTATAGTAACCTTTTCTTATATTATTTACTCTCTGCTGAACTTTATATATGTTTCTCAAGTCTTGGCACATAATTATCTTACTAAACATTCTTAATTCTCCATATATGTATGTTATATTTCTGCATTCGGCAGGCCATATATTTAAAATTTAGGAGCTGTGTAGGATCAGTTATTGTCCAGACTTGATGCTTTTTCCTACATGTTTCACATTTCATAATTCATACACAGCAACTGCCAAGGTCCAGCATATCGAATATTGGTTTGAGATTTGGTGTTCCTTTGTTGGTTTTTTAGTGGTCCTTTCTCCTGTATTTCTTCTCCCTACGTTTTCAATTCTTGACAATTGTCTTTTGGATGATTGTTGTTAGATTTATTCGAGGTTAATGTGCTATTTTTCATCTTTTTAAGTTTCTTCTACAGTCTGACTTACATATCATTTGCCTTCTATTTGAGATTCTGCACATTGAACATTGATTTTGGATTAAGTGTTCCTTGGTTGTCTTTCTATTTTGTTTTTCTTTCCCCATATGGAACGTGTACCTTTTCAATTTTTGACAATTGCCTTTTAGGAAGAGCATAATTAGACTTCTTTGGGGGTTAATGAGCTGTTTGCCACGATTTTAAGTGGCTTTTATTTACATATCATGTATTATCTTCTCAGACAACTACGAACTTTCTTATGTATTTTGAATTTTTCTGTCACTTTGGAATGCTTAGGTGGAGGGCCCTTGAAACTTTATAATGACCAGAAACTATGCTGGCACTTTGGGATCCATGATGGAGACAGGGGCCAATGCACTAGTCCTGATGTGTTTGTCAATTTTCTAGGTTTGCTTGACTCCATCCCTTACAGTGATATCAGAACTGAATCTTCAGAGTCATTTGGATACAAATTACCTAATTTTAGGTATCTCTTCTCATTCTTGCTCAATGGAAAAACTTTCTTAATTTTTGCTTATTACCTAATTTGTGCTGTCATGCTATGAATGCTTGGGAAAGGTGTGGACCTGCTTTTGTTATATTTAAAGAACGGGAATCTTGAATCTTTTGGTTCCTTAGAGGTGGAGAACCAAATGGTAATTGAAATCTTTTTGCAATTCCGACATCCTTGATATGCATGTTGAAAATCCTTTCTGATGTCAAAAACATATTGCTGGATTTTGAATATCCATGTCTCTCTTCTCTTCGTTGACTTGTATGTGGTGGTTGTGGCTTTGGGGAGATGAGGTGCATCATGCACACACACCCATATCACTTTTGTGGCCAACCACACCATTATTTATCATGAGGTGAAAATGAGCTATGGTGGTTGGGATGGAGCATGGACATATGAAGCAACAGTAACAACGACTAAATGTGTTAGTCCCACTGTTTGGGTATGACCGCTATTGTTGCCAACCACACCATTACATATCTTGAAGTGAAAATGAGTGGTGTGATCGGAATGGAGCATGGATATAAATTGTAGCAATGGCAACAAAAAAAACATGTTAGTGCCAACTATTTTGATATGGACATACTACAAGGCACCATAATTCAAATTTAAACTTAGACAAAACTAGCCTCACATAAACAAAGATAAGTTATATTTTCACAATAGCTCTTCTACAAATTATATGCAAGTCCAGCTTAAGGTATGTTACTAGCTTACTATAATAGTGTCTTCCCAGCATCTGCATCCTTCAGCAGATTACCTTACCATTCCATTCTGTTGTGCAGTGACACAAAATATTATCACTTAATTTTTTTTCTGGCAGTGACATTTTATGTGCAAAAGTTCTGTGGAGAAGGAACTTTGAGTATGGTTATGCCTGAATTAGTGAATTGTAGTTTATAATGGTTTCTTGTAAGTTTTTCATGGCACAAAGGTTTTGGATACATAAATTTCTAAGTTGATGCTGTATGCAATTCTATCTACAGAGAAAGGGGAGGGCATAACATGACCACTCAATTTTGGTGAATGAGGAAGAAAATGGACTTATACCAAACGCTAAGTTCCTAGTAATTTGATGTGAGCCTATTTACAGAAAAGAGAATGGGGAGTCTATAACATGACTGCTCAATTTTTAAACTGGTGGATGAATAAGTAGGAAGAGAATGGACTTGAACCCATCCCTAAATTAGTAATTACTTTATGTGTTAACTATTGCTATGCATCTTTGCCACTGAGTGTTTTTTTATTATTCTGTCAGAACACTTGGCTCTCTACCTTTTCTGTTTTTTGTTGTTTTGTTATATTTTCCTAACTAGCTCTACTATTTATTTCAAATATATCTGATGTCTTAGATATGTTTTAAAGAGAAGGTTTGATCGTGGATCTTATGGTGAAGTTTGGTTGGCGTTTCACTGGAATTGTTCCTTGGATAATGATGCATACAATAGCAGCCACAAAATGTTCTATCATTTTGCTAGCACTATAGAAATGGAGGAATCTAAGTGTAGTAGCAATGCAAACACTAATTCATCTAATAAACGTTGCTTTTCTGATCAGAATGATGACAATCTGTTCATTCTGAAAAGGATAATGGTAAGATACTCTGCACACTTATTTTGTCTGTTTAATTTTTCAGTTTCTTCAGTGAGAGAAAATTTGAATCGTTTTGCTTCCCCAGACATTCAGTGAGTTAAGGGCTTTTGGAATGTCAAAGAACTTGAGAGATTCATACGGTCATGAGTTAATAAATCAGCCTTTTTATTCATGCTCCATTATCTTACTTTTTTTTGTACCTTGTTCTAGATTTATTGTAGAAGAACTTGCTAGGTATTGGTATATAAAGTTTTCAATTGGTAGAATTTTTGTTAACTACTTTGGTGAACATCTCTTCTATGTAGGGTGCTAACTGCTAATTACATTTAGGCAATACTACAATGGATTCTGAACTTAGTCTAGATCTTCTTACGCAATATTTAGTTAAAAGTGATCAAAAGATTTAGGGGGCGTTTGGTTGGTGGGTTTGGGAATGAAGGAATGGAATGATAGTAAAAGATAGTGTTTGGATTGTGGGTTTGAGAATGATAATTTCGAAATGATTTCCAAATTTATGGGAATCAGCCAAACCCATATAACTAGGTGGGTTTCATTCCACCTTCCTATCAAACTCATACCCATAGTCATTCCCATCATTTAACCAAATGCTACCTTAGGTGGCGTTTGATTTAGGGGTTTGGGAATGAGGAAATGAATTCATTTCCAAACCTTGTGTTTGATTGATGAGAATAGAATCCAGATTTTGGAATGAAACCCCAAAACTTGGGTATTGATGAAACTCACCTCCTCCCTTGGGTTTTGATAGAAATGAGAATGAAAATTAAAGTTTTGGACAAAAATACCATTAATATATTTATTCAATTTTTCTTTCATTTCACTTTCTCTCTCCTTATTCTCTCTCATCATACTTTCTCTCTCCTCATTCTCTCATCATACTTTCTCTCTCAACATACTTTCTCTCTCAACACATTCTCTACTATTTTCTCCCTGTATTCTCTCCTATCACACACTCTCTCCTTATTTTCTCTCTCTTCATTCTCTTCTATCACACTTTCTCTTTCACCGCATTTTCTCTCCCATTACACACTCTCTCTTCATTTTTTTCATCACACTTTCTCTCTCATCATACTTTCTTTCTCCTCAATCTCTCCTACCATACTCTCTCTCCTTATTTTCTCTCATCACACTTTCCCTCTCTTCATTCTCTCCCATCACACTCTCCTTATTTTCTCTCATCACACTTTCCCTCTCTTCATTTTTCCTATCACACTTTCTCTCTCATCATTCTCTATCCTCAATCTCTCCCCATTTTCTCTCATCACTCTTCCCTCACTTCATTTTTTCCCATCAGACTCTCTCTCATCATATTTTTTTTCTCTCCTCAATCTCTCCTATCACGCTTTCTCTCCTCATTTTCTCTCACCACACTTTCCCACTCTTCTTTTTTTCCCATCACACTCTCTCTCAACACATTTTCTCTCTCATCATACTTTTTCTCTCCTATCACGCTCTCTCCTCATTTTCTCTCACCACACTTTCCCACTCTTCTTTTTTTTTTCCATCATACTTTCTCTCTCATCACACTTTCTCTCTCATCATATTTTTCTCTCACATCTAATTTTTTCTCTTATTTTCCTCTAAGGGTAAAAAAAGAAAATTTAGGTTCATTTCGATTGAAAATATTCAACTAATCAAACATTATTTTTAAAAATGATACTCAAACTCATACCCATTCCCATTCCATAATCTATGATACTCATTCCCATTCTGATTCCTAGGAGTGAACCAAACGCCATCTAGAATTGGCAGTATAGTTTACATAGAATTGAATGATGCATTCATGTACCTGATCTGAATATTTGAACTTATGCTTTATTTTTGTTAGTAATTTGTTGTGCGCCCTTGGTTTTTTAAACAGGGGAAAATGTTCCTGAATATAAGTGAACTAACATAGCCTCTAACCTAAATTATAAGAGTCAGAAACAAGTTGATAATTGAAACCGAGGTCGAATGGAACCCCAGGAAAGTTTTAATCATAGAACTTTCCTACAACTATTTTGATGACTGCTAATGTATTTTTTTCTATACTAATTCATGCAATGAATATTTTCTTGGACTTCCTAAATGTTATGTTTCTTCACATGGCATCTTAGTATGACCAAAGTGTATGATTGAAGTCTTGTACTTTTATGGCATATGCCTGATGGAAGCCTAGTGCTTGAGTCTCCCACCGGTATCTTAGTTTTGGTGATATCTGTAATAAAAAAATTTCTCTAACTAGACAGTACCTTGCTTGTGATATGCTTAGTTCAACTAAGATGGCAGATTATCTTTTTGACTGACAGCAGAGTAGCTTCTAAAAGAATTGTGTTGCGAATTTAGTAAGTACTATGGACATTATGATTTATTTGAGAAAGAAATATATTACTTTGGTTGCGGATTTTTCACAGGATTATTTTTCATATTATTTCTTTGATGCAAAATTATTGTTTGTGTAGATTTTTACATTTCTTATATGTGAACTTTGCAAGTTTGACTTACTGATATATTGTTAGGTGGAGAGAGGAAATAATGCTTATTTGAGTGGACTGCGTGAAAAGTACTTTGGCGAACTGTTTCTAAATGCTTCTATGTCTCTTGTGGGTACTGTTGGAGAATCACAGATGACCTTATATCCTATGCAATCTGATTCCTTTGGTTTTTGTCAAAACAATAATTCATGTGCTGCTGCCATGAATGATATGTTCAATGTGAAACCCAGAAATTACAGAGTTAGCTATGAAGAAGGTTTAAATAATATAGCTAGATATATAGAATCATTTGAGTCAGAATCCAAGGAATTATGGCTTGTTTTTAAGAATGAAGGGTTGTCTCTATCGAAGTTAATATATACAGCAGAAGAAACAAAATTATTCTCAACTGAGGAGACAGATGGAAAAATGAGGAATGTGCAAGTATTGCGTCCCTCTTCGTGGTGGCATTGGTTAAGGATGACACAAGATGGCCAAATGGGAATGAAAAATCTCATACGGCAATTGGTGTGTGAATATTTCTTGTGTTCTCTATTAATTTCCCTTCACTATACATGTCATATTTCTTGTAAACATATTGGCCACGTTGCTAGTTGTACCACTAACATGTTTTACTTTTTACAGATACATTAAGAACAAATTTTCATGTCAATTCTGTCCACAACATAGGCATTATTTCAGCAATCTACTGCTATATATCCATTGATTATGACCATCAAGCTAGAACTAGCATAAAAATAGGACTGTCTCCTTCCAAGAAATATCCTTGAGGCATGCCTCGCATCTATAGAAGTGTTTGATTTCTGTTAATTTTGGGCAAATTATTTACTTAAAGAATTTCATCTATTTGTCCATGAAATATTGAAGAAGTGTACATTTCTGCTGTAGTTTTGGCAAACACTTGCTTATATCTCTGATATTGAATTACTGAATTGGTGGGTAATATCTCAGAGTTTAAAGGCATCCGTGCTACCTTGACATCATCTTTTTAGTTAGAACACAAGCATAAGCTTTGAATCATCAAATTCAAGTACTGTTGGTGGAATGTTCTCTTAATGCTGCAGCACAGTCTGCATAGACAATCAAACAAGAGTTACCCTGCATTGGGCCTGACAAAGTGACCCACTGTCCATATATTTTTCAGTTGATTTTCTAATGCCTATACATGTGCTAGGCAATTAGGGGTGTAAACGAGCCAAGCCAAAATTAATTGTGTTGAAGCTAGTTTATTTACTTATTGAGCTTGTTCAAACTTGAGCTCAAGCCAATCTGATCTAGATGGTATAATTGTCATAGACTTAATGTTCTGATATTATATATTAGGTCATTTCTTCATACTGACATTGCACACTGATGTCCTTTTCATGGAACATTTTTTCTCATTGTCATTCCTTTTAGTTTTATGCTTTTATTTGGTTAGAATGTAGGAAAACTTGTTGGATCAAGGAGTCTTAGAGAACATCCATGTTGGCTATGGAATTTCTTGTTTTGCTTTATACTTATTTTGCCTTGTCAAGTTTGTTTCCTTTTTTACCTGACTAGTGTCTTGTATGTTTCTGTTTTAATTTGACTAGTTACTGGCTCTGAAGGCGTGTCATGATCGTAATATTACTCATAGAGATATTAAGCCTGGTATGTCTATTATGACCTTGTTTCTTGCTAGCATGTTTTAGTTGCTAATTCTAATACATGTGATTCATATTTCTCTCCTATATCTACTTATGAACTTTGTAATTATGATATGCAACAAGTAAAAGATCATTCCATTCCGTCATAATGCATTTTTAATTCTCATAAGCAGCAATCTTTTATCTCTACATTTCAGTTACACTTTAACTCATAAAGTCTTGCTTTAAATTTCCTTATACTGATAGTTTTTCCTGTGGTAATTTACTTCTGCCATGTAAAATGCAATTACTTTTTTCTTTACGTCGACACTGAGAGCAAATTGACACAGAGCAAATTAGTTTTTGGTAAATATAAATGACATTCAATTTATTTTCATGTCATCCCAAATCAACCGATGATGCTGCCTCTGTTAGAGGAACCTTTTAGGATAGACATAGAATTCTGCATCAACCAATAACTTCCTCTCATTCTTTATAATCATTTGGTTTCAAAACCTTGCATTAGTTGCCTGATTTAGTTGTATATTTACTGCATATTTGATATACATTGTTGACCAGTAACTGTTAAATTAATGCGTGCTATTTTGTTTGCAGAAAACATGATTGTATGCTTCGAAGATGTGGACACTGGAAAATGCTCAAGGGAAATTCCTAATGGAGATAACAGAAATCGTCTAAAAATGTAAAGAGATTTTTTCAGTTACCTATGGGCTTCCTCTTGGTTCTCTATTTACTAATGCTGGATCATTTGGTGGATAGACCAATCATAATCCAATTTTTAAAAATTGAGAAAACAGAATGCTTACTAGGTTCAGAAAGATGACTATTTTGATAATAATTGTTTGATTAAATTTGCATTTTGTTTTCTTAATCTATTAAGAAATGGTACTGATTATGTGACAGCTAGACAGACTGCTAAGAGCTCTTAATTCTGCTAGAGACAACAGTGTAACATATGTTAGCTCAATTCATTTCTTTCTTGAAGTAAAACTTATGAATTCCTTTTCTGATCTTCAATCAATCAAATTAATGCCCATCCAGCCACAATTTGAGAGAAAAGGAACTGCATCAGGTACTGCTTATTGCACCAGATAAGGTGTGATTACTAATATAATTACTAAATTATAGACAACTTTAGGTCGTAGCTTTCTTTTTTTCTTTCCTTTTCCTTTCTCATCTTGATTACTTACAATGATATGAATATGGTTGTTTTCTATATTTTGGTTGTAGATGGGTCATCAATTTATTTATTTTTAAATTGATACTAGACTATTTCTGTTTTATTCTACAGGCGAATTATTGATTTTGGCAGTGCTATGGATGATTTCACCATGAAGCATCTATATGGATCTGGGCCAACTAGGTAAGAAACTTCAGTGACATGATAGTACAAACATATTTTGAAGTTTGAAATCTTTCAAGAGAATATTTTCATGACTATCATTCTAAGGTTTCCAAGAACAGAAATTGAATTCCATGGATCTTATTTGAAATGGCGAACGAGTCATGCTAAAACAGAACAGCTTACTTGCAAAAATATTATTGACTGCTATATTGGGCAATAAGGCAGAATCATCCTTTTTCTCTTCTTTAGGTTGTAGATTGAAATAGCTAGTAATATCTTTGATGCAACCTGTCTATTCCTATTTATCATTGATGTATTTTTTTTGGTCTATTTTTAGATGTGATTTATATGTTTTATTAGCCATTGGATCAATTGGCAAATCTTGAGCTTAGAGTTTAAGTATTGCTGAAAATTTCATGCACTTATTTAATTGAATATTATTGTTGTTCTATTTTATCTGGTTTGCTTACTCCTTTTATCTTTATGGATTTCAGGTCTGAACAAACCTTTGAGTATACTCCACCAGAGGCTTTACTTAATGCTAGCTGGTTTCAGGGGCCAAAAAGCGTAACACTAAAGTTAACAACTTTCTTCTCTTCTTTGTATATTTTCATATTAAAAATCCTAAGGATATTATTCATTCAAGTGTTTTCTTCTTTCACTTTTCATTCTTCCTTTGAAACATCTATTCAACTGTTTTGCTGTTCATTCATCTCTTCCACGAGTGCTAATAAACTTGCTTTTATTGTACATTACTTCCTTTCTAGGTATGATATGTGGAGTGTGGGAGTTGTGATGCTAGAACTAGTTTTAGGATCCCCTCATGTGTTTGAGATAAATGACCGCACCCGTGCTCTGTTGGACCAGCATCTTGAAGGTTGGAGTGACCATACGAAGGAACTTGCTTACAAGTAAATTATTTGTGAAATCTCAAGTAATAACTTGGCTTATTTTCATCTTAATCTCTGTAAGGTTCTTGTTACTCTTATCATTTTACCATTCCACTTGATCTGTGATCATTTGCAAATTTTTAATAAATTTATAATTGTTATACTTATATCTATAGCTGTCGGTGTTAATTGCAGCAATATATATCGCCCGCTTTATATTATAATCATCATATATTCTTGAACTTATTTATGATAAATCACTAGCCTTTGGGTGCTCAATATCTCTTTGGAAATATATATCCCAACATTTCTTAACTTGTCAAAATCTTAATGTTTAACAGAACTAATTTTTGCAAGTACCATTGATTAAAACCAACATAAGTTAACAGATATTAGTTGACTAGTTGACCTCCAAGATGTGGTTAAATGTTAAAAGAAACATTAATGATTGAAATGATGCAATTCTCTAGTTTTTGTAGCAACAACAGCTCTCTTGTATCTCTCCATTCCAGGTCCCGTCTACTTTTTTACATTTATTGCTACTGATGTTTTTGAAATGCAAGAAAATGAAAAAAAAAACATTGATGTTTGACTGCATTAATGTCCATAGCAATTTTGAGTGATCATGATCATTGCCATTTGTTCTGAATATATTACTTGCATGTTTTGGTTTCAGATTGAGATCGTACATGGAGATGTGCATTTTAATTCCTGGGATATCTCCAAATCATTATCCAAATGGTGGTAGAAAAGACCATGTAAGCCCTGTATTACCATCATTCTCATTTGTTCGTATCCAATATACCTCCCGATGGTGTCTGCTTTCACACTTTTTTCTATACCAACCATAATTATTTGTCATTTTTTTAGAATAGCAATGTGATTGTGATAAAAGTTGATGTTTAGTAGTTGGTATTATTGTTCTTATTGATGACATACATTGTAGATATATATTGAAAATTATGAGAATAAAGTTTGTACGACACTAGTAAGAGTATCTTTTTCCTTCAATCAAGGTTGATGTCTCGCCTGCTTCTTGGAAGTGTTCTGAAGAGTCTTTTTCTCTTCAAGTGAAAAGTAGAGATCCCCTTAAAATTGGGTCAGTCTGAAGTTATATGCTGCAGTGAATTTTTATGGTTACTAATTACTGATTAAATTAGAATTAGTTCCTCTTATGCTTTTAAATTCTCCACAGATTTCAAGATGCCTGGGCATTGCGATTAGTACGTCAGTTGTTAGTATGGCATCCTGTAAGTCATTTGCCTCTTAACTTATATGCAGGAAAAATGTGTATTTATTTGTCATCAATCAACATGATCCAAATCAGTATAATGACATAAATTGGATGAAAATCCCAAGAATTTTTCCTTCAAATAATTTAAGGCTTTAGGACACATCAAATATGTGTCCGAGAAAGTGTTCCTCTGTAAGGGACTTCCCTGAATTATTACTTGGGATGTCCATTTCTTGTTTTTTATTCTTGATTTTTTTTTCTTCTTAAATTAAGTAGGAATTTGTGGATTTTTTTATTTTTTTTTGCATTTCGTTGGTCTTTTATTCTTTAGCTCATCTTGTGCATCCTTTGATGTGAAATCTTTGCTCGAACACCATAATCTTCTTCATAGGATATCCTCCTCTAAATTGTGCTACATTGTACTAACTACATAGTATCTTTCCTACTTCATGCAATAGCTTTCACACGTTCTGTTTCTGTTTTGTGTTGATATCTTTCCTTCACATATTTACATCTGTAATTTATTTGTCTTGTAGGAGGATCGCTTGAGTGTTGATGAAGCCCTACGCCATCCTTACTTTCAGACACATCATTAAACTAGCCATTACAGTTGATATTCTGACACCTTGATGAGGTTGTTTTCATGCGCTCAGTGATTGAACAGGATGTAATGAAATGCTTCTGCCAAGGGTGACAAACACATTTTCCTTCTTGGGAGATGGAAATGGCGAAGAGTCCAGAATTTCAAGGTACCACAATCATTAATTAAATTTAAATTAAGCCACTCTAATCCCAGAATCATCATTTTATTCACTAATTAGATTTAAGGACATTAACAAGATGAATATAACATTTGTTTGCAGGCGAGTCTTCAGCCCTTGATCTCTGTTAGCCACTGAACCCGAATGTGATTGTTCCACCCCAATAGCACAATACGGAGGTGTGTTGTTGTTACCTCAAACGTGGAAGGCTCTCGAGCCAGAATGGGCAGTACACTGTTGATCATCACTAGACGATTTGCGTCGATGCTGATGTCATTATCGAGCCGAGCTGGGTGTTTGAGCTAGGCTGGGCATTTGAAAATGATCATGTTGAGAGTCAGATTCATGAGTTTCTGTTCTCAGTTCTTGTTTTTGCTGTCGGAAATTCAAAATAGATCTAATTGAGCCGTGTTGAAACACCAATATTTGGTTGTTGTATATTCTTAATTACTTTCAAATTATCGTATCAAGTGAGCCCCCGGGTTTGTGTTTTCACATCAGCCAGGTGATCAAATTCTTTACATCTCTATTTATTTCTCATTCTACTGGATCTTCATTCAGGATAAGAAGCAGCACTTGTGCAAAAAGCAAAAAAATCGAAAGGACATCTTTTATTTTTGTTATTTTGTTAAATTGTTATTGTATGGATGTTTTATTTTTATTTTTTTAAAAAATATTATTATTTTAATGTTATTATAGTAACTTTGGGTAAAAGTTACAATATTCAGCATGTAATTTCAATCAAATTGCTTCACATTTGATGGAAACTCTTACAACTATGTTGGATCAATTTTAACTAACAATTTTTACTATGTTAAAAGAGATTTTGATATAAAAATATTTTAAAAGTAATTTTAACATTTAATTATTTTAATCAAAATAGTTATAATATATATATATATATATATATATATATATATAAACACCCACGCAAGCGATCTAAAAGAAGCCCTAGAAAGCATAAATAAAGACCTTAATAAATTATCTTCAGTAAAAATAATTACCCAACAACTTACTACTTATAAGTTTCTTACATACAAGATCCAAGACCTCATTCCAAATGGATCTACGAACAAAGATGCAAACTGAAAGTTTTTCTAGATTATTACAAAATTTAAGACAACCAAATAGAAACTTATCTGTGATTCCCAAGAGATCATCAATAAATATTGTTACTTATCAATTAGAAAAACTTATAGACATTGAACATAATTTAGATACATTTTCTAATGAATAATTAAATACCTTAAATCCAAGGAGAATATATAATCAAGGATTATTATCCTTCTCTACAGCACTTTATAGACATCACAGGACATAACTACTTCATCTACTAGATGGAGATGAAGAAAGATTTACACTTATGATTGAAGAATCGGCACAAACACTTTTGTAAAGAAAACATCACTACATACATTTAGGACTAATAGTGTTTGGCCTAAGAGGACTTACTAAAAAAAACATAGGAGCCAAAATATTTTTAGTCATTTACGACTCAAGATTTTCTGACAATGATAAGGTAGTTATTGGATTCATTGAAGTAGATATGAATAGCAATTTAGGAATTACATATTTCTGTCCAAACTTCAATATGACAATCCTAGATTTTATAGAACATATTAAAATTTCAGTACAAGCTAGAGGGTATGGAGACTTTCAAAGACATAATATCCAAATAGACATAATCTTTCTAGGAAAAACAATGACAAAAATTAACAATAGTTTTAAAATTAAAATTACTAATGTCATTGAAACCCTTACTACAAAAGGTATTTATTTCCTCAAACCTAAGGACTTTTTATCTACTTTACTTGTCGGATTAGATTTGGAGCTAAGCGCTAAAACACAAACTTTACAACCAACGGAATCCATTATTTATAAAGATAGACACAATAGCTCCATAGTAAGATTTTATAATTACAAACCCTCAACATCACAAGAAGAAGATTATGAAGAAAATCAAGCTAATATTAATTTAATGAACATAGAATATAGCATACTGGAAACTCATACAAACAACAATGTTGAGAATAACTATTTTATTTTATGATGACTTAAATGAATATGTTTATGCCCCATTTGAAATAGTTATTTATTTCACTAAAGAAGATTTAAAAGAATTAAAACTTTTAACCTTTTACACCATAAATTACAGCATGACTGGATGTTATATTTTGATGAGAACCATAATATAATTGCTAAAAAGCAAGATTACTTTTCAATAGTAAATCTAATGAATCCAGCTGAATCTAGTGGCACTAGTAATTTCATACCACAATCATTATAAGTAAGATACCTTGAAACCTCTATAAGAACTATGGATTATGGAGAAGGACATTCTCCAAGAACAAAGATTACCCCATATACTAATAATAATTCTTTGTTGAGAACAATAGGAAAAAGGAGACCACCTGAAATTACTTATTTTGGCAAAAAATTGGTCTTATTAAATATTAGAGAATATGATGATCCACAACTTTATGATAACTATTTAGAACAGTGGATAGTCTCTGTAAAAAAAAAAATTATCAAACTAGACATGAACTAGACATAGAAACAGGAGAAGCCATGATAAGAGTAGGGGAAAATTACTCAGGCGATGTTGCCAGGGCAGCATGGGAAGCTTATAAAACTACATATCCTGAGGAAGTAGCCAGGACGATCTCACAAGGAAATAACATACTCAATTTTTGCTATACAATTCATAGATTATTTACTGTCAGAGATGCTAATACTGAATTAAATATAAGACAGAGAGAAGCTATGAGGGACTTAGAATAATTACAACTCTTTAGCTAGAACTGGATTAAGTTTTTTTGTAATGACTTCTTTGCATTAATAGCAGTCTCAGGAAACTATTGTAACTCAGAATTAGGGGAAAGACTCTTTAGCAAGCTTCCAGGAGACTTAGGAAAGGAAATACATAAGACATGGACATATATGAATGTAGCACCACAATACGATAACATTGGAGTAAGAATCCAACACATTATTTCCATACTTGAAGAAAAATATACCTATATCCACATACAAAACCAACTAAAAAAATCAACAATATGGATTTTGTAACCAGATATATACCCCTTAACAATATGGTCTCACCCAACCTAGACCAAGACTAAATCATTCATCAAGATACCGAGAAGATCGGTATCAAGGCCCAAGGCAATAAACCCCAAAAAGACCTACTATGTTAGAATAAGTAGAGAAAAAAAACCCTATCTAAATAAATAAAAACATGTGCGAAAGTTCAAACCAAAGAAGATGTATGTTAATACCATCACATGTTTCTCCTGTAATGAACTAGGACATTTATCTTCTGCCTGCCCAAATAAAAAGAATTTATATACTAGAGAATCCAAACTAGTTACCTACGCAAATCTTGATTTAGTAGAAGTACAATCAGATATTTCTAACACATCCTCCATCTACTCTATTGTTCTTGTAGATGATGTGGAAGAAGTTATCCTTCTTCTGACTATAGTCTTGTAAACTCCTTCTTGCAACCTTCATACCAGCAGTATAACCTACATCCTGAAAGCCAAAATTACATACCCTACGATATGCTAGACAATCTAGAAGAATTATGGGATGAATTTCTAGATACAAATATAATGTTTAACAACTCAGTACTAAGACTACAGAAGAATTTAATTGTCCACTTGAGTGGATACTCAAAATAAAAACTGATAACATTTCTTATTTCTTTTGTAGTTATTATCCATCTTTAGATAAAAGAGGGACATGTAAGTTATGTAAGAAACAAGCTTGTAATCTTTGTCTTCAACAACTGTTCTCTATCACAATACCCATAAGCCAACTCTCTAAGGGAGGTACTCGAAATTTTTTATTAGAAACAAGAGGCTCTGTATTAGAAACTTGTATTAAAAAATTGGAAACAGAACTAGAGACCCTAGATAAACAAATTCAAGTAAACCTTCCTCCACTTTCTTCTCAGGCTACTCTTGATAAAGGCAAAGATTTACAACTTACATCAATAGATATGATAGATAGAGATCTGGTCTTTATAAAAGCCTCTAGAACCTGTAATACAGGAAAAACTCTAGACATTAGAGTCAAATGGCTGGTAAATATCCATGGCCATGAGTTTACACTACATATCTTTCTAGATAGTGGAGTCACCAACTCCACCATAGATGAAAATTCATTTCTTTCAGTCTTGCCAAAAACTTTTATAAAAATCGCATCACAACCATTACTAAGTACACAATTTGATGGCCAACAATTAGCTTGCACACAATTTGTCACTAACACCCATATGAGGTTTTATGACAACTGTGGTAAATATAGCACACCACTCCCACTCTCTAAACTATGGATTAAACCGTTATTACATCTTAATCTTAGGCTTAAATTTTCTTGTAGCACCAGATAGAGCTTTTCTTCTAACCAAGGATTATGCTCTTTTCTTTTCCTCACCCATTATATCTCCAATAGTATCAGACTATCCCTCCATTGTTCATCCCTTAACCACCAAACCCCACATAGAAATCATACCTTCTGACAACACATCATCTTGTCAATGTTCTCCTAAAAATGCATGTAGACAGTCAGTAACCAACCACAACCTAATAGCCAAACCTGTGCCATAGTTTTTTCTGACCAACAAGATCAGGAAAACTAGCCTCACTTGGTTGGTCAAACCCTATAACTGATGACACCTGGATCCCACCTGATCTTATACTCCCACAACAGTTACTTCAAATAATAAATACCTATAAACTCGATTTAGACTCCCTTATTTCTAGATTAGAAAAACTAGAAATTATTGGAGACAATCCTACTAAATATTGGGACCGAGCTAAAGTCTACTGTAAACTATCAATAATTAATCCAGACCTTACAATTAATGCTCAAGACTTAAAATATATAAATTGGGAAACTGAAAAATGTAAAATACACATTAATCAACTCTTAACTTTATGGGTGCGTTTGGTTGGGAGTTATTCTTGATAATCTTGGTTATCCATCCAAGGTTATCAACAAAAACCCTGTTTGGTTTAAGTAATTGATGATTCCCGAGTAATGTTTCATGCCCGACACGTCAGGAAAAGGGTAATGCAACCAGGAATCGGAAAACCTCGGAAAACTGAAGTTTTTCTTTATTCCGGGGTTATCGAATTTATTTTACCCAAAATAAAAGAAAAATGTGGAAAAAGTAAAATGTAAAGAAAAAAAAATGAAAAATATAAAAAATAAAATTTAAAAAAGTAAAAAAATTTAAAAAAAATTAAAAAATCATTAAAAAAATAAATAAAAATAAAAAATGGTAAAAAAACTTTAAAAAAATAAAAAAATAGAAAAAACATTAAAAAAATAAAAATAGAAAAAACATTAAAAAATAAAAAAATAGAAAAAAAATAGAAAAAACATAAAAAATAATAAAAAATGTTAAAAAAACATTAAAAAAATTAAAAAATGGAAAAATGTAAAAACCCTAAAAAATTAAAAAAACCTAAAAAATAAAAAATAAAAAAAAACTTTAAAAAAATAAAAATTTAAAAACATAAAAAAATAATATATATATATATATATATATATATATATATATATATATATATATAAACATGAAAATATAGTAAAATATAATAGAGTTTAAATAATAATAATAATAATAATAATAATATTATTATTATTATTATTATTATTATTATTATTATTATTATGTATAGTTGGTTTTGTGACTAAGGGTAATCTAGTAAAATACTAAACTAGGTTATTCATTAAAACCTTCAAACAAACATGTTTTTGTTGCATTACCTAGATTGAACCAAACAACATTTGATTATGTTTTATTCCTCATAACCTTGGTTATGTGATTACCTGACCATAACTAAGGTTATACATGATAACTTGAACCAAACGTACCCTAGGAGTCATTCAAAGGTACACATCTTAGCACCGAAGTCCAGCTTTCATAGTTAATAAAGGATTAGAACAAAAATGTGGCCAATATAGAATGGTATTTGGCTACAAAAGACTTAATGATAATTGTCAAGAAGATGGTTATAAAATCCCTGACAAAGACCAACTCTTAAATAAAATCCAAAACTCAAAATGGTACTATAAAATTGACATGAAATCAGGATTTTGGCAAGTCAAAATGCATCCTGAGTCCATTGAATGAACAACCTTTTTCTGCCCTGAGGGATATTTTGAGTGGCTTGTTATGCCTTTTGGCCTTAAGGTAGCCCCTCAAATATTCCAAAGGAAAATGGATGACATTTTTTGAGATGTTTCTTTCTTCATTTGTGTATATATAGATGATATTCTAGTTTTCTCTAAAACTAAACAAGAACATTATGCTCATCTTCATATTGTTTTTGACCTATTTGAGAACATGGTCTAATTATTTCTCGAAAGAAAATGACAATAGCAACTACTCATATTGATTTTCCTAGGAGCCGAGATAGGTCAAGGACAAATAGCACTTCAACCTCATATCTCTGCTAAAATCTTTGCTTTTCCAGATAAAATGGAAGATACTAAAACTCTAAAAACTTTTTTAGGACTCATAAATTATGCAAGACCTTATTTAAGAGATATAGGAAAAATTAACTACCCCTTATACAATAAGACCTCCTTAATCGAAAAAAACATTTTAATCAACAAGATATAATACTTGTACAACAAATTAAATAGTTAGTAAAAACAATTCCCATGTTAACACTCTCACTTGATTCTGACTACTTCGTTATTGAAACAGATGGATGTGAAATAGAATGGGGAGACATTCTATTTAGAAAAACTTCCAAATATGATCCTAAACCTGCAGAAACCTTATGTAGGTATGCCTCTGGGAAATTTCAAGAAAAAGGACATTTAACTTCACTAGATTTTGAAATATTAGCAGTTATTTATTATCTAGAAGCCTTCCGACTATTCATTTGCAATAAACAAGAAATTACTATTAGAACAGACTGTGAAGCTATAGTCAAGTATAATCAACAAACTAAAAGATTAAGAAAATGATTAAGTACTAAGAGATTGTCAAAATTTATAGATACCATTATTAATAAAGGTTTACGCATTCACTGGGAACATATAAAGGGAATTAACAATTTTTAGCTGATATTTTATCTCATTTACTTTACTATTTTTTTTCAGGTAAAGGATAGACCAAGGAAGGTATGAACATCATTTGCTACTGAAACCTTAAGATTTGAAACTCAAGAATTACAACAGTTCACACAACAGGAAGATCAGTTCCGCTCTATATTCAAAGACAAATTATATCACATACAACACTGTCTGATTGATAACATTTGACACATTCCAATCATTCTTGGTAGCTCTGGACATAAGATAACAATTATAAATGCTTTAACTGTTAGAGTGTATACTAAAAGCCTAGCTTTTGGTATAAATATTTATCTAGAAATAAGAATCACATTGGTCAAATGTCTACATTTATGATAAATATAGTTGCTCAATTAATTTATATTGTAGATAACATGGTGTGTGGTGTCACACACAGAAGATCATGTTATTGGTTCCTTATAAATTATAAACAGTAGCTCACGACCAAGATGGAAAGGAACAAACCATTGGAAGGTCGTAGTGTAATTAGGTATTAGTTTATCTTAACTATATAATTACACTAGTACACTTAGAGTGTATTGAGTAGGACCATTTGAGGTCGTTCCTTTTATACTGACTTTATGAAGGAACAAAGACCTCAGTTATTATGGAAGTGTGTGCTCTTAATCCTAATATAATAACAAGCACATATATTTGATATTTATTTCTTTAATTTATCAATGGGTGAGATTTAGTTCGATGAATCAATAAGCCCGATAAGTTGGGAAATGATATCACTTATAGTGTGTGTTGTTGATTATAGAAGGAAACTGTGTCCTAGTAATCTAGGTTGAGAATGTCCCCAAGAGGAGCTCATAAGGATTGTCATGTTAAACCCTGCAGGTGGACTTAGTCCGACATGATGATGAAGTTGAGTGGTACTACTCTTGGAGCTAGATATTAATTAAGTGAGTTGTTAGTAACTTACTTAATTAGTGGACATTTGTTATCTTAAACACAGGGAGACTAACACACTCATGATAAGAAGGAGCCCAAAATATAATTTGGGATTGGTGCGGTAGTTCAATAATAGTTCTCTAGTGGAATGAATTATTATTGATAAAATTAAGTTGTATGTTCGGGGCGAGCACGGGATGCTTAATTTTATCGGGAGACAAAAACCAATTCCTCCTCTCGGTCTCTATCGTAGCCTCTAGTATATAGAGATTTATACCCACCGCATACCCACCTTCTTACCCATCCTATAGGGGGTCGGCCAAGCTAGCTTGGAGACCAAGCTAGGGTCGACCATGTTTTGGTTCATGGGTGAATTCATGTGGCCGGCCCTAGCTTGAACTCAAGCTTAGGTGGTCGGCCCTATTAAAATAAAAATGAATTTTATTTTTTAAATTTTTCTTATGTGGATAACATGATTTAAAAGAGAGTTTAAAAATTTAAATCTTTCCTTTTATAAGATTCTACAAAAGATTAAGAGAAGAGTTAAATCTCTTTCCTTATTTGTAGATTAAAAGGTTGATTTTAATTTTGGTAAAAACTTTCCTTTTAATCATGTTCATGATTTAAAAGAGAGTTTAAAAATTAAATATCTCTTTTATAAAGCTTCTACAAAGATTAAGAAAAGATTAGATATCTTTCCTTATTTGTAGATTGGAAGAGATTTTAATTTTAAAGATAACTTTCTTTTATCCACATGTTTAAAAGAAATATTTTAATTTATAAAATTTCCTTTTTATTGACCATCATGAAGGGAAAAATTATTAGAGAAATTTTTTATAAAATTTCCGGAAACAAATTAGGAAAGTTTTAATTCTTGATTGAATTAAATTTCCTTTGCTTGGTTTAAAGTGGCCGGCCACATTTTTGATGAGAAAAAAATTATTTTTAATTAAATAAATTTTCCTTATCAATGGCAAAAGAATTAAGGAAATTTTTATTTAAATTTCCTTATTTGCCAAGACCAAGGATTATAAAAGAGAGGGTAGAGGTGCCTTCATGGCTAAGAACTCTATTATTTTCCCTCTCTCTTTTTCTTCCTTGGTGTGGCCGGCCATCCTCTCCTCCTTTCTTCTCTTTGATGACCGAACCTCATCCTTCTTGTGGAGACTCATATGGTGGCCGGATCAAGTTTAGAGAAGAAGAAGAAGAAGGAGAGAAAGAAAGCTTTGTTTCTAGCATCCCTTGGAGCATGGTGGTGGTGGCCGAACCTCTTCGTCCTAGAAGAAGTTTTGATGGCCGAAACTTGCAAGGAAGAAGAAGGTACTTGGTGGTTCTCATCTCGGAAGATCGTTGCCCACACAACGTCCGAGGTTAGAAGAGGAATACTGTAGAAGATCAAGAGGTTTTTCTAAAAGGTATAACTAGTATTTTTTCTTTCCGCATCATACTAGTTATTTTTGGAAATAATACTAAATACAAGAGGCATACGATTCTAGAGTTTCGAATTTGTTTTCGATATAGTGTTCTTTTGTTTTTTCTTTTCCTTGTGATTTGATTGTTCTTTTCGGTTAACCTAAAGTTATTTTAGGAAATTAAATATTAGCTTTCCATAAAAGGTTTTGTCTAGTCGGTAGTGGTTGCTCCGATATCCAAGAAGGCCATGTGCCTCGCCACGTCAGTACTGGGAACCAATTATGGAAATTAATATTTAATGGAATTAATAACTTAAGGTGACTTGGGTCGAACGTGTTAAGTTCCGCAGGAGATCCAAGTCAAAACCTAAAAGAACAAATTGATTAAGTTTTGGATCAAACGTGTTAAGTTCCGCAGGTGATCCAAAATTTAATTTAAAAGAACACATGGTAGCTAGGAAAAGGTTCAGACCTTTGTACAAAATTTTTGTACAGTGGAACCCCTAGATTTTCTGAGTAGAAACCAACATTAACAAACTATTTTCTAACAACCATACAAAAGCCAGCAGGCAAGAAATTCTCTTGTTATATAGTCTTCTCTAGACCACAAGTTGAGGTATATGCTACTTGAGAAGAAACAAATATGACCATATAAGGTCTAGAACATCGTTTCTTTAAAGGGTACTATTCACTTGAAGAGGCTTTTAATGCTGCCAAAACCCAACTTTGTGCTAATTTTTTTATTAGCACTTTATTAAAAACAACAACCATGATGACAAACCCAACTAGCTCACAAACTAAAGAGACTCCTACATATGCACAAATTACTAAAGAAACTCATGGGTCTCCTTCCTCTTCTACAGCATTAATAGACAAGAAGCCACAATGGCCTAACTATTTAACACTGGCCAAATTAAAAGAATAAGCTGCTACAACCTTCGCTCAAAGAGCATCCACAGCTCATATATTGAGTCTACCCAATACTATACCTGAGGACATCAATTCTTACATTTGAAACTTAGCAGAACAGTCTATATTACAAACCTTTATTGAATTATGTGAAGCCTTAAAGGCCTTCCATAAAAATCCCCCTCCTGGGATAAATATTGTCTATGAAGCAGAATTTGGCTCAAAACTCAAATGTCAGAAAATTGACCCAACTCGTGAAGACTCTACTAAATACGGATGTCCATGCTAGTTGTTATATTCCTTGTGTAAAGTCAACTTGGACTATGAAAAGTATAAAACAACCTCTTACAAAGGAAGACTTATTACTCCTTTTCTTCTAATGGACTATGAGCTGCTTTACAAAGTTTGGATACATGATTCAGATTCTGTCAAAGATTTTCCTAAAAAGCTTGGTACTATTATTTCTCTGGCCCTAGAAGAAGAAGAAACGTTTGTCGTATGCACTTTTGACAGCTCTCCACCTGAATGGCTTGACCTTAATATTAAACCAGCTAAACATCTGGTTAAGTTTGATATCAATGAAGTTGGAGGTATTCAGACGGAACTTGAAGATTATCCTTCTGATGCAGAGCTTAATTGGGAAGCTCCTCTTACTATTGGAGATCAACTAAAGCACTGGAGAGCATCAGTACAAGAAACTAATTGGGATTGAGACAGTTTGACAGATCCAGACAATTACTTCCTAGTAGGAGAAACTTATACTGAAAAAATCTACTGACCAAAAGATATGGGTATTAGATTCTTTCCTTTCTCCTTTAAAACACAACACACAACTTTGCTTCAACATTATCAAAGAAAAACTGAAAGATATTGCTAGAAGCAACTAGCCAGCTCTGTCCTCTCTGCTAGAGCATACAGAATAACACTCCACAGAAGTATGCAGTCAGACTTAGCCGGAAGCTCACAAACTCTCTCTTTGGATCTTACAAGTGACAATAACCTAGATAACATAATGGAGACTTAATGACAACATTGCCCATGAAATGTCATCTATGACGTCCTTTTCCATTCACACAACACCATAGCAACATCTACTAAAAATGTCATCCATGACGTTTTTTTCCATTCCTCCAACAGTATGTCCACCCAACTAAAATGTAGCCATCTGTCCCTCACTAAGCCTCCTTTTGCCAGACCCTCCTTTTTCCCATCTCTTGATGCTTTCCACCTGTCCTTCACCAAGCCTTCTCTTTCCCGACCCCTCTCTTCTCTTCTCTCCCTGCTTTCCTTCTTCTCTAAGTAAACACTCTCTTCTCTGCCTATAAAAGGCCCTCAAACCTCTCCTTTTGGGGTATCCACTTCTCCCACTATCATCGCTATTATCCAAATTCCCTCGGTGTTCTTCTAGTGTGCTCAAGTCTGTTTGTAAGTTATCTTTGTAAGTTATCTTTATGTACAAATATGTAACTATCTCAATTTTCTGGTTATAATTCCCTGTAAAATTCTCCGTTACATAAGATTTATGCTTGTTTTTATGATAAACTGAGTTTATTAACAAAGATATTTTGTCTATCTTTTCTTGGTTCTTTTCCTCAGTCTTTATCTTAGTAACCAACAGGTGAACAGTAATTGTATCAGGAATAACCAAAATTATATAAGACTTGTGCGAGCTAAGTAAAAGGGGCATCTTTAACTCAAAATCTTAGGCATAAGCCGGGGCAATGGTTAAACGGTGTGATCCTGAATAGGTAAGGCTCCCTGAAAACAAACAAGAATATAAAGCAGAGTTAGTATAAAAAAAAGTAAAAATTTACAACATCATTACATTACTGTTGTTATTTACTTTACTGCTGCAATTCACTACTACTACACTTTCCTTTCTACTATTTACTTTACGGTTTACTATTACTATTTACTGTACTTTTCCAACGTAACTTTTAAGAAGAAGCATAATATTTAATAGTGGTATGTGCTCAAGTGTGTTTGTAAGTTTTCTTTGTAAGTTATCTTTATGTACAAATATGTAACTATCTCAGTTTTCTAGTTGTAATTCCTTGTAAATTCTTCGCTAAATAAAATCTATGCTTGTTTTTAATGATAAACTGAGTTTAGTAACAAAGATACTCTGTCTATCTTTTTTTAGTTTTTTTCCTCGGTCCTTTTCTTAGTAACTAACAGGTGAATAGTAATTTTATCAGGAATAATCAAAATCATATAAGACCTTTGCAGGATAAGTAAGAAGGATATCTTTAACTTAAAATCTTACGTATAAACCAAGGTAATAATTAAATGGTGAGAAAATGATCTAACTACTATTTACCAACGTATTGTGCATTGTGTATTGGGCACAAAAGTTTATTTAACATGTAATTTCGATTAATTTTAACTAATAGTTTTTGATTATGTTAAGAGGGGTTTTGATATAATAATATTTTAAATGTAATTTTAATATTCTAATTATTTTAATTAAAATAGTTATAATAATTTTGATATTTTTTTAAAAAATAAAATTTCTTTTAAAGATAGGTATTTTTTTATTTTTTTATTTATTTTTCAAAAAAAGGTTTATGTTGTAAAACTCGAATCCGTCCACTCGGTGCAATTGTGCAATGGACATTAAAGTATCCAATCTCGACGCGTGGCTAGTAGCTTATCGAAACGGATATTAAAGTATACCCAACCTGTTTGGAGAAATAGAACGGAAAACCTTTCTCGTAAAACCCTTGATCGTTGCCCTCGCCGCTGCCGCTCATTTACTCCCTTCATCCGCCTCGTCAGTAGCGTACGAGACGCTGCCGCTCCTCTTCCGCCGCCGCCGCCAGTTTTCTCTTTTGCCGCGAGGTCCCTGCAAGTTGCTCCCCATCCCTTGTCCTTCTCCGGACGCTACCACTTTCGACGCCATACGAATCGGCTTTCCCTACCGTCCTCCTCACCGCAGATCTGCACTGGCTCCAGGATTCTGAATCCGCGTCTTCTGGTTCTGCCAGCTTCTGGCCCGCTGTCCCTCTCTTCTCTTCTCCAGCGAAGAGAATCACAGGCGAGTCGGTGACCCTCTACCTCCTTCTTATTTCTTTCGAATACGGATCTTACGTGCGGAACTCATCTACTGTTTTTGTGATTTCTTTTCCTATTGGTGCATCTTTCATGTGGATATGCTGATTTGCAGAACTCAACTCTATCGAGTACCAGCAAGTGGGGCTATACTTGTGCTTGATTATTGATCGTGAATTTCTAAGTTTCCTTGTGCGATCCCCTCTCACCCGAATCCAGGTTGATCGCCACAATTGGGTTTACACTTTCTTGCTTGCTTTAGTCTTGGGAAATTTGAAGTTTCCATCTAATTACTTTGTATCTTCTCTCCTTGATTGAATTACGTGTGCCTTTGATTAATGTACTCACTTTTGAGTATTTTCTCAAATTCATTTATTTTTATTTCATTCGTTGTAAACAATAAGAATAAAATAGTTTATTCGTTAATTTATCTATCATTCCAAGATATATCAGCCAACTTATCTCTTCAAGGAAAGTGTTCTAATGCCATCGTAAATCATTTTTTCCCCCTTTACAAGTGCAGGCAACAAACACTACTTTTTTTTTTTTTTTTTGATAAAAGATGTATTTCTTTATTTATGGTGGTTTCTTTCTCATTTATAGGCATTTGCTTCGATCCAAGTGAACTTGCCCTAATTGAGCTACCACTTTGACGACAAGGTCAACACACCATCACTTACTAAAGTGCTTCTTGCCTTGTTCTTCTCTCTCGTCATCACTATAACCCCAAGTAACCTTCAGCCAGATGAATTCAATGCCTTCAGATTCTGCATCAATGAGCTTTGTTGATAGAGTCGTCGTATGTTTTTCATTAGATTCTCCTTGCATTTACCTTTCTCTTTCTTTGTAGCCCACCTATTGCTAATACCAGGTTCTCAGGTTCCAGGCGACCATGTTTTGGATCTTACCGGAATGGCTAATCAGACCATCAAATTGGGGGCAGGGCTGCGTCAGGTGCTATTATTTTTCTTTGCAATTTTGAATTTTGTATTTTTACTCGTTTTTTTAATCTGACATACAGGATGGTGATGCAATATCGGTCATGAAGGCTGGGAAGTTGAGAATTTCAAAGCCCAACAAATATTGGGTCGAAAGTTCTCACAAAAGGGTGAGTAGATTTTTTTTTTTGTCTAGATTTTCTAACCTGGGGGTAATAAGTCAATGTGTTTTAACAGAGTCTCCGACGGATAAGGATGTGTAACTCTGTTTCTTACCCTTTTATAAAAAAGATAAATGGATGCTAGTCTTCTAAAGAAGTTGTTCTAATTTTATGCAAGAGATGTATTGCATTTGTAGATTTATTATTTGCAATTAATGCACCAATTGCCCATATGTATTTATGTTGTGAATGAGTTTTGAACTTACCTTTTGTTGTTCTCTGTTGAACTTGCCTAAATATTGTAGTCTACTGTTACAGTATGTGCCTTGCGTGGAGGATACAGTTCTTGGCATTGTGGTGGATTCTAAATTTGATGTAAGTATAATGCAAAATTTGCACTTTTTTCCATAAGCAGAACTCATAGGCTTTTTGTGTGGTAATGCTAAAAATCTTTTCGTTCTAGATTCTGATGAATACTCTAAATAATCAATAGCTATCTCACTGATGGAACATTTCAAATAACTCACTGAATATTTGATATACTTTGTCCGTATGACCATAAAGTTACTTTGTGGTTAAAATTCTCTTCCTCGATGAAGTTGATTCATGTCTCGCCAACAAAAATTTTTCTTTGCAATTTCAAATTTTCTCTCAACATATGAGAGGCAAAGACTTACAGAGCCTTTTATTTGATGAATAAGAGGCATCAGCCAAGCATTTTTCTCGTTCTCGAACTTATAAATTATGCTATCAAATAATGTGTTTGGTTATGCGGTAGTTCAATTCTTTAGCAGTGTGATCATTTTTCAGAACTTTTTGGTTGACATAAAAGCTCCTATGTTGGGTTTGCTTCCTGTTCTTGCATTTGAGGGTGGAACTCGAAGAAACATACCCAAGTTTGAGGTACATAACCCTTCAATTTTGTTCTTGCATGTTAATTTTAATTCCGAGCATCAATGTCAATATAGTTAATAGTGATTTTAATATAAACTCTTTCTAGATGAAATTTCTGATTCTCGATCTTTTTTCCTCTCTCATTTCAAGTCGTACAATCAGTGGTATGGTTTTTCAGAGCCCCAGCTGTATGTGTGGTCTAGGTGGATTTTGAAAGGGCCTGCATAGCAACCGAATATGTTCGCACATGACATATGCTGTCTATAGTAACACAAAACCTCCACTTATATCAATTTGGGTTAAACCATATTCCAGAATTTGGAATTCATTAATTCATTTATAAAAGGAGGTCCTAAAAGAATTTTGCTGGACAAAATAAAAAATAGAATATACAATTGGTCCTACAATTGTAGTTATATAGATATCTTTTATACTAGAGTTTTTACCTTGGTATAAGGGGATTAACCAAACTAACTCAGTTTTTTGATAGAATTATAATTGATGGAATTATCAATGGGGTTGTTGTTGCAAGTTTATTTATAGGGGAAGGAGTTAAATCTTTTGTATTTATTTTATGCATCAATATTTTTATTCATTTTTTATTTATTTTAATATTTTAATTTAATATTTAATAATTTTCTATTTTTTAATTTTTCTTTTTGAGACGTAAAATACTATGGTGCCCCATTTAATTGCTTGTAATTTATAAATTGTAAACTTAAACAGTTATATTTCATTGCAAATGACAAATACTTTAGGTGTCAATATAAATATTTTTTTCAATATTTTAATGCTAACTGTTAATGCTTCCAGTTCATGCTGTATGTTGAAAATTCATGCTTGGCTAAAAGAGTTTGAGGTATTGGTGCAGATTGGTACTCTACTGTATGTCAGAGTAGTCAAAGCTAACAACACCATGAATCCTGAACTTTCTTGCATGGATGGTACTCTCTTTTACTTCGATACTTGTATGCCACCGTCATCTTGGATTGCGAACCACTGATTTGTTGTACTCTATTGCTTGTATGTTCAACCCTCTGGTGTCCGTAAACAGAGACAGGGAAAGCTGCCGAGTTTGGTCCCCTGAAAGATGGCTACATGTTCGAAACCTCGACTGGCTTAGCACGCATGTGAGGGAACCCAAACCTACATTTCTTGGTTACAAGCGGTGTCAGTCATTTACAGTTTGTATATTATCTTTCTCCCTTCTCAGGTTGCTAAGTTCTCCGCCCTGCCCAATTCTTGAGTCTCTCGGGAAGAGTTTGTCTTATGAAATTGCCATTGGTTTAAACGGCCGTGTCTGGGTACTACACCCTCACCATTTTTCATGTTTTGAACTCTCGGTTTTTGAGTTGTTCGTTCCCTTTATTTATCGACAATTGTTGGCGAACCCCAGGTGAACGCTGCCTCCCCATCGACAGTCATTCTGGTATCGAATGCAATCATGAATTCAGAGTTTTTGAGTGCTGCGCAGCAAAAGATCATGGTGGAGAAACTCATGAAGAGACTTCAGTGATGGTTAGTGTTTGTTAATGTTGTTTTGGGTCCTTTTTCTTGTTCTAGCTCGCTGTGCCCCTATGAACCCAAACCGGAATGTTGTTCAAAGATTTATTCCATCGACAAATTTCTTCTCATATGTTGTTTCGTACGCATTCTTTGTTTTGATATATCTAAGTGAGTTTTCTAATTTATTCCTACAATTGCAAGTATAGCTTATTGGGATAGAACTCATCGACAAGGCTTATAAATAAGCTTAAGCCTACTCAAGCTTACTGATGTTCAACTTATAGAGTGAACTCATATTATAATTTATTTTTAATATATTATAGAAAATTTGTATGATAGCAAAAATAATATAAATAAAAATGCAAAAAGTGACTTAATGCAATGAATAAATTTTAATATTTAAATTATCATTATTCATCATTTCACCAACTATTTTAACTATAAAATTTTGGAAGTTTAGTGACACTTTTTATAGACTAGTTCATACAAATTTGAAGGACTAATATAGTTAAACTTCAATCGAGTCTAGTTGACACATTTTTTAGGTTAGTTATATGTAACCTATGAGCTTTCAATTCTAACAAGGTTAAAGAGATTACTGTAGACCCTTAAAAGTTGTTGTTCGTCATCGTGTCGAAAAAGATTGAATCATCACCAAACTAAAGTTTTAGTATTTTTTATAATAAAAAAAATAAGGAAAGTCCAAATAAAGTAATTTAGTTTATAATTATAAAACAATTTCTGACTGCTGATTTTTTTAAAAAGAAACAAATGAATATTAAGAATAAAAATATTTTATATTTTAATTTCTCCTTTAATAAATATTATATTATATGAGCGCATTTAAAACAATTAATTCTAAACAAACAAAATATTGTATCTAAACGAATAGAAAAATGATATGTACAAGGAAAAAAACTTAAGGAAAATTTTAAGGATAGACACATAAAATAATGGGACCTATAAAAAGTGAAATGGTGGGCCATGACTTTATGTGTCTATCCTTGAGATTTTATTTGAATTTTTTTCCTTGAGCATATCATTGCTCAAAGGAATAACTGCTTGAATTCATGAGCAATGATATGTACAAGGAAAAAACTTAAGGAAAAGCTCAAGGATAGACACATAAAGTCATGACCTATCATTTCATTTTTTGTGGGCCCCATCACTTTATGTGTAAACTTTTCCTTTGAATTTTTGTCCTGAGCATATCATTTTTCTGAATTCATGCAAACAGCTGGTGATTAACAAGGAGCGACTCCGCAAACGCCACGGCGGCCGGCGGCCCGGCGGAGTCTCCATGAATCGTTCTGACTTTCGCAGCGGAGGCGGAGCGTCTCCGCAGCCTTGTGCCCATCGCTGCGAGCAGAGCGGGGACGGAGCTTCTGCTCCGCTCGCCCCGGAAAACACCTACCACCATCCCACCGCCATGGACGCGCGTCGCTTAGCGTGCCCCGCCCCACGCGGACCGTGCCGGCGTATGTTCCCCTCCAGCCCTAAGAACCAACGCGCCCCTTGCCTGCGTGGCGGGGGTTCCTTCCCGTTACCCCCAAATTTTTTTTCACTGTATTTTTTTTCCTATTTAAGCTTCCCTTGAGCTTCGGATTGGATCTTCTGCGACCATTCCTTTCCGCCGTCGATCATCGATTCGCATTCCCGATTTAAAAAAGGAAGCTTTCTTCCCCCGGAGATCGAGTAGCTAGGGAACAAAATCGCCCTTTTGCACCGTCTCTTTTTATTATTTCTGGTATTAGATCTTGGCGTAAGGAACGAGGATGGAGACGGAGCGGCGGCGTGGGCAGAGTTGGCGGCGGCGTGGGCAGAGTTGGCGGCTGCCGGATTTCTCGCAGAGCGTCAATCTCAAGTATGTGAAATTAGGGTACCATTACTTGGTCAACCACTTCCTTACCCTGTTGCTGGTCCCGCTGATGGCGGCGATCCTGCTGGAGGCGGCGCGGACCGACCTCGACGAGCTCCGCCACCTCTGGCTCCACCTCAAGTACAACCTCCAGCTCACGACGATTGCCACCATCGTGAGCTGGTTGGCGTGCTCCGCGTTCCTCGTCTTCTGCACCGCCGTCTACGTCACGACCCGCCCCCGTCCGGTCTACCTCGTCGACTACGCCTGCTACCGACCTCCGCCGGAGCTGAAGGCGCCGTTCCGGTGGTTCGTGCAGCAGGCGCAGCTCTGCGGGAGGTTCGACGAGTGGGCAGTCGAGTTCCAGCGGCGGATCCTGGAGCGCTCCGGCCTCGGGCAAGATACTTGCTTGCCCATCGCGCTTCACTACTCGCCGCCTCGGCCCTCCATGTCCGCCGCCCGCGACGAGGCCGAGCAGGCCATGTTCGGCGCTCTCGATTCGCTTTTCCGGAACACCGGCGTGAAGCCCAGGGACATCGGGCTTCTCGTCGTCAACTGCGGCCTTTTCAGCCCGACCCCGTCCCTCTCCGCCATGATCGTCAACCACTACAAGCTCCGCGGCAACGTCAGGAGCTTCAACCTCGCCGGAATGGGCTGCAGCGCTGGCGTCATCGCCGTTGACCTCGCCCGCGACCTCCTCCAGGTCCACCGCGCCACCTACGCGGTGGTGGTCAGCACCGAGAACCTCACCCGGAACTGGTACTGGGGCAACCGCAAGTCCATGCTGATCCCCAACTGCCTCTTCCGCGTCGGCGCCGCCGCGGTGCTGCTCTCCAACCGCTCCGCCGATCGCCGGCGCGCCAAGTACAAGCTCTTGCACGTCGTCCGCACCCACCACGGCGCCGACGACAAGGCCTTCCGCGGCGTGTACCAGCAGCAGGACGAGGCCGGCATCGTCGGCGTCTCGCTGTCCAAGTACCTCATGGCCATCGCCGGCGAGGCGCTCAAGGTCAACATCACCACCCTCGGTCCCCTCGTCCTCCCCGTCAGCGAGCAGCTCCTCTTCTTCGCCACCCTCCTCGCCAAGAAACTATTCGCTGCGAAGGCGAAGCCTTACATCCCGGACTTCAAGCTCGCATTCGACCACTTCTGTATCCACGCCGGCGGCCGCGCCGTCATCGACGAGCTGGAGAAGAACCTCCAGCTCCGCCCCGCCGACGTCGAGGCTTCCCGGATGACGCTCCACCGCTTCGGCAACACCTCCTCCAGCTCCATATGGTACGAGCTCTCCTACACAGAGGCGAAGGGCCGGATGCGCAAGGGCCACCGCCTCTGGCAGATCGCCTTCGGCAGCGGCTTCAAGTGCAACAGCGCCGTCTGGCAGGCGCTCCGGCATGTCAAGCCCTCGCCGGATTCTCCATGGGAGGGCTGCATCGACTGCTACCCTGTCGAAATCATCGACGCAACCGAATCAAACTGATGGAACTTTTAATTAATTAATAATTATTACTATTATTTATAAATCAAATCGATATAAATTTACCATTAAAATCGAATAAATCAAATACAGATATACATACTGTATCATCAGTTAACTCTTATATGAATAATGGATTATAACAATAAAAGATGTTTACTGTTATTTTATTTCAGGTGCGTTCTTTCCCAGTTATACTAATTGATACAGTGCTGCTGAAAGAGGCCATTAAAGAAGAGAGGTCAAAGTAAGAAAGTCTGGATAACGTGGAGGTAAAAGTTCGAGTCCATAATTGGGCGTAGTTGGTCGAACGAGTATTGAGACCAGTTGGATAAAATAAGAAATAAATATTAAAACACCTAAGCCATCATCTCGGCTGACCTCGCTTCATGGCCGGTCAGATAAAAGATAGTCCTCTGACAATTAGACAGTTGAGTGAAGGTGTTGGTGTTAAGTAAGTGAAAGGGTGTCTTTTTCCCTTCACCTTTCAATCCTTTGTCATTCCTCCATTAATGCTATGTTTACTCTAGAGTGTGGATGAGGAAAGGAAAGGAATCAACGATAGAAAGTTATCTTTGGAGGAAGAGAAAAGAAAGGGTGAAGAAATCTTTTCCTTTGCACACTTGTTTACCTTGATAGAGGAAGGTGAATACTTATGATGTAATTTTGTAAATAAAAAAGGGTGCATGCGTCATTTTTTTGGTACATAGTATAATTTTGTGAGTTAAAAAGGCTACATGCGTCATTTTTTTTGGTATATGGTGTAATTTTGTGAATGCAAAAGGGATACATGCGTCATTTTTTTTTCCATCCGCTGCTTTCCGTCCGATTTTGAGGTGATCGATTTTGGCTCCAAAATTATCCGCTGATGGATTGCGTTACTTTTCCTTCGGAAAATTTTAATGAAGTAAACGGTGGAAACTTTTCCACCGTAGAAACTTTTCCTTAATTTTACTTTCCACTCTCCCAAGTAAACAGAGCCTAAGAGAGGTAGAGGACGATGAATAATCATCTTCCTCTATAAAAAAGGCGTCCAAGGCAATTGGTGTACAAGAGAGAAAGGAAGAGGAGTCTTGCTGTGTGCGAGGTTCGAGAAAGGGTTCGTTCCATATCGAAAGGTCTCTGTGCAAGGTTCGTCCATGTGAACAAGCTTGTAAGTGGGCAAAGAAGAATATTCAAGATTGATTTGTCCAATCTCGTCAGAGGGATTTGGTTTGTGAACCATGAGGAGCTTTCCGATTCTGTGATCATTCTTCCGTCAGCAAGTCTTGCTGGCGCTGATCGTAAATCTGTGGGAGATCACTGTGAGCTTTTACAGATTTCATATTTTTGTATTTTTTATGCTTAGAACTATCAATAATGGTATCAAAGCATAAGTTGCAAAAGCATGAAAATAATCTGTATTACTTTGCCTAGAAATCACAACTTCGTGTCGGAAATTTCCTGCCAAGTTAGCAAATGGCTTGGAAATGATCTCTGCGAAAACCAACGATTGGATTGTGCGCCGACGGCTGTGTTACGTGCTACCAACCATGTCAAAAAGAACCGACGACTGCTACCGACCACGTGGTTGTCACATAGAAATGGTCGTAAACATCGTCGACCAAGTCGGGAGGATAGTCATAGGTGTTCTTGGCCTGCTAGCGCTAGAAATGGTGCTAGAAAATCGGCAGTTGATTGTCGTAGTCGGCAACCACGCCACTGCATGGGGCGACATAAATGGCGTCGACATGCTCATGGGCGTGGCTTCGGTGGAAGAAGCGGGCGTTCTTCGGCGTTGGACAGAAGACGCCGGTTGTAAGGTATGCCGGCGATGACATTCAGGATCTGGCGAAGGATTCCCGTTTAGCCAACGATGCGCCATTGGCTAGGACGCGTTGAACAGGCAACGACGACGTCGTCGGGCCAAGGGCGACCAGTATCTAGCATCAGAAAGGATCAACGACCACCGTTGTAGGTCGATGATTGACCTTTGTGGCTGACAACCACGTTTGCCATGGTTGTGTAGAGGTGGCGTGTGGCATAGCGAAAAAATAAAGGTCAAATAGTAATTTTGTTCGTCAACCTTACTGTTTGAGAAATTGTCGGATTATTGCATGTTAAATTAAGTTTGTGTTATCAAACTTACGTTTCAATTAATTGATGCATGTGGAATTAATTATAATTGGGATTATTAATTGCCTCAATTAATTGGGATGAGTTTAAACTTTTTGGTCGGACTTAAACTAGATCTGGTTCACTGAATCAGACCGATCATGTTGGTTTAATCAGACAATTTTGGCCCAATTTGACCTTGATTTAGTTCAAACCATTAGTTGGTTTAACTAAACTAATTAGATTTGTTCTAATATGTCAGACTTAATCAAATAAACATTGGTTTGATCAAAGGGACCTGAGTTTGATTAATAAGTCTGAGATTGACTTAAATGAGCTTAGATTAACAGAACATAAGTAAGAAATCCTAGTCCAGTTAGATTAGCTCTAATGAGGACATTGGACAGAGCTCAGGATCTAGATTCCCAATCAACCGATCAAATGGATCAATCAATTTAGACTCCTGAAAATCAAGAAGATTTATTTTTCTTGATTAATAATGTTGCTTCCATGCCTATATAAATTAAATTAAGCCGGTTTTGTACTGATTAGTTGGTTTTGTACTAACTTATTTAATTTCAATTTAAAAATGACACGGATGATTACTAGTCCTGGAAACTCGAATAAGAAGAGTTTTCAATCCTAGATAATTACAGGATCTGGACGTTGATTCGTTCACTGTTAGAGAATCCTAAGGTGGGCACACCAGATATGGAGGCTTGATAGTGGCCCAATTTTGTCGCGAATTGGGCATCAAATGATGAATACCAAACCCCTCCTACACTAATGTAGCATAGGAATGACTCGGGTCGTCCGCCAACGAAAGTAACGATAGGATGGTAATCTAGGATCGTATGTTATTTCTATTTTTGGGATTTTCAATATTAAAATGGGGTTTGGGTTTTTGATTCTAAATTTAACAAATAAAAAGCAAGACAAGTAGGAAATTACTCTAATGCGGAATGAAATCTAACTAAGTGCGAATAATTAATCCACAATGCATTGTCACACTACACTATGGATTAATCATCAACACGATTAAACTAAGGAATGAAATAGCGAAGCATCAAATAAAATCTAACCTAAATAATGAAAGACAATACAAGTAATGAAACTAACGCTAATGAATAAAAGACATTGCAAGTAAAGAAATCTCTATCTAACCATTGACGATTTTCCTACATCGCATTGTCACACTACGATACAAGAATATCCATCAATGGAAATAACATGAAACAAAACATTAATGAAACTAAGAATGTAATGAAACCTAAAGCATGTAATGAAAGTCTAAACTAATCTAACCTAATTGCATTAAATCAAAGCTAAAACCTAACAAAATTGAAAGTACAAGACAAAGCAAGAATTCAATAAACTAAAATGTATTAAATTGAACCTAACTTTTGGTTGAAGCATTTCATCGAACACGTTGTGTGCGTGAAACTAATCAAGCATAGTAAGTGCAATTTAAACATGGAAATCTAGTTCAATACAAATATTCAATGAAATAAACTTCAACATAAGTAAATTAACATAATGCAGAATTAAATTAAGAAAACTAAACTAATCCAACAACATTCACACTTCTTCTACCGATACCAAAGACTATCCTTCGCCGTCACACAAAAGACCCGGCTCGGAACCCCCAAAACCGATGGACAGCGCACAATCTGCTGGAATGCTGCTACTGCGACAACGAAGATGGTGAACGGATCTTCCACCGAAGAATCCCTCCGCTGGAAGATGGCTGGAAATGAATGTGGACTGCTATGAACTGGAACGAACCGCCGCCAGCTGCTCCTTGCTCTGCCGCCTGAACCCCAAGCAGTGGAGCTGCCAGGAAGAAGCTGGACGGTGGAGATCACACCGGAGAACCCCTCCGGCGAGGTGGATTGGGTCGGAAATCGCTGCCAAAGCTCGTCGTTCCTTGCCGAGTTGTTGCTGCCGCTCGCCTCTGGAATCTGAGAAGAAGTATGGCTGTAGATGGCCGGCCGACGGCGAGAAAGAGAGGAAGAGAGGCCGCCGGCCGGAGAGAAGAACGGAGAAGAAGGAGGTGGTGTGGAGAAGCTATCGCCGCAAGCCCTAGCCGCTGCAGAAAATCGCCGAGAAGAGCTCCCTTCTGT
Organism: Zingiber officinale; assembly: GCF_018446385.1. Lineage (NCBI taxonomy): Eukaryota > Viridiplantae > Streptophyta > Magnoliopsida > Zingiberales > Zingiberaceae > Zingiber > Zingiber officinale. Next base: position 62,376,137 of record NC_055999.1, on the reverse strand, counting down.
GCCGTGCGGATGAGGAGAAAAGGTAAGTTTCGGGTTTCGGGTTTGGGTCCATTAGGGCTTAGATCCGGATCCAATAAGAAAAAGGAAATTGAGTTATGAAATTGGGCTTCAGTTTGGGCTTTGGCTTTGTGATTGGGTTTGATTTGAAGCTTTTGGATTGGGTTTGATTGGATTCTTCTTTGATTCAAATTGGAGATGAATTGAACTTGGATGAGGATGATCTTTATGGACGGTCCAGATTAATTTAAATGAGGATGAAGAGATGGATCACTTGATCCGACTGAAGGGGCAGGATCTCACTAGATCTTGATCAATGGTCCACCTTAATTCAGCTTGATCTTCCTCATTTAGCCTCCAAATCAAGCCAAATTTGATCCAGTTCGACCCTAATCCATGGCTCTTTGAATTTCCTACAAAATCACATAAAATATGAAATTAAATTCTATAATTGCAGGAAATTTACAATTAAGTCCAAAATGAATCTCTATTCGCAAATCATGATATAAACACAATATTAAGTATGCGAGAAGGTATAAAATGCTAAGTATAAGATCCAAAATAATACACAAAAATACCCATTATCAAGGCTCTCCAAAGGGAGAACCTATATGCATAGTTGTGTGTGGAGCTACTTCACCATGAGTTCCTAGAGGAAGATCTTGAAGAATTTGAGACAGATCCGGAGAAGGATCCTGAAAAATCTAAGAGGATTCTGAAGAAGTTTCGATGATAGATCAAATTAAAAATCTTGAAGTTGGTCTATCCGAGATTGTCTCAAATGAGTCCAGGTTGAAGGGGATTATGTTGGCCAGTACACTAGTGTCTGTCCTAGTGGGAGTGGTGTTGGCCTATCTAGTTTGTAAGAGTTCTGTTATTATTACTATCTTTATGTATGAACAGTATTAGTCCATTTAGTTCATGTCTGTTTGTTATATGTTAACAATATGCGACATGTTTATATGAATGATACTCTACATGATACATGAAAAATGATTAGTTCATTTTATCAAATGATTAGTTCATTTAATTAAAGAAATCATGATAGAATGATGATTAGTTCATTTGTTGGGTTGTATATAATAGTATTGATGAATATTGATTTGATTGGACTGTACAAATGATAAGTGGAAACGTAGTTATCACTTGATTTTGTAAACCAACTCAAATTAATAATGAGTCAATCATAAATTGCATGAATAGGAATTACATTGAATACTAAATGATCATGTTTGAAATCTGCGAAGATGAGCACCGGCTTCGATGAATGACGATGACCTCCGATGAAGATGAACTCCGAAGATCCGAAGAAACTCCTTAACATTCCTGCGCATAGTGAGACGAGCCAACAAAGCGTTAGTGACCTAAGACCGGGGTGGGGATCCCTGGCTAAGCCCTCCGACGCTCAAGAGTTGTTTGGAAATAAGCTTTCGGTCGTCGAGTTGGAGAGAGAGGAGCAGAGAACAAATGAATCGGATCCCCTCCCTTGATATCCCTCTCTCTGTAATGAGAGGTTACCGACATCGCCGGAGGTTGCACTACAGGTAACGTACCACCAGTATTGACTTGTTGCTGTTGTTGTTGTTGCAGTATCTTTTATACTCTGGCGTTGATAAGCAACTCCAGATCATCTTGTGAGATAGTGATGGTGTTGGGTTTACCAACTTCCTCCATCTTCGTAGTCTCAGATTCAGGTAAATACTTCCCACAGATGGCGCCAAATTTGATCCTGTCTGAAATCTGTGAAGATGAGCACTAGCTTCGATGAATGACGATGACCTTCGATGAAGACAAACTCCGAAAAAACTCCTCAACGCTCCTACGCACAGTGAGACGAGCCAACAAAGCATTAGTGACCTAAGACCGGGGTAGATATCCCTAGCTAGACCATCCGACGCTCAAGTCAGTTCCTCTCACAAGTGGAAGAAGAAGAAAAAGAACCGTAACTGAAGTGAAACAGAGTTTAGATGCTAGAACTTGCGTATCTTACCAACGGAGAGGATTCCCCTTTTTATACTACCTCACGTGACCTCCGTAGTCGTGAAGTAGTCCCCAGTTCATTAGAGTTTGTTAGGAGATGAAGTTATCTTCTATTCTTTGTACAATAATCCTTTAAGGAATCTTTTTTGTACCCCCAGATGTACCCATTTTGTCGTTTATGACTTGTATTTATAATGGGGGCACGCCATTATAATTGAAGAAGCTTCTAGAAGATGTTTCCCGCCAAATATTCTGTTAAGCATGTCTCGACCGATCATTCAAGCCAGCTGTATATACTGTTAAGAATACCTCCTGTTAAATATGTCTCGGTCGATCATTCAAGCCGACCGTATATACTGTTGAGAATATTTTCTGCTAAATATGTCTCGGTCGGTCGTGTATACTATTCAGACTATCTTCTATTGAATGTGTCTCGATCGGTCGTTTAAGCCGGCCGTATATACTGTTCAGACTATCTTCTATTGAATGTGTCTTGGCCGATCATTTACAGCGGTTGTATATACTGTTAAGAACGCTTCATGTTGAATCTGTCTTTTATGCTCAGGCGGGCTATGCCTTGTTGAGCATATATAAGCACGTGGGTGCTCGCTCGGTCTGCGGTCGACCGGTTATATGCTGAGAGTTATATATAAGGCTAAATACATTTATGTTGGGGCGGGCTTTGCCCGACCGAGTATATATAAGCACGTGGGCGCTCGCTCGGCCTGCGGTCGACCGGTTATATGCTGAGAGTTATATATAAGCTTAAATACCTTTATGCTCGGGCGGGCTTTGCAGCCCTGTCGAACATATATGAGCACGTGGGCGCTCGCTCGGCTTGCGGTCGATCGGTTATATGCTGAGAGTTATATATAAGACTAAATCATTTTATACTCGGATGGGCTTTGCAGGCCGGTCGAACATATATGAGCGTGAGGGCGCTCGCTCGGCCTGTGGTCGATCGGTGATATGCTGAGAGCTATATATAAGGCAAAATGCCTTTACGCTCGGGTGGGATTTACAACTCGGTCGAGCATATATGAGTACGTGGGTGCTCTCTCGGCCTACGGTCAGCCGGTGATATGTTGAGAGCTATATATAAGACAAAATGCCTTTACACTTGGGCGGGAGTAAAATCCTAGTTTTAGAATTTACTGCAGCAGTACTGTAGCGTTACTGTAGCAGTATTGTAGCATTACTGTAGCAATCGACTGGTGTAGTCGACCGTGCAGACGACTAGGAGCGAGCAAAATGTTTCTGTTCGCTCGGTCAGTGTGGAGCAGTCGACTGCTGGTTTTAGCAGTCGACTAGTATCGAGTCGTTGGGATGTAACGGTCGAATTTCCATAGAGGGCAGTCGACTGGTAAGCAAGGTTTTCAGCCCGCAACCTATATAACCAAGGCTTGGGAGCTTTGTTATCCTCGACGAAATTAGTGGTGGTAAACCCTAATTAGTAGTCTACTTGTTCTCGAGTGTTTGTGAGTGTTGTGGTGAGGTTTCTCCACCCACAAGGAGCTACTTGAGATACCCGGAGTTTGCCGGGGGCTAATCCAACGACGAATCAGGATCATCCACCTCAAGGACACACCGTGGAATAATAACCCTAATCTTCGAACCACGTTAAATGAACGTGTTAGCGGTTTGCATTTCCTTTCTTAATTTTAGTCTTTAGCTTGTTTGTTGTTTGTATTTCCGCTGCGCAATCTAACAAGTGTAGGAAGCAAGGATTTGGGGGTGCCGTCTATCCAACCCCCCTTCTAGCCAACCACCGATCACCCAACAAGTGGTATCAGAGCAAGGTTCCTACTTCACCGGACTAACCGCCGAGAAGAGCAACTACAAGAAGATGACCGGCTTGATTGAACCTCCAAAGTTTGAAGGAGGAAGCCTTGGGTGTTGGAACCCCAAGGTATTTTGATGTGATCAAACAAGCTAAGTTAGGTCCTACGTTTGTTTAACCCTTGTGTCTAAGTGTGCAGGAGCTTAGGAACACAGGAAGTCGAGCGGAAGACGCGGCTAACGAGGACGACACGGGGAGAGAGCCGACGGGCTCGGTGCGTCCGAGGGACGAGGTGACCGCGGAAGAGTACACCGGCGGACGAGAAGAACGTGCGCGGCGTTTGAGGGACGAGAAACCGGGAAGGAAGGCTGCTCGAGGAGAAGGCCGGAACATGGGTTCGGGTGAGCCCTATTCCGGAAGGTCGAGATCACCCAAGCAAACGGAGCCGGAGCGAACAGACCCGGACCGAGATGAGCTGGATCGAGATGAGCTGAACCGGAGTCGAAAAGTCAACTTATGTTGACCTTAGGGCTCCGGGCGCCCGGAACCGACCGGGGCGCCCGGAACCCTTCCGGGCGCCCGGAATCGACTTTTCAACAGGATCGAGTTTTGACTCGATCCGACCATTGGGGGATAAAATTTATCTCCCCCAGGGCGCCCGGAACCCTTCCAGGCGCCCGGACCAAGACTATAAATATAGCCTTGGTCCAGAAGCAATCAGGAATTAAGAACAACTACTTGTAATCCAGTGCTTTCATTTGTGTTATTTCTTTCTGTGCTTTCAACGCTGTAAGAGGCTACTCCGCCCAGAGGAGAATCAATTAGTTCGCCTTCTTTGCCTTGGATTAGCAATCCTCTGATTGCAAACCAAGTAATTCCTCTGTGTCGATTTTCTGTTTTAATTAGTCTCTGCCTTTTTAATTACAAGTTCTTTTAAGTTAGTTGAATATCCGAGAAGGGTTTTTTGGTTTTATTTTGTAGGGCAATTCACCCCTCCCCTCTTGCCGGCCTCCAAAGGTGGTATCGAGCCAGCGCTTCTGAGGACTACTACCACTCTCGAAGATGGCCGGACCAATCACTGCTCCACCAAATCGAGGGAACTTCGCACACTGGAAGCGTCGTATGGAGGTATTCCTAAAAACATATTTTGAAATTCGGTTTATTATGAAATTTGGTTTTGTAGCTCCAATAGATAAAGATGGAAAAGAAAAAGAAGAAAGCGATTGGACAAAGAAGGAGCAGAATGAGTGTAGAACATCACCTGCTGAGCGTGTTACCGCCTCAAGAGGTCAACCGCATCGGAAACTATTTATTTGCTAAAGAACTTTGGGAGAAGTTCTTGGAACTCCACGAAGGAACGTCCGAAGCAAAACTCGCTAGAAGGGACATCCTCCGCAACAAACTGATGAACATCCGTCTGGAGAAAGGTGAGAAAGTAGCCGGTCTACATGCAAAGGTAAAAGAACTAGTTACTGGTCTCGAAAACCTTGGTGAAACGGTAACAAACCGGGACACTATATGCTACGCGCTCAACGCGTTTCCAAGAACTCCGGAGTGGATATCAATCGTCGATGCTTACTACATCTCAAAAGACCTGGAAGTAAGTACTTTAGAAGAGTTGTTTTCTACCCTTGAATTACACGAAGCTAGATGTGCAGAGATATCAAAGGACACAACCCAGACTATGGCGCTGAACGCAACCAATAAGGATGAACCCGAGTTAGACTCTGAAGACGATCAAGAAGCGTACATGGTAAGAAACTTTAAAAAGTTTTTTAGATCTAATAAATTTAAAATGCAAAATAAAAAGAATCAAAAAGGTAGAAGAAAGGTGCGGTGCTACCAGTGTCAGAAGGAGGGACACCTAAGAGAAGAATGCCCAGAACTCAAGAAGGTCAAAATGAAGACACCCAAGAAACACAACCTAAAAGCAACTTGGGATGACACTTCTTCATCTGAATCGGAAGCTCAAGAATATGCGGGGATTGCACTGATGGCAAGCCACGAAGGACAAAGTACATCAGAACCCAGCATCGATGAAGGGGGAGCGACCTCAGATGGAAGTAGTGAAGCAGGGGGAGATTCAGGCTTCAAGTCTGATATGGTAAGTGAGGTATGCCTCTTACCCCCTGATGAACTTTACTTTGGTATCAAAGCTATAACTAAATCCATGTATAAATTAGAAAATAAAAATGCCAAATTAGAAAATGAAATTTTAGAAACAAAGAGAATTTTGGCAAAATCATGTCTTATAGAGGATTTTGAAAAATTGAAAATTGAAAATTGAAAATGAAAAACTAAAAGAAGAAATAGAAAGATTGAAAAAAATCTAATGGTTCAAATATTCCTACTTTTAGAAATTATAGAGGTTTAAATTGGTATTATAAATTTCATCAAAGTCAAATTAAAAATATATCAAAAATCTATATACCTAGGAAATACTTGGTTAATCCTGTAGGTAGGAACCTCTACTGGGTTCCAAAAGCCTGTTTAATTTAAAATTAAAATCAGACTTAGCATTTTCAGCAAGGAAATTAAACAACTAATTTCTTTATGAGGCTTTGTCTAAGGAAGTGGTTGTTGCTCTAATAACCAAGAAGGCCTAATGCCTCGCCACGACCTGGAAGCCAAGTATCGAAATGAAAAGTTTAATTGACTAACTGAAAAAGCATTAATTTAAATTACTTAATGCTTTAAAAGAGTTATTCAATTTGTATTAGAAAATATTTAAAAAATTTTAACTTAACTTAGAAATTTTTTATTATCTTAGAAATTTTTATGAAAATTGACTTAGAATTTTTTTATAAAAGTTAACTTAGAATTTTTTATGATAATTTTGCCTTATCATTTTTTTAAAATTGACTTAAATTGTTTCTTATGAATATTAACTTAGAATTTTTTTGTAACTGTTTTTAGACTTGTTTATCACCTCAATTTTTATGTGATCAAAGGGGGAGAAGTATGTTAAGTCTAGGGGGAGATACTATAATTTTTCAATTGAAAAATATTTGGACTTATTGGAATATAAATCGTTTTTATTGCATATGGTTACCCTAACTTAACTTGGGTTGCTCACATCAAAAAGGGGGAGATTGTTGGAACCCCAAGGTGTTTTGATGTGATCAAACAAGCTAAGTTAGGTCCTGCGTTTGTTTAACCCTTGTGTCTAAGTGTGCAGGAGCTTAGGAACACAGGAAGTCGAGCGGAAGACGCGGCTAACGAGAAGGACGGTACGGGGAGAGAGCCGACGGGTTCGGTGCGTCCGAGGGACGAGGTGACCGCGGAAGAGTACACCGGCGGACGAGAAGAACGTGCGCGGCGTTCGAGGGACGAGAAACCGGGAAGGAAGGCTGCTCGAGGAGAAGGCCGAAACATGGGTTCGGGTGAGCCCTATTCCGGAAGGCCGAGATCTCCCAAGCAAACGGAGCCGGAGCGAACAGACCCGGACCGAGATGAGCTGGATCGAGACGAGCTGAACCGGAGTCGAAAAGTCAACTTATGTTGACCTTAGGGCTCCGGGCGCCCGGAACCGACCGGGGCGCTCGGAACCCTTTCGGGCACCCGGAATAGACTTTTCAACAGGATCGAGTTTTGACTCGATCCGACCATTGGGGGATAAAATTTATCCCCCCGAGGGCGCCCGGAACCCTTCCAGGCGCCCAGACCAATACTATAAATATAGCCTTGGTCCAGAAACAATCAGGAATTAAGAACAACTACTTGTAATCCAGTGCTTTCATTTGTGTTATTTCTTTCTGTGCTTTCAACGCTGTAAGAGGCTACTCCGCCCATAGGAGAATCAATTAGTGCGCCTTCTTTGCCTTGGATTAGCAATCCTCTGATTGCAAACCAAGTAATTCCTCTGTGTCGATTTTCTGTTTTAATTAGTCTCTGCCTTTTTAATTACAAGTTCTTTTAAGTTAGTTGAATATCTGAGAAGGGTTTTTTGGTTTTATTTTGTAGGGTAATTCACCCCTTCCCTCTTGCCGGCCTCCAAAGGGACCTACATTGGGGACATCACATTTTGGATGATGAAGATGGAAGTCTTCTTCGACACGGATTGGGACACCATGATGGTGATCAAGGACCTGTTCGAAGTCCCGAAGGACAAGAAGGGAAAGAAGCTCCGACCATGACATTGGACGGAGGAGCAAACCTCAAGATCGGAGGCAAACAATAAGGTAATATCAATTTTAATTGATATGTTGCCTTCTAATATGATGAGGTGTGTAGGTGAGTACGAGAATGCTCATGATTTGTGGAGCAAGATAAAGAAGGTTCAATGGGAAGAGCTCATGCCTACACACAAAGAGGAAAAATTCGAAGAAAATGATGAAGTGTCTCAAGTTGAGGATCAAACGGAAGATGAGCCATGCTCAACATCCGAAGAGGAGAAGGACAAAGAAATGTCATCCACTAGTGTGGATGAGGATACATCCTCAAAGGTTGAAGAAGAATCCAAGACAAGTGAAGAAGAAGAAGAAGTCTTGGAAGTCAACCTAGTGAGCACCTCCACCCAAGCAAAGTCAAAAGATCACATTGTGTGCTTCGGGTGCAATGAAAGGGGACACTACAAAAGTAGATGTCCTATAGGTAAGAAGAAGATATCTCCGAAACTCAATTCAATTTATTTTGAATCTAATTTGAGTTGTAGAAAGAAGAAGGAGAAAAAGCACATAGTGTGCTTCACGTGTGATAAGCGGGGTCATTACCACACCAAATGCCCAAAGAAGAAAGAGATCAAAAAGTTAGCGCATTTGAAGAAGGAGGAGAAGAAGTGGAGAAAGAATGGAGACTCAAATCAAGGGGGAGCTTCAAGGGTAAGGGAGGTATATCCTAACTTGAAGTTTAATTCATATTTAAATTTTCCCATGCATGCTAGGAGAAATAATTTTGTAAATCATAGTATGCCCATACAAAATTTTGGATTTAAATATCATGATAGAATTAAATGTGTATTATAACCCTAGGAGACCAATTCATGATAAATCTAGAAATGATAGACCTAAGTGTTGGTGCAACATCCCTCAGGTCAAGGTTGACCTGGTTAACCAAGCTGAGTCTTGGTTTGGGTTTAGATGTTTGACAATAAGATATTGATCGAAGAAGAGTCAAGTAGGTCAAGGTTGACCGGATACTTGACTGGGAAGTCCTAACTGGCATGTTAGGCAGATTGAAAATCCTGGTGAGTGAAGCTAGGTGAAAATCCTGGTGAGTGAAGCCAGGTGAAAGTCCTAGTGAGTGAAGCTAGGTGAAAATCCTGGTGAGTGAAGCCAGGTGAAAGTCCTAGTGAGTGAAGCTAGGCAGAGTGAAAATCCTGGTGAGTGAAGCCAGGTGAAAGTCCTAGTGAGTGAAGCTAGGCAGATGGAAAATCCTGGTGAGTGAAGCCAGGTGAAAACCCTAGTGAGTGAAGCTAGGTGAAAGTCCTGGTGAGTGAAGCCAGGTGAAAGACCTAGTGAGTGAAGCTAGGCAGATGGAAAATCCTAGTGAGTGAAGCTAGGTGAAAGTCCTGGTGAGTGAAGCCAGGCAAGGGAAAATCCAGATGGATCAAGGATGATCGGACATCTGGTGTTGCGAAGTCCAAGTAGGTCAAAGGATTGACTGGATACTTGGCAAGGAAGGAAGTCCAGATGGGTCAAGGTTGACCAGACATCTGGTGGAAGTCCAAGTAGGTCAATGGAGTGACCGGATACTTGGCACGACGAGTAAAAGTCCAAGTGGGTCAAAGGGAGTGACCGGACACTTGGTGGGGAGTCCTAGCAGGTCAAGGGAGTGACCAGATGCGAGGCATGATGTACCAACAGGTCAAGGTTGACCGGATGTTGGTTAGGGAGGTTTGGGACTTGGTTTTGGGAAAAAACCAAGTGCTGGATCGATCCGTGGATCGATCCAGGCTGTGGATCGATCAGTGGATCGATCCAGATTCTTCCCAGCGAACAGAAAGCACGGATCGATCCAGAGGTCCCGATCGATCAGCCGATCGATCGGGACGATGCTGCTTCGCGCGATAAGCGCTGGATCGATCCGTGGATCGATCCAGGCGCGTTCCCTGAGCACAGAGGCGCTCTGGATCGATCCGTGGATCGATCCAAAGCCTCCCCGATCGATTCGGAACATTCGAATCGATCGGGATCCGACCGTTGCGTCGGGTTTAAAGCCGCAGGCGAGCGTGGTCTTCGGAAATCTCTTCACGAGCTCTTCTCAGATTCATTCCAGCTCCTCCACAGCTCTCTACAAGCACGTGATCGCCAGTTCTTGAAGGTTCTTGGAGGCTTTCCAAGTCAAGAGGCGGATCTATTGCAAGAGGAAGAAGTTAGGGTTAGGGTTTTTACTGCACATCTTGTAAGCTTTTGCTTAACTTGTATTTCCCTTTCTTCTTCTTGTATTGAGAGTGTTGTAGGGCTTCTCCGCCTTTGGTAGTTACCATAAAGGAGTGTTATTCATAGTGGAGGGTGTGTGCGTTGGTGTGGATCCTTGGATTAGTCACCTCTTGTGAGGTGGATACCAAGTAAAATCCTAGTGTTAGCGTGCTTGTGTTTGTTTCTGTATTTCCGCTGCACATCTTTGAAGAAACAAGCAACGCCGAGCAACAAGCGAACGCGACGAGCTATTCACACCCCCCTCTAGCTACTTTTGGTCCTAACAAGTGGTATCAGAGCAAGGCCGCTCTTCACCGGAATCATCGCCGGAAGGGTCAAGCATATCAAGAAAAGCTAGAGGGTGAAGAAGTTGGAGCAAATTCTTCAAGTTCAAGACTTTATCAAGCTCAACTTCAAGATGCAATTCCAAGATGGGCTTGATTTGACACAAGGGTGGCTCCACCATACACTTCCACGAGTTTCGATTCTTGGAAATCAAGAATCGAAAATTTCCTTATGATGGAGATAGAGCAATGGTTTGCTCTAATGGAAGACTTTGAGGCTCCAAGAAATTCAAAGGGCAAAGTTCTCAAGAGGAGCAAGTGGAGCCAAGAGCAAGTCCAAAGGTGCGAGGCCAATGACAAAGTGACCAAGCTCTTGGTCAATTTATTGCCAAGCACCATCCTTTGCAAAATTGGAGAATTTGAAGATGCAAAGGAACTATGGAGCAAATTGGGCAAGCTTCATGAAGAGATCCCCTCCACTGTACAAGAGCAAGAAGAATCCAGAGAGGGTGACTCTTTGGAGCAAGACCAAGAGGAGGACTCCGAGGTTGAGAGATGCTCAACCTCCGAAGAAGAGGAAATCCAAGAAGCTTCATCCTCAAGGGAATGCACCGAAGGGAACAAGGAGGGAGCATACTCCTTGTTTCATATTCAAGATGATGAAGCCTCCACCTCTAGGATTGAGGGGGAGCAATCCTTGGTGACACCGGATCAAGAAGAAGGAGAAGCTTCTACATCCGGGTCAAGAGAAGAAGAGGAGGAAGAAGCTTATACCTCCACAAGTCAAGAAAAATCAAATGGAGGAGAATCAAGGTCCGATCAAGAGGAAGCTTCTACCTCCGGATCCAAAGAAAAAGATGCCACCCCTACAAGCAAAGGTATAAATATTTCAATTAATAATAAAAATCATATTATTTGCTTTGAATGTAGGGAACATGGGCACTACAAGAGCAAGTGCCCTAAATTAGCCAAGAAGAAGGGCCAAGTGGCACAAAAGGGCAAGGTGAAGCCCAAGGAGACCATCCCAACAAAGAAGAGCAAGGAGCATATTATATGCTTCTCTTGCAATCAAAAGGGGCATTACCAAGTCAATGCCTCAAGGGAAGAAGATGGTCAAGGCTCAAGGAGGCATTAGTCAAGGGGGAGCCTCCAAGGTAAAGAAGAAGGTAACATTTATTGAGCCTACTCCTTTAAATTATGGTAAAAAGCATGATAGTTCTAATTTTTATCATTTTAATGCAATTTACCATAAGAATAGGAAGCATGAGGGCTTTAAGGAAAAGCATGTGGCCCTACATGCCAAAACTACTACACCTAAGGCTAGGAATGTAGGTAAAAGTCTAGGCAAGAACTCTAAGGATTGTAGATACAAGCCTAGAAACAAAAATGCTCATGGACTTAATGAAAAACCAAATTCTAAGGATTTAATGATAGAAAATCAAGTCTTGAGATCAAGACTTGATAAAATGGAAAAGACCCTAAAAAGGATGGAAAATATCCTAAAAGGGCAAAATGAGCAAAACCTAGGGCTAGGAAGTCAAAGCCATCAAATAGCCATAGAAGTTTGGGATACAAACCAAAGGCTAAGAAGGATGTGCCTAGTTATCATAGGGTTCCATATAGTTATGGAACAAACCCTAGGTTTAGTGGTCAAGTCAAGAATACTAGGGAAGTCATCCCTAAGAGTATTTTTGCAACCAAAGTGACTAAGACTTCTAAGAAGTCTAAGAAAGTCACTAACAAGGTCACAAGGGAGGCTATCCCTAGGGTTGACCTAGAAAATGTGACCAAGGCTTCTAAGAAGCCCAACAAGGTCACTAGGAAGGTATCTAGGGAAGTTATCCCTAGTGAGTACCTAGAGCATCCAAGGAGCACCAATAGGTGTTGGGTTCCTAGGAGCATCTTCTCTACCCCATAGATGGGTTAGAGAGTGTCAACTCCAATTAGAAGGGTAGTTAACCCAACTTTGAGGAAATTGACACTCAAGGAGCATTTTCAAGGTTTTGTTAACCTTTGAAAATGAAATGGAACTATTATTTACTCCTTGAAAGAGTAAAATGTGCCTAGTGGTGAAAATTTGATTTTAATCTTAAAAGGCACATATTGGGAAATTCATAAGAGCTACCAAGTTGGGATTTTGGTATGTTCTTAGGAAATTTAAGGCAATCCGGGCCTTAACTTTGAAGTGCTACTCTTGTGGAAAAATGAAATATGCCAACATTTGAGGATATGCTTAATTTCGACTGGCATAAATTAATCAAGGGAATTAGAAATGCCAATTTAGGCTTTGACATTTTCTTGAAGCACTTTAGGGCAATCTAGGTTTAAGTTGTAAGTTTAGCTAAGGTTTTAAGGATACTTAGATAGTTAATCTAGGTATATTTTATTTATGCTAAATCTTGCCATGATTGTTTGCCCATCATATGTCATGACATCATGTCTATTTTTGCGTTCATGTTTTATTATGAAAAATCCAAAAATACCATGTCATGACATTCATACATCATGTAATTATAGGATATTTTCTTTTGAAAATTATTTCTTTTTGATGTATGTCATAACATTATCATGCATTAAGTTTAATTCCTTGTAATTAAGGACAAAAGGCATTTAACAACACTTATTAACAAGTGACATCCTAGGTGGGTGTCTAATATCTCCAAAATGCCTAGATAGATATGCATGATCCCTAGATTAGGGCAAAACCAAAATCTACATCTCACAAAGACCTATAAGATGACTTGTATGTGTTTTAGTGCACATTAGATACAAGTGAGATGTTAGGATGATGAACAAAACTCAAGATGCTGATTTAGTGCATTCTTTTGAGTTTTAGTTTCATCAAAACACATAGATATGTGTTTTCCCATCATTGGGAAAGCTAATGTACAAGTCATGTGCATTAAGCCCAAGGAATATGGTGGGATATTGGTTTTGAAAATGTTTTTAAAATGTTTTTGGAAAACCTTGGTGAAGGCTATCTTTTGATAGTAATCACCATTGAATAGTTAGACACAAACTTGAAGAAAACGCTAAAGTTTTTGCAAGTTTTCAAGTTTGTGTCAATCTTTGAAAATATGAAGTATTTTCATAGAAAACTATTTTTCCATGATTAAGTATGCCCTAAATAATGTCTACACGAAATTTCATGATTTTTGGATTTTTGTAGAATTTTCTAGGGTTTCGAAGTTGACCGAAATGGAATTTCAGCAACTATCGAGTTCGATCGATCCATGGATCGATTGAGTGCTGAATCGATCCATGGATCGATTCGGACTCTCGCGAGCAGAAGCTCACTGGATCGATCAGCCGATCGATCCGGTAGTCTGAATCGATCGGTGGATCGATTCGGAAAACTCAATCGATTGGAACCCAACTCAATCAATCCAAGTTGCTGATTTTGGGGAAAGCCTGATTTCAGCACTTTGAACCTATTTTAGTCTAGGTACTCATTCCAAACCCTTAAAATACATTTGTATACATAAAAGGGTGTTTTCGTGTTGAAAACAAGGATGGAATGGTAAAGGAAGGCTAAGTTGAAGTTTAGGTTGAGGTTTGTTTCAAATTTTGAACATTTGAACCTCAAAACTTCTAAATCTGGGTTTCTAAAGGTTTAGGGATTCCAAGTCATTGTTGGTGCAATGACGAAGTTTCCACCATGTCTTTAGGGAGGACTCTTTAAAGACATGATCGATCCACAGCCTGGATCGTATCCATTGTGAACTTGCTCAAGGTTGAGCATTTAAACTTGAAATGGGGATAAATGGGGAGTGGATATCCTCATCATTTCAAGTGGCAACTCAAGTGGTTGAAAATGCTCAAGGTTGGGTATTTGTCAACATTGAGGAAGAAGTTAAGGATAATGAAGGGTATGGGACCTTCGATATTAAGTTGATCACAATGAGTGAAATTGTGATCACGATGAGCAACTCTTCAGGGGGAGAGTCTTCACCAAATGGAGTTGTTGAAGTGTGCCCAAAATTGGAGCATAGGTTGATGTGTGTCCAAAGACGGGTTGATGTGTTTTATTAGTAGGAGGTTGATGTGTGCCAATAGGGGGAGAATGAAAGGAAGTAAGTTAGGTTTTCATTACCTAGAGGGAGTTTGCCCTCTTAGGGGGAGAATGAAAAGCTTAATTTATGGGTTCATTACCTAGTGGCATGAAGAAGAAGGCTATAGGATTAGCCTAACTTACATGTGGGATTGTAAGTGTTATTGTGGTATTGTCAAACATCAAAAAGGGGGAGATTGTTGGTGCAACATCCCTCAGGTCAAGGTTGACCTGGTTAACCAAGCTGAGTCTTGGTTTGGGTTTAGATGTTTGACAATAAGATATTGATCGAAGAAGAGTCAAGTAGGTCAAGGTTGACCGGATACTTGACTGGGAAGTCCTAACTGGCATGTTAGGCAGATTGAAAATCCTGGTGAGTGAAGCTAGGTGAAAATCCTGGTGAGTGAAGCCAGGTGAAAGTCCTAGTGAGTGAAGCTAGGTGAAAATCCTGGTGAGTGAAGCCAGGTGAAAGTCCTAGTGAGTGAAGCTAGGCAGAGTGAAAATCCTGGTGAGTGAAGCCAGGTGAAAGTCCTAGTGAGTGAAGCTAGGCAGATGGAAAATCCTGGTGAGTGAAGCCAGGTGAAAACCCTAGTGAGTGAAGCTAGGTGAAAGTCCTGGTGAGTGAAGCCAGGTGAAAGACCTAGTGAGTGAAGCTAGGCAGATGGAAAATCCTAGTGAGTGAAGCTAGGTGAAAGTCCTGGTGAGTGAAGCCAGGCAAGGGAAAATCCAGATGGATCAAGGATGATCGGACATCTGGTGTTGCGAAGTCCAAGTAGGTCAAAGGATTGACTGGATACTTGGCAAGGAAGGAAGTCCAGATGGGTCAAGGTTGACCAGACATCTGGTGGAAGTCCAAGTAGGTCAATGGAGTGACCGGATACTTGGCACGACGAGTAAAAGTCCAAGTGGGTCAAAGGGAGTGACCGGACACTTGGTGGGGAGTCCTAGCAGGTCAAGGGAGTGACCAGATGCGAGGCATGATGTACCAACAGGTCAAGGTTGACCGGATGTTGGTTAGGGAGGTTTGGGACTTGGTTTTGGGCAAAATCTGGATCGATCCGTGGATCGATCAGGTGGATCGATCGCTGGATCGATCCATTCTTCCGAAATCAGAAGCTCGGATCGATCCGTGGATCGATCAGAGTCCCGATCGATCGGCCGATCGATCGGGACGATGCTTCTTCGCGAATAGCCGATCGATCCGTGGATCGATCCAGCGCTTCTCGATAAGCGCCGGATCGATCCGTGGATCGATCCAAGCCTCCGATCGATTCGGAACATTCGAATCGATCGGGACCGCCGTCGGGTTTAAAGCCGCAGGCGAGCGTGGTCTTCGAAAATCTCTTCACGAGCTCTTCTCAGATTCATTCCAGCTCCTCCACAGCTCTCTACAAGCACGTGATCGCCAGTTCTTGAAGGTTCTTGGAGGCTTTCCAAGTCAAGAGGCGGATCTATTGCAAGAGGAAGAAGTTAGGGTTAGGGTTTTTACTGCACATCTTGTAAGCTTTTGCTTAACTTGTATTTCCCTTTCTTCTTCTTGTATTGAGAGTGTTGTAGGGCTTCTCCGCCTTTGGTAGTTACCATAAAGGAGTGTTATTCATAGTGGAGGGTGTGTGCGTTGGTGTGGATCCTTGGATTAGTCACCTATTGTGAGGTGGATACCAAGTAAAATCCTAGTGTTAGCGTGCTTGTGTTTGTTTCTGTATTTCCGCTGCACATCTTTGAAGAAACAAGCAACGCCGAGCAACAAGCGAACGCGACGAGCTATTCACCCCCCCCCCCCCTCTAGCTACTTTTGGTCCTAACACTAAGGAGAACCTAGGAAAAAATCTCAAGAAGGGGAGACACATGCCTAGGAAGGGTAGGTTTTGGAATGTCCAAGGTGAACATGTTAACTCTAGGTTTAGGAACCTAGAATGGGGAAATCAAGCTTTAAAGGCAAAGCTTGATAAGTTGGAGAAAATCCTAGAAAGATTCAACATTGGATATAAGGGTTTAGGTATGGTGTTGGGTATTCAAAGACCCAATAATGATAGATCGGGTTTGGGATACTGATCTAATGTCTCCAATGCTAAGGGAATGTCTTATGCTAGGGTTGCATATGACTATCGTAAGGAAAAATCAATAAATGGGGCAAGGGAAAGTCATTCAAAGGTAAGGAGAAATTAACCAAGAATAAGATGTCCATAGTTAAGAAGGTTAGGTTTGTAGGCCAAGTGTCACCGGAGGTGTACCGATATGGCCTAGCGATTGTGGATGAGTCACCTAGGGAGGTGGCTATGGCTAAGAGCTCTGAGGGAGCTCAAAGAGTCAATTTGGGACCCATGGCCAATGGATCTCAAGTGGGTTTTACTTGGGAGTCTAGATTGGGTCATGAAATGTGCCAAGTGGTTTGGAGACGGACTTGAGTCTCAAACCTAGGGTTTTGGCACAATTGAGTTATGTTTCATGCTTAGAAATATGACATTGGGGGTCATATAGCATGATAATTGGTTTGGGATGTATAGATGTCATATAAATCAATGCTAGGGATGCATTGTGGATTAGTATGGGCAAATACATCAAGAGGAAGCCAAAACTAGGACTTTAGGTCAAGGTTCAATTGAACCATTTAGCTAGTTTTGAATTTTGTATCAATCTTGGGATTGGTGATAGATATATTTGTGTATATATTTTTCCCAAGTAGACATTGATATAATAGACCTCTCCACAAAATTTGAGAATTTTTGGAGGTCTGTGAAATTTCTGGTGCATTTCTGAAGTTGGTCTGGAAATGTTGATATTTTCAGAAATAGCGTGTCAGTCGACTGCTACAGTTAGCAATCGACAGGTAACAGTGTTTTTTAGCACTGAATGTCTCTGTAAGCTCGTTTCGATAAGGGCAGTCGACTGATACTTTTTGCAGTCAACTGATACCAGTCTGAAAGTATTTTCAGCACTAGATTTTGACCGGGTCAGCTCGTATAGATGTATGAGATCCATGGGGGATAAATACATGAGTTTAGGGGCAGTTGGATGATAAGTTTTCAAAAATTGGGATATTGTTCGAAAGCCTTTTAGATGTTAGGCAAAGGGGGAGAAGTAAGATTTAGTTGGGAAAACCTTAGTGCCTTTGTGTAGGGGGGAGCCTTGGGATAGGTTCTTAAAAGTTCCTGTGGGAAATTTCCTAGCTCAATGGGGAGCATAGGTGTAGGGGGAGCCTTGGGATAGGTTCCAATGCATGTTTGTATTTTTATTTCGGCAGTGTAAGTTCAAGTGTGTAGCCTTGGCAACGTAAGCTCATTCGGTGGTGTAAGTCCAAGTATGTAGCCTTGGCAACGTAAGTCCATTTGTTTATTTGCTATTATGTTTTCCCTAACTTAAACGTATTGTCAAACATCAAAAATGGGGAGATTGTTGGAGCAATCTCAATGGTCCGTGGGACCCTGTGTTTTGGTGTTTGGCAAAGGGTTTAAGTTAGGTTCACGCTTGTTATTTGATATGTGTATGTGAGTGTGCAGGTATGCATGATACACATGTGACTCAGGTTGATGGCTTCGGGTCCGGTGAAGGATGGAGCATCCGAGGGACCGTGGACAAGGCAACGAGGACAAGGGCCGATGGAAGCGACTTCGAGGCATACGCGAAGGATGACATTGGGGACGAGCTGCGGACTTGAATGCATCCGAGGGACGAGAGCCAAAGGAAGTAGGCTTGAAGGCAAGAGGTCAAGGCTGCAAAGAAGCGTCAAGTGAGTCATAAGGGTGAGGGTACGAGTGCACTAGAGATTGTACTCGGAATAAAATCCTAGTTTTAGGATTTACTGTAGTAGTATTGTAGTGTTACTGTAGCAGTACTGTAGCAGTACTGTAGTGTTACTATAGCAGTCGACTGGTGCAGACGACTGGGAGAGAACATAATGCTTCTGTTCGCTCGGTTAGTGTGGAGCAGTCGACTGCTAGTTTTAACAGTCGACTGGTATCTAGCCGTTGGAATGTAACGGTCGAATTTCCACAGAGGGCAGTCGACTGCATGTTTTGGCAGTCGACTGGTAGGCGGGGTTTTCAGCCCGCGACCTATATAACTAAGGCTTGGAAGATTGGTTATCCCAATCGAAATTAGTGGTGGTAAACCCTAATTAGTAGTCTACTTGTTCTCAAGTGTTTGTGAGTGTTGTGGTGAGGTTTCTCCACCCACAAGGAACTACTTGAGATAGTCGGAGTTTGCCGGGGGCTAATCCACCGACGGATCGGGATCGTCCACCTCAAGGACACGATGTGGAGTAGGAGCCCTAATCTCCGATCCACGTTAAACGAACGTGTTAGCAGTTTGCATTTCCTTTCTTAGTTTTAGTCTTTAGCTTGTTTGTTGTTTGTATTTCCGCTGCGCAAGCTAACAAGTGTAGGAAACAAGGATTTGGGAGTGTCGTCTATCCAACCCCCCTTCTAGCCGGCCACCAATCACACAACATATCCAACTTTGAACCATTTCGAGAATCTAAGTTGAGATCGTTACTAGATTCTAGTCTCGGGGAGACAGAATCTAATTACTACCCTTCTGAATATAATTGTGTTAATAATTTATTTTGCAGGGTAGTATAAATTGTATTTTGCCTCATACTAACATTTTTTTACAGGAAAAATGAGTGCTGGAAAATGATGGTCCGGGCGCCCGAAAGGGATCCGAGCGCCCGGAAGACAAATCTTATCTCGATAGCTTGAAGCGCACTGATTGGTTGGCCTACGTCACGGTCCAAGCGCCTGGAAGGGATCAGGGCGCTCGGAGCACTCCTATAAAAGAAGGCCTCCACTAGAGCTTCAACAACAACTCTCTTCTGTGATTGCTCTTGTGCGCGCTGCTTCCAAGACGCTCTTGCTACGCTGCCAAGCCTCTCCGACAACTAAGTGATTAAGTCTTTATTTTATTGTTGTCGGTATTTTCATTCTATAAATTCTTGTACTTATTACGATTTACTAGTGATTGTCCAACAAAAGCACTCTCACATGCGGGCCTTGGAGTAGGAGTCGCTGAAGGCTCCGAACCAAGTAAAATTGATTTGTGTTAACGTTGTGTTTAATTTTCTGTTTCCGTTTCTTACTCAATTCCCCTCTAGCGTTTTTACCATCCAACAAGTAGTATCAGAGCAGGTACCACTCTGAATTGGTGCAACCACCAATCGAGCAAGGGGGGTTCTTTTTAAATGAAAAATAGATATCATTTGTGTTTAAAAAATTTATTGTCATCTTTTCACCGTTGATTAGTATTAGCAAAATATCACATTTACCAAAATTTAAAATAATATTTTTTTATTAATATTTTATTTTTTCGAAATTTGTGAAATACTATATTTTTTTTCTCCGGCACTGCTAATCCAAGACCAAATCTTGTCACCTCTTTTTAGTTTTCTATCTTTAGTGATTAATGGCTCAAGTCGAAGGACGAAGCATTCACGAACCACCTCCATATGAGATGTACAAGAGACATGAATTTAATCTGTGGAGGATGCAGATGGAAGCTTTTATCCTCATGAACGACTTCGATGGCGGCATGGCACTGAGAAGATCAACACAAAACTCGGAAGCAAACCAAAAGGTAATAAAGTTAGTTTCAGATTTATTATCTAACAAAGTTACTTGCAGGATAGGAAATATCAAGGATGCCCAGGAGTTTTGGACCTGCCTGACCAAGCTTCACGAGGAGCCATTGGAGTTAGACGATCAAGTCAAAATCGAATCTGGACTCGAGCCAGATCCAACGGAGAAGCCTACTGAATTAGGGGTTGCGCTTAAGGTTAATAATATTTACCAAAAGACCCCTACTAGTAGTAGTTTAAAAAATATGTATGTTAATTTGGATATTTCAGAAAATATACATGAAAATAATGTATTTGACAATACATACAAAAATACCCTTAGGATATAATATGATAAAATAAATTTAATTAATTTAGAAAATTTAGAAAATCTGAAAATAATTAATAATCCTAAAAATTCAAATGATAACCAAATCTTTTGAATAACTATCTAGATTTTGATCAAGTCAATCAAGACTTTGATCAAATTAACATCAACTGTGACTTGGTCAAACAAAATATTGATCAAATCAATTCAGGCGCATTAATTAATTCAGAAATAATTAATTTAAACATTAAAATAAAGTTGAATTCAAAAAATAACGAAATAGATTTAGATAAAATCAATAAATACCTTAATAAAGTATTTAATAATCTAGACAATATCAATCTAGAAAATTCTATCCAAAACAAAAATAATTTAATTAACAAAACATTAAATTTTAAAAATAAGACTAATCTAATAAATTCAACTAATAAAAACTTAAACACTAAAAATCTTAACTTAATAAAATTAAAATTGAAATAAAATTTAAATATTAAATACACTCCCTTAAAGAAGGAAAAATTAATCAATTTAATTAATTTAAAATTAAAAACTTAAATTTAAATTATAAATTATAAATATTAAAAGAAAAATCAATAATTTAAGGGAGACTCCAAAATAGTTGGCACATCCAAAAATAATCTACCCAGCAAGGTAATTAGGATTAGTTTAAAAAGGGACAAAGTTTAACTTGACCTACGGTACTGGTAAGGTTTTGGATGATAGTAGGTTAGGAAAGCTCTATCTATGTATGTCTAGGAAGATATGACTTCAACCTGGTGCATTTGGCTGAGTGGAACTAACTGAAGCTACCCCTTACGAATCCTAACTAGTTAGACCAAGATTTTATACTAAGTTCAGTGGATGGAACTATTTGAAAAATCTCGAAGACATGATTACTCTAATGATGTCCAGGTGACTCACTATATCCCAGAAGTTTATCCAAATAATACAAGTTTGTTGAACCCAAAACTAAACCAGAATCTAACACAAAATTAAACCAAATCTTGAAATTAAAATTAACTCATCTCACAAAATTATAGAATTCCCTGATTGAAAACATAGATCAGGCGAGAATACTAAAAAAATTAAAATTATATTAAATAAAATAAAATTAAAATTAAATTAAATTAAATTAAATTAAATTTAAAATTAATTTAAATTAAACTAAATCAAATTTAATTTAATTTAAAATTAAATTAAAAATTTGACTTCAAATTATTTTAACCTAAAAATTATTTTAAAAATTATTTAACTTTTACAAAATTATTTCTGTTTATAATTATTTTTAAAAAAATATTTTAACTTAAAAAAATTAATTTAACTTTAAAATTATTTTAAAAATTAATTTAACTTAAAAATTAATTTAACTTTAAAATTATTTTAAATATTAATTTAAATATAAAATTAGTTTAAAAATTATTTTAAAAATTAATTTGACTAAAAAATTATTTAACTTTTAAAAAATTATTTCAACTTAAAAATTATTTTTTAAAAAAATATTTTAACTTAAAAATTATTTTAAAATTTAATTTTATTTTAAAATTTAATTTTATTTAAAAATTATTTTAACTTTTAAAAAAAATATTTAAACTTAAAAATATTTAAACTTAAAATTATTTTAACTTAAAAATTATTTTAAAAATTATATTAAATTAAAAAAATTATTTTAAAAATTAATTTAACTTAAAAATTTTTGTAAAAATTAAATATATTTTAAAAATTAATTTAACTTAAAAAATAATTTAAAATCAAAATTATTTTAAAAATTATTTTAAATAAAAAATTATTTTAAAAATTAATTTAACTTTAAAATTATTTTAAAAACTAATTTAACTTAAAAATTATTTTTAAAAATTAGGGTTAAAAAATTAAAATTAAAAATCCAATTAAAAATTTGAACTTCAAATTAAAACTTAAAACTTAATATAATACTTTAACTTAAAATTAACATAAAATTAAATTGAAATGAAATGAAATTAACTTAAAATTGAAATTAAACTACAAATTCAATTAAACTTAAAACTTAATTTAAAACTTAACTTAAATTAAAATTAAAAATTAACTAAAACATAAATTAAATTAATATTTAAATAAAATTTAAAATTAAATTATCTAAAAATCAACTTAACTAAAAATTAAATTAACTAAAATAAATTAAAATTGTAATTTTAAACCTAAAATTAAGAATAAATCTTAAAATTAAATTAAACTTAACTTAATTTAAAACTCAACTTAAATTAAATTAAATTTAAACTTAACTAAAACAAAACTTAAGTTAAAGCTTAAAAATTAGACTTTAAATTTAAACTTAAACTTGACATTTAAAACTCAACTTAAAGTTAAACTAAAACTAAATTAAATAAAAAATAAATTAAAGTAAAATTCGAATTAAATTAAAATAAATTAAACTAAAACTAAATTAAATTAAATTAAAATTAAACTAAGTTAAATTAAACTAATTTAAAAACTATTTTAAAAATTATTTTATTAACTATTTTAAAAATTATTTTTAAAAAAATCTTTTAAAATTCTTTTTCATTTAAAAAAATTATTAAAAAATTATTTTAAAAATCATTTTAAAAACTATTTTAAAAGATTCTTTCAAATTCACTTTAAAAATTTAAAACTCACACACTTAACTTAAATCTTAATTAAATTAACCTTCGATTAAATTAAACTTTAAACTTAATAATTAATAAGTAAATAATTAAAAATTAATTATTCAGTCTAACTTTACTTAAGAACTTAGGTTGACTTGATTAGTATCTTAATTTAACCTAATTAGAATATTAACTTTACAATAAGTCATTTCTAAATCAAACTTGACTTTATATTAAAATATTAATAAATTTTTTAACTATTTTAATTAAATCATAATTAAAGATTGACTAAAATTGAACCTTATTTAACTTTGTTTAATAACTTTAATAAATTTAACTTTGAATTAATACTAACTTTAAACTTAGTTAATCCTACTTAAGTTAAATCCAAAAAAAAAGTAAATGAAAAACTAAATTATCACTAATACTTTTATTAATCAATTAACTAGATCAATTAATACGAAATTTAAATTATTCAAATAAATATTAAATTATTAAATTAAGTGAAAGTTAATCAATAAACTATTAATAATGATTAACTGTTATTGAATTAATAACAAATTATTTTATTTAACCTTAAACTAAAGTTTAACTTAATACACCTAAATCTAAAGTAATTATTTTTATAATAATTGATTAATGATTAATCAAACTTAAATGAATAATTATACCGTGTATATAGAGATAATTTTGTAAATAATAAACTTTATAAACAAAGTATTATTAAATTCCCTAAAACACTTAGGTAGAGAAATGTGTTAACTCTTTGAAATTTAACCTACTCAAACCTTAGTGTTAACTTAAGGGGAGAAATAAATTAAGGGAGAGTAATAAATTAAGAGAGAGTAATAAATTCAGAGAGAGTATCAAATTTAGGGGAGTATCAAATTCAGAAAGAGGATCAAATTTTTTTATATTTAGTTAGAAAATTATCTCCTTAAGTTTTTTTTGAATTTTTTTTAATTATTCCTTATCAAATTTCTTTTTAAAATCTTTTTTGAAAATCCTACCTCACTTTAAAAAAAACTTTGAAAATCTTACTTTAAATTTTTTTTTGGCAAATATTTTTAAAAACCTTATTTTAAAAATAATGTCAGATTCAGGGGAGGATTAATTTAAATTGTTTTCATACTTAGTAAAACTATTTGTAATAAAATTATTTTCTCTTCTTTGAAAATATTTTTACAAAATTATTTTTGAAAAGTATTTTTCAAAATACTTTAGCAAAATTGTTTTAATTTTACAAACAAAGTAGATTAAGTTAGTTTCATAGTTATCTAACACTTTGACTGAGTGTACAGGAGAAGTCCAGATAGGTCGACGGGCTAACTAGATATCTGGCACAAAGCCCAGTTAGGTCGACGGGCTGACCTGATAGCTGACACGAAGTCCAGCTAGGTCAACGAGCTGACCTAATAGCTGACACGAAATCTAGACAGGTCGACGGGCTAACCGGATGTCTAGCACAAAGTATAGCTAGGTCGACGGGCTGACCTGATAGCTGGCACGAAGTCCAGATAGGTCGACAGGCTGACCGGATGTCTGGCAAGTAAGTCATTGGAGGGGAGTGACTTAGTGAGGACGTGTTCCCCATTCGAGGGAACAGTAGGCGTCAATCCAACTTAGAACCATTTTGGGAATCTAAGTTGAGATCGTGACTAGATTCTGGTCTCGAGAAGACATAATCTAATTACTACCCTTCTGAATATAATTGTGCCCACTTTATTTTGCAGGGTAGTATAAATTGTATTTTGCCTCGGACTAACATTTTCTTGCAGGAAAAAGGAGTGCTGGAAAATGATGGTCCGTACGCCGGAAGGGATCCGGGCGCTCAGAACTAGTCCAAGCGCCCGTTCGGCAAATCTTATCTCAACAGCTTGGAGCACGCTGATTGGTTGACCTACGTCACAGTCCAAGTGCCCGAAAGGGATCCGGGCGCTCGGAGCACTCCTATAAAAGAAGGCCTCCACCAGAGCTTCAACAACAACTCTCTTCAGTGATTGATCTCGTGCGCATTGCTTCCAAGACGCTCTTGCTACACTACGAAGCCTCTCCGACAACTAAGTGATTAAGTCTTTATTTTATTGTTGTCGGTATTTTCATTCTATAAATTCTTGTACTTATTACGATTTATTAGTGATTGCCCAACGAAAATACTCGCACATGTGGGTCTTGGAGTAGGAGTTGCCGAAGGCTTCGAACCAAGTAAAATTGGTTTGTGTTAGGTTGTGTTTAATTTTCTGTTTCCGCTGCTTACTCGATTTTCGAATTCTTAAAAACGATCATTATTTCACCCCCCCCCCTAGTGTTTTCATGATCCAATAGAGAAGGTATTAGTTATTGGGCCAGGGAAAGGAACCCTAGCACATGCACTCTGATGTTCAAGTCAGAACACTAGCACAGACGAAAAGGGTAGAAGAAGATGAACCCTAGTGTTGTAGTGTGATGTGTATGTTAAACGTATTAGCATACCTGGCCAACGGAGAGGACCCCTCCTTTTATACCGCCTCTCATAACCTCCATAATAATGATGCGGTAAAGAATGTCTGGTGTCAGAATATGTCAAGTGATGGAGGATGTATAATAACCCTCCTCTGCGCAAAAGAAAGACCCATTGTGTGTATATGTCAAAATAATGGAATATTCTATGATGAATAACTGTTATTCTCTAACAGATTTATTATGATTCCCTAACAATGTTGTCTCCTAAAGGAGATCCAACCGGCTCTGGAACCAGATGAATATATGTTAAGGGCCTTGTTTATAAGAAATACTAAGAAGTTGGGAGTTAAGTCTCATAGATCCGACCGACATTGGGACTGACTGGCTACAGGCTAGGAGCCCTACCTTTGGGAAGTGAGGAGTTGAGTCTCATATGTCCGGCTGGCTCTAGGGCCGCCTAGATTTATGCTGGGAGTTCTGCTCATATGAAAAGTGAAGAGTGTTGAGTGGGGGGAATTGAGTCTTGTAGATCCGATCGGCTCTAGGGCCACCCGGGTTTATGCTGGGAGTTCTGCTCATATGAAGAGTGAAGAGCGCTGAGTGGGGTACTGAGTCTCATAGATTCGGCCGACTCTAGGGCCGCCCTAGTTTATGCTGGGAGTTCTGCTCATATGAAGAGTGAAGAGTGCTGAGTGGGGCACTGAGTCACATAGATCCGGCCGGTTCTAGAGTCCCTCGAGATTATGTTGAAAGTTATGCTCATAAAATAGCCTATAAGATATGAGGAGCTGTGCCTTGTAGCTCCGGTCGGATTTAGGTCCGCTCTGGTTTATACTGGAGGCCTTGCTCCTGAGAGGTGGTTCACCCAGATACATGCACCTTTACTTTGACTGCCACCTCACCTTGACTTTGGCCATCATATCATCTTGACTTTAACTGTCACCTTATTTTGATTATTGACCCATATTACCTTCAGAGTCACTCCCAATACGTCATATCAATAACTAAAAGAGTAAGGTTTATCGTCGACTATGAGCCTTCCTCACATTTTACCATAAACTATAAGCTCCTTCACCTTCTAACAGGTCCCTTCTCCCTCAATCGTTAATTGTGTAACCTCGTCTACTCCATCATGATCCACAAGTTCCGGATCCTCTGGTCCAGGATCCATGGATCAGTCCTTGACCCCTACCCATTCATTGGTGGGGTGAGTTGTACCTCACCTGTTAAACAGGTAGAGTCCAACTCACTCCACCAATATGTTTGTAGGGTCTCCCCTGATCCAGAAGATCATACACCAAAAGATCTGAGCTCTTTCATTTGGGGGTGAATATATTTCCCACACTATCCATCAAACAAAAAAGTATTTGTCTATGGCAAAAAAATCTTTCCACAAAAATATTTTACATTATGCACAATATTTTACGATAAAATTGTCGGTTTAGTTCAACCCTAAATATGAAACCATGGCTATGTATTATTAACAAAAACAACAACAAAAAGTAGTTGGCCCATATTTTTCGAAAAGAACAATGATTTGAAGGCGATTATCTACCAAACTCCACCATCCACAGATCCACCATCAATTGCTATCATCATTAGTAACAACAAGTAGGTCGCTTGTATTTTCCTTCTTTTTCCCACATAAACACATATATTGTGACATTTTTGTTTGATGTTCTTATTATTCTCCACGAAATCATTTGAAAAAATAACAGTTCAACTCAAAGTCCATTGAAACTATGGTTTACTATACTCACTAAATTAATCCTCAAACAAGCCATGCTAATCAGTGGATTAAAATTTAACGAATAAACTACATAATTTTTTAAAAATTTAAAAAAAAAAATTAAAAGAGCAACATTTTTTTTATTGAAACCGCTTTTTTATTTATTATCAAAACAACACTCTGTACTACCTCAACATATTTTTACTTTTAAAAATCTTTTTTTTAACACTGTTGCACTAACTGTGACATCATATCTGTTACAACATAAGACTGTAACTCTATCAACACTACTAACACGGTAATGTAATAGTCATAGTTAATAACTGCTACATTAATTAGTATTATATTGTACCAGTTATGACTGTTATATAACAGTAGTAGTTATGAGATGCTATATAATTGTAATAATTATAAAATTATAACTGTATATTAATTATGGAATCACAGTCGATATAAATAATTATGTAGTACATCATCAAAAATAAAAATAAATTGAGATGAGAGGAGATATTATTTTGATAATAAATAAATAAAAAGGGTGCTTTTTTAGATTTTAATGAAATTTTCCCAAATACTTTTAAAGTATTTAATTCGCCTACAAACTAACTAATTAGTTTAAAAAAATAATAAATCCGAGATGTTTGGTTCCACTTTATAAAAATTTTCTATCCGCCGTTAAAAATTGATGATCCAAATAATATTAAACTGGGATGACGGTCTATAGTAAAAGTTTTCCCCCCCTAAAGTGATTATGACAGAATAATAATAATTTTTTTATAATCAGAATCTTAAATTTTTAAAAATGATAATTCTGCGAAATTTATTTATTTATTTATTTATTTATAAGAGGTGGATGCGATCTTACGAATCCTGTTTATTATTAAATTCGCTTTTATTCTCTTCCCTCGTTGAGCACGAAAGAGACGAATTGATCGAGGAAGCGAAGACTACGAGGAAACAAATCCCTCGCCCTCGATCGCTTCGCGACCAATGGAGGAACCCGGGAGCTCCGGCGGCGGAGGCTCCGCCGTTTCGCACGAATCTCTCGTCGGCGAAGGCGTGGCGTCGGCGTCCACCGCCATTGCCGCTCGCCTAGGCGAATACGCCGAGGTATTCGGCGATCTCGAAGGTTCGTGCTCCATCCCCTTCCTCGACCTCCCATCCGCCTTCGACGGCCTCGACGACGCCCTTTCTGGAACCCTCGCCTATTCCGAGGTATTCGGCCCTTCGTACGACGAGTCGTTTGCTGAACGAGAAGAGGCCTCTTCTTCGGATCCAAGGTGTGTCCGTCCTTATTTTCTTATGCGTTTGAGTCGATTCCCATTCTTCCACCACAGCAAAAGAAAAATCTCATTTTTGTGTGATTCCGGAGTCAATTTCCAATCTTGGATGAGAATTTTTTTTTTTGTTTTTTTGCTTGGCAAGTGTAGTAGTTCTGACTTCTGTGTGCCATTCTAGAGGATTAGCCGCTTTTGGTTACTTGGTGAAAGGGAATTGGGTGAGAAATTGGATGGCATTGTTCTTTGACCTTTTAGGGCAAGCGAGGTATCAAATTGGATTGCACAGACTACTGGTTTCATGGTCTTTGAAGAACATTTGTTTTGGTTTGGAGTTGTTGGCAGCATCATCAACTTATCACCTCATTAGAATGACAATGCTAAATTTTGATATTCTTAGAGAATAAAATAATATAAAATGTATTTAAATAGAGATAATAGTATAATATTCAGAAGATAAGACCGTGTATAATAGATTTTTTCCTGATATCCCAAGTGTCTTATGTGCCTGATTGTCCGTTTTAAATAGATAATGATATAGTTTGAGATAAAGCTCAGATCCATATAATCAAGTGAGATAAGATTTAATGTAGAATTGATAGGTTAGATGAAACTTGTCACTCTATTGAGCTATAGGCATAGTTATATCGCTACTAAACCGAAGTTAATTATACATTGTGTCTCTGATAGATTCAATTGTTTTGAAGTTCAGTAATGGATTCAACTGTTTTAATTATGGAATTTATTAGTCATCTTTGTACATATTAATACTATCTCGATAGTCATGTTAGCCTTTGTCTCCTTATTTTTGTTTATCAGAAAAACCACAGAGGAATCAACTAGCAGCCATCAGGCAATGCTAGACTTCAAAATCTTCTCCCCTTCACATTTTCATGGGAATCATATGACAATTGCATATGAAGAAGGCGACTCATCGTCATCATCGAACTCCATCATTTTCAATAACCTCTCTACACAACCCAATGTGTCATATAGTAAGGCTGGACAAGGAATTAGAGACGGCACTTCAAGTGAAAGAATACATATAACTCAAATTCTTACCACTTCCGCATCAAGTCTTGTGATCGGCGGAACTGCAGATGGTCCGCATACTACTTTGAATGATAGTTTGTATAACGTGAAACACCAACAGAAGTTGCCGACATCCTCTTCTACTACATCAAAGACTTCAGAGAATTACTCAAAAGCTGATCAGAAACACTCCGTCAGTAGGCATTCTGTTGTCAAAAACAATTGCGTGAATGCAAGCTATTCTTCCAGTTCTTCTAGTAGTTTCACATTAAGTGGGGATTTGTCATCCTCTGATACTACGGATATGACTGTGTCTAGTGTTAGTCTTCGCCGACAACCCACACAAGTGCCACTTACAACACCATCAGGTTCGAAGGTTGGCTTTGACGAAGTAAGCATGTTCAAACCGATTTCTATTTGAAAAACTTTCCTTGCTAACCATGAGAATGAGACTTATCAAGTCTAATTCCTGGTTTTGTCAATTTGCAGATCATCAATATGTCTGCCACCGAGGCATCGGATGCTCTAGTAAAAGCCATGGAATTTGCACAAGCTAGACTAAAGATTGCAAAAAACTCGTTGGAGAAACGGCATCAAAATCCTCAGAAGAACAAGAAGTTAGGGCAATAGCCATGTGCAAAACGTAAAAGCATCATTTCTGGGGTAGGAATTGAAATACGAGTTTCTTCCATGAAGAAACAATGTGAGAAAGGGCATGGGAAGGGACCCTCTGAAGACACTGCAAGGAGAGACACAACGTCGATGGCAAGCTGCGACCTCGAGGAAAACTACCGGAGGTATTGGGTGCTCCTAAGTGATGCAAAATGCTGTTCGAGAAGTTTTATGGCAGAATTGCAAACTCATGATCCTTAGGAAATATAATTAACAAAGGAAGCCAAACAAGTCGAGAAAGATGACGAGCCAAGGAAGAAAGAAAAAGAAGAGTGGCCAGGAAGGAAGAATTTCCTTTGTTTTGTGAATATTAAGGGAAGAAGGAAAAAAGTCACAGGTCTTTTGTATATAACAAGTATCTAGTTCCCAAATAATAATAATAATAATAATTACTCAATCAAGAAATGAAGTATTTGTTTTGTATGAGTTAGAGAGGGGTGAATACCTTATTTTTTTTACTTTTTCTTTTTTTGAACTTGATTGACAACAAAACTTGAAACAAATATTTTATAATGCCAACACTTTCAATTTTATTTGGTATTCACCTCCTTGAGGTGACTAATTTAAGAGTTCGGCTCTCTTTCATAACTCCACTATAAAAACTTCTTTTTAGGATGCGGAGAAATCTCGTACAATTTCAAACATGAGAAATATAATAACAAATAAAAGTAAATATAATGAATATAAACAACTTTATATAAATCTCGCTTTCAATGTTTTCTTGTTGTTTAGAAATGTCTCTTGATCAGTTAGAAATGCAGCATCACTTTGCTTCTAACTTTTCAAGAATCGATATCTTCAAATGTCCATGAACTCCCCTTTTCTAAGGTTCCTTTCAAGCTGGAAAACGTCTCTTAATCAATTGACCTTATATCAATCGATTGTCATATCAATTTGACCATTCAAAACTTGCAGAATGACTCTTGTCGCCTGACTAATCGATTACCAACTTCCAATCGATTAACCCAATCGATTTTGAAACTTTTTATTCTTTCTGAAATCACTCCAATCGATTAACCTAAACAATTGAAACATGTCCCAATCGATTTCAGCGCCCTCTGCTCTCTTGTGAAAAAACCCTCAATCAATTGGTGAAACCTGGATTGATTGCTTCAATCGATTCCAGACTTTTATGTTCCCCCATGAAAACTATCCAATCGACTGACTTATACTGAATCGATTAACCTAATCGATTGTCTTGGGCCAATTGAAAACAGCTCTCAATTGATTGTCTTGCACCAATCGATTGCCTAACCCTAACACCCAAAATTCAAATTTCGGATTCCTTTGCCTAACATTCAGTCAACCTTGACTTGTCAAGACTTCTTCACCAATTGTTAGGTCAACCTTTGCCCTACTTGGACTTTTCATCTCGTGCCAAGTATTTGGTCAACATTTAATCCACTTGGAATTTTTCGTTAGAATTTTCCTTGCTAACCTCCAGTTAGGACTAGTCACTCGATAGACTTCTCATCCGCCTAATCTTAGTTAGGACTTTCCTCTACTTAACCTCAATTAAGATTTTTTATTGTCTAACCTTTGGTTAAGATTTTTCGTTATCTAACACCGTTAGGACATTCATTACCTAGTTTGCAACTAGGTCTTCCAATATCTAGCCCCGCTAAGACTTCTATTGCCTAGTTCCCAACTAAGTCTTCCACCGCTTAATTCCCAACTAAGTCTTCCACCGCCTAGCTCCACTAAGACTTTTCATTTGCCTAACTTACCGTTAAGACTTTTCCAGTTAAGTATCCGATTTTTCCTTGATCGGCTTGACTTTTCTCTCACACATTGTCAAACATCAAAACTCAAGCTCGAACTAATCCGAACTTACTTAAACTGATCAATCTTGATATGAGGACGATTGCACCATGATTGTTAATAGAAGTATTAATACCCAGTTACGGATTAATGAGAAGAATCATTTTTTTTTGTGGGGGTAAAGAGAAGGAAATATATTATTGCACAGAAACATCATCAAATATTGATTGCCTAAATTCAAACAGTGTGAAGTCCAAAGCTGAGACCAGATCTTTCATTTTATTACACTCTAAAGGAGTTGGTTTACGTTGTCAAATCTTCTTAAGCAAAGCCTTCAAGTGTGGTTGAAGACTAGTCATCATGGTAGCCATTTGGACAACATACGAAAGTTCACCATCAACC
This sequence comes from Zingiber officinale, assembly GCF_018446385.1. NCBI lineage: Eukaryota > Viridiplantae > Streptophyta > Magnoliopsida > Zingiberales > Zingiberaceae > Zingiber > Zingiber officinale. The sequence goes on along the minus strand of NC_055999.1, from coordinate 62,343,892 downwards.
TCCTTGAACACCCTTGTAATCTCCTTCACCTGGTGGATACCAAAGATTTGTTACCATCATAGACAAAAATTGACCAGACCTAATGTTCGAACTCGAATAAGTTAGAATCGGGTTGCTCTCGGGTCAATTGCCAAGTAAGAAAAGAAAAAAAAAAATTAACTGGTTCAACAGCCAATCATTTGGAAATTGGAAGAGTAGGAATTTTTGAGTTATCATGTATAATTTACAAATAACAACAACAAATATGCAGTTTAGCTGAGTGACCTACTGACCATTGACTTAGTCACCTCAATGTTCGAATCAACCGGTTTAACCACTAAACAAATGACCTAGAATTCATCCCATTCGATTTCTAGTTTGGCTTTGATAACTAGGGCTACTATGATACACAAGTCTAGGTTCTCTCCCTAGATCTTGTTACTGTATTCCCAAAACTCCCGCAGGCGATTGAAGTATTCATCCCCTTGGGTCGCAGCTTTCAAACTGGACCAACCATAAAACTAGCTAAACAAGGATGGTCCTACTGTTTCGACAAGATTAAAGGGAAAAAAGATTGAAGGAAAAAAAGAAAGCTAAATCATTTGTGAAGTTAGGCAACTATGTGCATGTAAAGTTGATATACATACCATACAAAAAAAAACTTAGAGGATAACGAGTAAAGAAACAACGTAAAAATGAATCGTAACTGAATACTGCATAATATTAGTACCTTGGAAGCATTACCAACGAGTTCGCTTTGAAGTGTTATAGCCTTGCTTTCAGTATCGTATGTGCCCTTCTGCAAAATCATGAATCAGACAAATGCCCATAGCCAAGGCCATTGAGAATTATAGGTAACAAGAAAAGGGCGATTAACATGATATGATAATTAGGTATTTTCTGATTTACATTACATGCAAATACAAATATAAAATGAATCTACTAATTTGCAGGAGGGTTAAAATTAACCAATAGATCATGAGGACAAAAGAAGATGAGAAGAGAAAGTTCTTCCAAGAAGTTGTATTTGCATGCTAAAAATGATGATTTCATCATTTAAATTCACAGTATTCTAGTACTAATTGTAGCAACAGTTATATTCATATTCAGATACTTATCTTGTATTATACTATTATATTAGATGGGCATAAATTATAGTATTGAAATTTTCATGAGGTGATTGAATAATTTTAGATTGGTTTAGTTACTGATATATGAGTTTTAAGTACTACACTAAGTGTGACCTATGCCAATGAATCTTTAGGCCTTATTTATTTGGATTGGAACTGGATGGATAGATGATACGACATGTGTAACACAAGATGGAAAATTGGATGGATGAGAAACCCCTCACGTCCATAGTTTTGATTCAGCTCGAGTCAAACAGAAGAGTCTACAGATCATGTACCTTCAATTTCCCATCACCAAAATACCCGCACAAACAAATTGGAACCTGGCTAATCGATTAATATATTTTTATAATGATAAATATTTTGAGGCCTAAATTGAGAAACTTACTTGCGTTCTAATGTTCATTGGGTTGTGCCACTTTCCAGGACCCCATCAAAGATAAGGTGAAAACAGCTAGGTATTCATCCTTTTTCATTTAACTTGTGCATCAAAATCTCCCTTCACATAAAATTTGGTGAAAGGGCTCTTCTTCTTCCAACACATGTTGTTGGTTTCATCTCAAAGCACTTAAAGAGTAGCAATTATCACAACTACATGGTAGCACCAGCCTATACTGAGAACAAAAAAATAGTACCAACTATTGTAATAAAAGGATAAGATAACTAAAAGGGTAGCACCTAATAACCTAATATGACACCTAACGTAACAAAATGAACCTACAACAATAGATGTCTAACACCAATGTTAACTAAATGGTAGCACCTACTTATCGCGAATAAGAAAATGATAGCACCTAAGATAACTAGAGAGGTAGCACCTCTCATAACTAAACCAATTCTAACACCTAATATAACTAAAGTATAACGCCTACATACTCAAAAGAAATATTGGTAAAACCTACCACAACAAAGTCATAAGAACCTAGCATAACTAAATGCTAGCACTAATAAGAGACCTTCACACTAGTTTTATCCCTTTACTACACATGTTCTTTGTAAGGTACTTCCACTTCATTTACTCAAAAGGAGCTTTCTCAAATTGTAACCTAATAAAGCAAGTGGTGGATTTAATCCCCAATCCACCATTTTTTATCCTAAAACAATGATAGTTCAGCTTCACAAAACCAAAATGATACATTAAAAATCTAAAAAACTCATTTTGTGTATTCCCTGAGAGGTTTGAACAGATCAAGCATTACTAAGGGATTCACTTCAATCTCTTATCTTGGAACTCGAGGAAACTAAGCAGTGGACCTGAAGAGGAGGCCGAAAGAGAGTAATACCTGGACCTCAACGAGGCCGGTGCTTTGGGCGATGACCACTTCGATGGAGCCATCGGGTTTTGGGCGCCAGTAGCCACTCTCCGCGTGCATGGGTTCACCCGATGCCAGCTTCCATGTCTTCTGGCTATACGCTATCACAGGCTGCAGCAGGGACGGAGCAGGCTACAAGAGTTAGCAATTCCGCATTATTCACAAATCGATCGATCCGAGGGAGAGAGAGGATACCTTTCCGGAGTGGGAGAAGAGGAGCTCTTCGCCGTAGGCGAATGAGTTGATAGTGGGGAACCCGCCTTCGCCCTGACCCTTCCACCTCCCCAGAAGAAACGAGAGAGGAGCGATCGCGGGATGCATCGGCGGTAGGGCGGAGCCGGCATTTTCCCCTTCCATTATCTCGCTCTCTCTCTCTCTCTCTCTCTGGCACTCGATGGCCGTCTCGAGCCGGCGTTGGATTTGGAGATATCGCTCCGCTCGCGGTCTGAAGGAAAAATAATAATAATAAGAAAAATCAATTTTAAAAATCATCCGCTTTGTCTTGTTTACTTGAAGGCATAATATTAGAATAAGGGTGTCTTTGAAATAAAAAATAGGATGAGGTGCAGTTTTTGACAATAATAAAAATAAAAGATGGTCTTTTCAGCCCTAAAGATTATAGAAGTGCCTTTTGGTAAATAACAAGAATTAAAGGGCACTTTTCAATAAAATACTCGCCAAGATAACTCTTCCATAGGGCGAGCTTTCCGCTTCAGCAATGGCTCTAAAGTTCGCTTCCCCCTTCCCACTCTTCTCCCCCACCGCCGCCCCTTCCCCTCGCCGACCGCCGTCGTCCAGTGAGGTCCGCTTTTCCAGATGGAATAACGCCAACGCTGAGCCTTTCGTCCGTCGTCGCCGCCAGCAGAAGGAGATCGAGGACGAGATACGCCGCAACCGCCGCCACCAGTCTGCCTCCAGGATCGCCGAGGACGCCGACGAAGAAGATGGGGGATTGGACTTCCCTCATTCATCTCCTGCAGATTTCAGGTCCCGCGGCACCCCTTCCTCCCCTTCTGCACGTTCCATCCCCGGCAGAGCTTCCAAGTACTCCAAGCCCCCGGTTGACTCCAAGGAAGCACGTCACCCTGCCTTCCGCCGGACGTATAGAGCGAGGATCCCGCCTCAGGTTGACGGAGAATCGGGGATTACGGTGGGAGAGAACGGGATTGCTTATCGGATAGGAGGTGCGCCATTCGAGTTCCAATACAGCTACACGGAGACTCCAAAGGTGAAACCCTTGGGTCTGAGGGAAGCTCCGTTCTTGCCATTTGGTCCAACTACCACACCAAGGCCGTGGACAGGGCGAGCTCCGCTCCCACCGAGTAAGAAGAAGCTGCCGGAGTTTGACTCGTTCCATCTCCCGCCGCCGGGAAAGAAGGGAGTGAAGTCAATACAATCGCCTGGACCATTTGTGGCTGGGTCGGGTCCAAAGTACCATGCTACGTCAAGGGAAGAGATATTGGGAGAGCCTCTGACAAAGGAAGAGGTCAAGGACCTTATCAAAGGGTGCATGAAGACTAGGAGACAGTTGAATATGGGTAATGTTTCATAGATTTATCTTCTCTCAATCATAATCTGTCAATAATTTGCTATCGATATCCAGGCCAAACTAATAGAATTTTAGTTATGGGAAGGCCTCATTGTTAGAGTCTATCCAGACAATCAGTTTGAACTTCCATCTCATTGCTACCTCATAAGGGATCTTGACAAACAACTTTTACCTGCATTTCATGGAACTGACTGTGGTTATTGCCACATAAAAAAATGATTTTCTATTATAATTGAATGTCACTTTTTTCCTTGATGAGCAAAACATTTCATGTCATATCTTGATTATCATGGTTTAGAACATTTTCCAATCAGATGTATCAGAATATTCAAAACAGGAGCCCCCTTTGCATAATTGCTTTATAAGATTTAAAGAATTCCTTGCCATGGTCGATATTTCCAGGTTTTAGATTAGTTGTTTCTAGTTATGTAGCATTCACACACTTTCTTGTACAAGATACACCTTACAAGTTTATGTATTACAATTGTGACTACCTTCAGGAAGAGATGGCTTAACACACAACATGTTGGACAATATCCATGCTCATTGGAAAAGACGGAGGGTATGCAAAATAAGATGCCTAGGAGTGTCTACAGTTGATATGGATAATGTTCGTCAGCAATTGGAGGTTTGTACCAACTTGATCTTTTAACATGTGGAATTTTGATTAGTTTATTTTGTGTTCCATCTTTTATGTTACTTTGGTAAATGTTGGAGACTCTTATTAGATATATTTGATTTCGAGTGGTATCGACTTGGAATATGGTTGGCACTATATGTTCTGTAGATGTTAGGTATCCTGAATCAAAGTAAGAAAGAACTCTTGTGTGATTTATGAAATTGACAAGATTTAGCTGAAGTGGAAAGTTCAAACATAAATGAATCCCCAAGGGTTTTTGAATCTTCATGAATTTCCTTTATGTAATTAAATATTGAAACCTTGATATAAGAAAAGGTTAAAAACAGTGAAATCCTAAATGCTGTTATCTGTGCTAACTGCTAAGTATTATAACTATTATCATGACCATGCTGGAATGTAGCTGGTCTGTCCTTGAAATATAGGAACCAACCCTTGTTGATCTTAACAGCCTAACCAATCATTGGGTTCATGCCAATGACCTACAAAATCTTCACCTCAGTGAGAATCCAATTGTTTATCCTTTAAATAAGCTAAGATAAACCAGATATCTACACAAAGAACAAAAAACATATAGATAGTCTCATACTTAGGTTTATTGAATAGAAAAGCAGTGTTTTTCTGTGATTCTACCATGAGACCAATTTTTGGATTTATTTGATGTCTATTTTAGGTCTATGCGATACATTTAATCAAACATGATATATGGATATCCATCTAGTGGAACTTGTCTAGTGCTAAAATGATCTGGTGGCGCTTGCTTGGCCAGATCAATGCTATGTTCAGTTGATATTCTGAGAAGTATAACCAATGGTGTGTTCATAAAAAGCTAATGTCAAAGTTTTATCTCAACAAACTGTATTTATTCAGAGGTATATATACGAGATGTTTAAAAATTACTTGTTCAATTGGATCCATTATTTGCCAAATTCAAAAGTGTGCATGAATCAACTATCTTAGCATGTTGCGGACTCCTGAATATTGTCATCCTGATAAGCTTCTTTATATAATTGCTTGTTGTATGCTGGTAGGAGAAAACTGGAGGGAAGATTATATATAGTAAAGGCGGTGTTATCTTTCTGTTTCGTGGACGAAATTACAATTACAGGACACGCCCGAGATTTCCTCTTATGCTTTGGAAACCTGTGACACCTGTCTATCCACGGCTGGTTCAACGTGTACCAGAAGGATTAACATTGGAAGAAGCAACACAGATGCGAAAGCGAGGGCGCCAGCTACTCCCTATTTGTAAACTTGGTAACTATTGTCTGACTTTCTACAATCTTGTCTGTTGATAATGACTTTCATCACCATTTATGGACTAATTATGTTATTCATTTATGATTTTGTTCCTCAATCATATCTTTTATTTCTAGTTGATCAGAAAGTTGGAAATGTTGTCATAGCATGACTCTCAGATCAAATTTGCTTATTGGAACAGGTAAAAATGGTGTGTATAATAGACTGGTTTATCAAGTTCGAGAAGCATTTGAAGCATGCGAGCTTGTCCGTATAAACTGCCAGGGTATGAACCCAAGTGATTACAAGAAAATTGGCGCCAAACTTAAGGTTAGATATCTACAAAATTTTAATACATTTCTTAGTTATTTTGGTTGCTAAAGATCCTCACTTCCTCTCTTTAACTGGATTTTACAGGACCTAGTTCCATGTGTGCTTCTTTCGTTTGAACACGAGCATATACTCATGTGGGGAGGAAAAGACTGGAAATCTACACTTCCAGAAATAGAAGACAATGGCAATGGAGCTACAGAACTCAACAGCATTGACCTGACAACTACATCTGATACAAACAACTCATCATTTTCCAAGGAGATGTTCGATGTGAGTGCTACTGTGAGTCCCAGTGAGGTGCCTAGCATCAGTGAATCTACCAAGGCTGAGGATTTGGATGCACATCTAGAAGTTGTGGAGACTGCGTACGTATCCAAGTCACAAGACACTGATGACGACTTATCAAGAGAAACTGCTAGCAGTTCAGACGAGATTACTAACATGACGTCTGGATTTTCGAATCACCAAGATCCTTCGACTACTTACCTTGACACCTCTTCCTCAGGCTCTGGATGCCATGCAGAGTTGTGTGAAGATGAAAATCAAGATGAGGACTCTGCAGATATTGTGGGTTCTGCCAGGCATGATGGTGATGATGCATCCACCAGACTCGATACCACTGGAGTGAATGTTGGGATGGAGATGGAAGAAAACAATTGTTTACCAGAACAGAAACCATGGTTAGACGGAGTTACTTTTCTTCTGAGACAAGCAGTTGATGATGGCTCTGCATTGATATTGGATGATGATGCATCTTCCGATGCTAATATTGTGTACCAAAGTGCAGTCGAATTTGCCAAGACTGCTCCGCCTGGGCCTATTTTTAGGCACAGAACCAAGAAAGCTACTGAGCAAGCGGCTGAGCAAGAAAAGCACCAAGGAATTGGGCAAATTGAGGAGGTTGAAATGGTTGCAAATTCCAATAGGAAACGCGAAGGCAGGAGTTCCTCGCAGAGCCAGAGAAGGGACAAACTCCCGGAAATCCTCTTGGATGTGGTTCCACATGGAAGTTTGGGAGTCGATGAACTGGCAAAGCTTCTATCCTGATTCTGAGGTAATCGATTTGATAATATCCATTCTTTTGCTCTAAGTAAATCAAACTGAGGAACAATGGAACAGCTCAAGTAAATCAAAGTGAGGAACAGATGGAATAACTAGTGATTGTGATTCGGTCATGAATCTTCCGAGGCAAGAGTAGATGATTTAGAAACTCCACCTAATGCCAAGAGGTGATCTTCAGTTTACGAGATATCTCAAGAAGAATCGAAGAGGCTTGAGAAAACAGTTCTCAAGGTATGAATCTAAGAATTATCATTCAAGTATGAATGTGTTTATCTTTGAAGACAAATTTTTTATAAAGGGGATTCTTGCGAGGTTCTCCAAATCATTTTCAAGTTGAATTAATTTATCTTCTAACATGAAGGAGATCCTCACACGGAACTATATTATGGTCCTTCAATTTAGCTTTGATTTACGTTTTAATTTTGGCCATTTGTAAATGACTAGTTGAGATTGAATTTGTCGAGCATTTCTACTTGAAAGTGCCTTTTAATTTAGCCCCTTCATTTCTTCTTTCAAGAATTGTCAGGGTTTTGTAGTCACTTATTAAATCCTAAATCAGTGGAAGGATAGATTCACAATTCATGTGTGAATTGATTTTAACGACATGTTAGTTATTCTCATCTTTTGAGGTTTAGGGTTTAGAAGAGCCCAAAGGCGAGCTCACGGCTTAGTCACGAGTTTATGATAGTCCTCTAGCTACTTGGCCGTAAGCTTGCAACGGTTGCTTGGCCGCGAGCTTATAATAGTTGGTTGCTACCATTTTTTTTTTTTGGGTGAACGGTAAATGATTTATAAGATCAACAAGTGATGTACAAATTTAGACGTCTACAAAATATGGAAGACATGCCTCTGAATCTTAAGTAACATCCTATTTATGTCAGATGCAGCCAAGGCCGTCTCAATTATTCATGAGGCCTTAGGAGGAAAAAAAAATTAAGATCTTAATATTTTTTAAGAAATATATATTAAAAATATTATTAGAGATATTTTATTTTATTAATAAAATTTATAAGAATAGTTTCTATATTGCCATTGATTATTTTTGTAATTAGAAGGAATAACCAACTTAGGTCCCGTAGCAATAATTTATCTTGTATCAAAACTCACTTTTTTATTAGTAAAATTAAAAAAAAATAAAAAATATTTTATGTTAACTAAGTTGACAATGAGTAATAAATTATTATAATATTATTAATATATATTTTAATTACTATTTTTAAAGAAAATATTAATCAATTTTAACTTCAATGATGGAAAATCTTGACGCAACGGTAAAAATTATTATTGTGTGACATAAATGTAATAGATTTGAGTATTAGATATAGACATTACATACAATAAACTCTTCCTTAGGATCCTATATTACAGGACCTTCGTGAACCAAGCTGTCTTTTTATCAAATTTAACTTCGATAAATTATCAATTAAATTTATTTAGTCAAAAATATTTAGCTAATAACATCGATGGTAAATTATTTAAAAAAAATATGCATAATAACTCATCAAAGAGCAAGGACATAATAATAATAATGGTATAAAAATGATAATATAGAGAAATAATAGTACATATTAAATATGCTTTTAACTTTCAAAAGTAATTTTATAAAAATATCAATTAAGTATAACCAATAAATTTTTTTAGTTTATTAATCAAACTTAATTTTGATTATTAAATTAAATTTTTATCAATAAAAAAATTAAAAATTAAGATCAAATTTTAATAAAATAATAAAAATAAATTACCAACCAAATCTAATTAATATTAAAAAATTAAAATTAGCAATCAAAACTAACCGAGTAAAAAAAATAAAAACGATCAAATCTAACTTTAATTTATAAAAAATTAAAATTATTGATTAAATCTAAAAAAAATTAAAATTATTGATTAAATCTAAAAAAAATTAAAATTATTGACCAAATATAATTTGATTAGTAAAAAATTAAAATTATCGATGAAAATAAATTTTAGTCCAATCAAATTTAACTTTAATCTATAAAAAATTAAAAATTATTGTTTAAATCTAAAAATGAAAAATTATTGACCAAATATAATTTAGCTAATAAAAAATTAAAATTATTGTTGGAAATAAATTTTGTCTAAATTTTTTTTAACTATAATTTTAAATATTTAATATCCAAACTCATATATATATATATATATATATATATATATATATATATATATATATATATATATATATATAATTTGGTGGATCCTAATATAATAGGGGCCTAGACATAGGTCATTATGGTCTATTCCTTGAGCTGGTCATGGACATAGCACACTCGAATTGCCATCTATTTCTAGTTTGCTACAAAAGAAAGACCACACATGACACATACGCCTAGGTATCTAGCTTTGGTGAGGCACCCATTGCCACGATAAGTTCATTGGAAGACATTGAAGAGTTGGCTTGGGCTGCTTATCTCTTGTCGTATGCCTAATCATGTCTTTACTCTGATCCACAATGCTTTCCGAATTGGGCATTGAAAGAATAGATGAGCATTTCTCTCATCCGCATGTTTGCACAGCGGACAAGTCTTATATGCTTCATTTGGGATGCAATCCTTTGTTTATAGCCATCCTTGTGCAAGCATCAAAAAAGTGAATCTATGTTTGGGCATAAGGCAAGGCTTCCACACAACCTTAGCCCATGCCCGGAGAGTCCCTTTTGATCGAAAGAACTCATATGCCTTCATGGCACTCTGCTTCTCACCAACATACCATTCTATGAGCTTCATATTTGCATTGCCTTGCCCGTCAGTTTGCTGTAAAAGCTGGTCAGGAATTTGTAGTAGACGTTTGATCCAAGGGGAGTCCAATGTCTTGCTTTGCCATTGCCATAAGTCTACTTGCTTAAGATATTGATGGTGCATCCAGCAGGCCCATTCCAAAGTGCACGACGTAAGAGAGCCGAGTTCCATGCATGCAAGTCAAGCAATACATAGCCGCCTTCCTCTTTTGATAAACAAATGGTGGCCTAGGAAATCGGAGGATGCTTTGTCGACCAAACAAATGATTGACATATGTCATATAGCTTATCAATTATTCCGGTTGGGATGGGTAGAATTGATAACCAAAAACATTATAACCCTTGTAAGACCATCTTTACAAATTCCAACTTTCCAACATAAGATAAAGTGTGTTTGGGCCATGATGTTAGCTTCTACACTATCACATCATTCAAAACACCATAGTTGCTAATTCGTAGCTTTTCTATGGCCAAGGGAATGCCAAGATAACGAAAAGGGAAGCTCCCTTGTTGGAATCCGGTAAGCTCTAATAATGTGTCCCGAGTTTGAGGATCAATCCTTGTAAAATAGATGTTGGACTTGAGGGGATTTGCTCTAAATCTAGCCATGTCTCCAAAATCTTATAGACATTCCGCAACCATTGTTATAGGGACTCGTCCCCCTAGCAAATACAACTAGATCATCCGCATATGCTAAGTGGGTGATTCCAGTTTCACCGCACATAGGGTGGAAATGAAAGCTCAATCATATCGATGCATCTTTAGAGATCTAGAAAAAATTTTAAGGCATAGTCCAAAAAGCAAAGGGGAAAGTAGATCACCATGCCACCATTGATGCTAATTGAGAATGAGACTGTGGTAATGCATTCAACAATCCAAGCTCGAAATTGTTGGAAAAAGTCATAACCAACAAGTGTTACTTATAGAAACCCCCAATCCACCATGTCAAATGTCTTTTGAAGGTTGACTTTGAGCATGCAACGTGGGGAGACCCGCTTCCTAGCATACTTCCACAAATAGCTCTTGGGCTAAGTGGATATTCTCGGTTATAGATATATCCTGAACAAAAGTAGCTTGAGCGGGGTCAAGCAATATGTTCATCACTTTCACCATTCGATTTGTTAGAATCTTGGAGATGACTTTGTATATTACCGTGCAATAAGAAATGAGCTGGCAATCTGTCACTTGAGGGGAGTGATCTGACTTTGGGATCAACACAATAAGTGTATGATTCCATTGTTTAATAATTGTCCAGTCAAAAAGAATTCATGCACTGCATGTTGCAAGTCTATCCCAATTATATCCCAAGCTGAGGTATAAAATTTCACCCCATATTCATCTGGACCCAGGGCTTTGTCTTTACCAATGTCAAACAGAGCAGCTCGAATCTCTTCCGGAATGACTACAATGATTAGTTCCTACTGTTACACATCTGTTAGTTGTCGTCCAACAGGCATGGTGTTGTCCAATGCCTTGCATTGTCCCAGTTTGCCTAACATGTCTTGGAAGTATTCAACAAACTCATTTGCAATCTCACTTAGGCTCGTTGTGTGTTCACCTGAGCACTTCATGATGCCTAGAATTGAGTTGCATTTGTTGTTCGCTTTACTAAGTCATGGAAAACTTAGTGCATCTATCGCTTTCTTTCAAATAGACATAGTTTGCTCGTTGTTGGTTGAAGGACCTTTTCGCCTCTGCTAACAAAGTTGCCAGGGTTTGTATTTTGACTATTTTCACATAATCGGCCGGTTGTGCAGTTCCTGATAGTAAAGTCGCCTGGGCAACTTCCAACTCTTCCTTGGCATGAAGCGCCTTCGAAGAAATGTAATGGAAGTGTTGTTTGTTCAACTCTCGTAACTTCGGCTTTAATCTAAGCAGTTTGGTTTTCAGTACAAACTGGTCCGTACCAAAAATTAGCTTCACCCATGACTCCGCCACCAAGTCTTGGTATCCTTCATGCAAAGCCTACATGTTGAAGAACTTGAAGGGTCTTTGGACACGAGGCTCACATGCCGAAAGCGATATCATGCAACAAAAGTGATCCGATAAACATCCCAGCAGAAGGAACTCCAAATATCCATTAAAATCTGCCATCAACCATTGTGAGTTAACCAAAGCTCTATCAAGATTGGAAGAAACATTACCGTTTGTCCATGTCAAATGACATCCAATTGAGTCCTTGTGCTGTTAAGATTTCTTTATATCTTGAGTTCTCTACCTTGTGAAATTTTATTTGTCAATTGGAAATCTTGTTAATAAGAGTTGAGATCTTAGCTCATGATATTTCATTCTTGATTTGTAAAGACTTGTCTCATGTCTCTTTAAATTTCATTTAAACTATATTTGTAGCCTACAATTCTTATTATACTTGAATTTTACCTATGGCACAGTTTTTTATGAGTGTTAAATTTAGTATACATGCATTTAAAAAATTAAACAATCTATCATAATATTAAATTGATTTTAATAAGTGTATTTTTTAATAATCATTATGGATAAGAGTTGGATATTTTTACTGAGACAAACTGAAGAGTATAGAAATGATGTTCAAAGTTTCTTACATTTTGCTTTTTCTAATGCAAATATAAATGGAATGATTTTATGTCCTTGTATACAGTATAAGATTAGTATATTTGTTTCAAGAGAGGTTGTCTTTCATCATTTGATGGTTGATGGATTTATCAAAGGTTATACTCACTAGGTAGCTCATGGAGAGATAACATATAATACATCTACAAACTCTACTTCTATTCCATCTAGAAACTATGCAGATGATATACAAGGTTTAGTTTACGAGGCATTTGGGATCTCAGAGCACAATAATAATATAATTAGCACATTAGAATTTGAAAATATAAGGAGATTCCAACTGGAGAGGCTAAGAAATTCTATAAATTAATTGATGATTCACAAAAAGAATTATATCCAGGACGCAAGAAATTCTCAAAACTTGCATTCATGATTTGTTTGCTTCACTTAAAGTGTCTAGGAAAAATTAATAATAAGATTTTTGATATGCTTTTAGATTTGTTGAGAGAAGCATTTCCTAATGCAATGGATGATTTGCCTAAGTCATACTATGAAACAGAGAAATTGATGAAGCAAATAGGACTTGGTTATGAAAAGATTGATGCTTGCCCTAATGATTGCACTTTGTACTGGAGGTTGGACAAAGAAAAAATTCAATGTGAAACATGTAGTGAGCTTAGATGGGAATCATCTGAAAATGATTCTCGTAGTTTGTTGCTTCTCCTTCATCATTGTTTTCTTCTAACATATCTCCCCCTTCATTGAGGCTCATTTCGGATGAGCTTTCGATGTCTTCATAGTGATCCGCCATTAGTGCTAACCCAGCGTATTCTTCTAGCTTGGATTCTAATGAGGACTTGTCCCACATTACTTTTAGGTTTTTATGCTTGAATATGCTTGGCCCTTTGTCCCTTCCTTTACTTTTCAGCTTCAGACAGTTATCTTTGATATGCCCCTCTTCTTGACAATTGTAGCACGAAACTTTCTTCTTACTCCAAAGAGATTTTATTGCCTGTCTCTCTTCAAAATTGTCAGATCTTCACAATTTTAAAAACTTTCTTACCAGAAAAGCTTCTCCGTCTTCGTCAAGAGAAGCTTCAGAGTCTGGTTTATCCCATTTTGCCATTAGGGTGATGTTCTGACTCAGCTTCTTTCTTAGTCCTATACATCCACATTCGTGAAGTTCTAATGTAGAAAATAAACTTTCTAATGTACTTACCTATAGATCTTTCGAGATGTAGTAGGAGTCAATTATCGATGTCTAATCCGAGGTCCTCGGGAAATCATTAAGAGCATACCTTAAGGAATCTCTATTCATTACTATTTCTCTGGGATTTGTAAGTCTGGTGATCAGTTCCTTCAATTTAGTGTGCAGTTGAGTGATCGTCTCTCCTTCTTTCATCAGAGGTTTATCAGTTACGTTGATTCTAGATTATGACCCATTTTATGAGCTTGGCTTCAGAGATACCTTCATGCAACTCTAGGAATTTCTCCCAGAGTCAGTCGTAGCTCCCAATCCGACTAACTTCTTGGGGTGGAAGAACACTTAGCATATGGTATTCAGCTCTCCCATTTGCGACGAAGTCATTCTACTCCTTATCTTATTCCACAAGTGTTCTTCCTTTTCTTCTCCATGTTGGTCTTTGAGTACTACAAAATCATATTTAATTATTAAAAGAATTTCAAAATTGATTTTGAAAAATACCTCCATCAGATGTTTCCAGAGTGTGAACTCCCCCTTGAACTTTGGTGAATAGATGCTTGGTCCAACCATTGTCTTCTTGCTTTAGTAAGCTACTAGTTCTTTTGAAGCAGTTGGACTCTGATACTAATTGTTGATTCACACGTTAGGTCAGCGAGAGGGGTGAATAGCCCTACAATTAGTTAGAGAAAATCTCTTTCTATTGAACTTACGCAAGGATACACAGTTAGTTAGATAAAAATAACAACTCTTAAAATAAAAAGAGACAAAAGAATTACTTAGTTACAACTTAGATGGTTGTTGATCTAAGGAGGTTGAAAAGCTCACTAATAGTACTCCTTCATTGAAGGTAGAGTAGCCTCTTACCTAATTCTAAACCTTAGAAAAGACTAAGAAAGTGAATACAAGAGTTGTTGATTAATTCCTAGTACCAGATCGGGCTTTTTATAGCCTCCTAGGATGAAGTAGCCATTGATATTCGTCACTTGGAGATGCCTCCAAAGAGGTCCAAAGCGGCTCCCAAGTGTATAAAACAGTATCCACACTTCAACGGTCAACCAACGGCTAACTAACGGCTCTGCGGGAATAGAGGCGCCTTTAATGTCTTTGGGGGCACCTCTGCTTGAGGCACATTTGATCTTGCTTAAGGCACATTCGATCTTGCTTAAGGCACCTTCAAACCTTTTCATCTGAGGTGCCTCAGACACCATGGAGGCACCTACGTGCCTTTACTTGGTAGCTTCAATAGTAGCACTCGAGGCGCCTTCAATCACAATAGAGGTGCCTTGGGTCTTCAAGATCAACCTCCAAGTTGATCTACTTCAAGCCCACTCGCTTAGGTGATGCTCCGGTCGTCCAAAATTGAGCTCACCTGAACTCAACTCCAACCTTCTTCGAGTAGACTTCCTCCACGGCTTCTCGTCCCTTGAAGATCGTGTACATCCTTCTTGTCCACTAGTGTACTCTTCGGCAACACCTCATCTCTCGAATGCACCAAACCGATCGACTCGCTTCTCGTGCCATCTTTCTGGCTAACCACATCTTCCACTCGACTTCCTGTGTTCCTAAGTTCATGTATACTTAGACATAAGACATCAAACATAACAGGATCTAACTTGACTTGGTTGACCACATCAAAACCTATTGGTCCCTTGCAGCCGACAAGAGGGGGTGAATTACCTGAAATTATAAAAATATCCTTCTCATCCGTTATGGAGGAAGGCACTCAGAGCCAACACGCAAGTTTGTTTGCATCACTTATAAACCAGTAATAGAGACCATGGAATTTATTTACTAATTCCTCTCTCACTTAGTTATTTAAGATGAGGATTTTATCATGCACACACACATCACAGCAAATAAAAGTAATAAATATGGAAAAAATAATTTTTCCAACTATTATGGCTTTTTCCATCACTATCTTCCATGTGTTGCCAACCCTAGCTGCTGCCATCTTTAGCCACCGCAATCGGGTCTAGTCGCCGCATCTATCTTGCTTCTTTTTCCGCTACATCTCTGGTCCTCAAACAGTACCACGCCTCGCAAGGATACGATCCGCTATAAAAATAGAATTTTATATCTATCGATCCTATATTCCATGAAGGAATGTACATGTAATCTAGATCAAAATAAAAATGTAAAATCCTAAAACTAATACAGCTCATACTGTATTTAATACATACAATCATGCACACACATAAAATGCTCTCGACATGTCCAAGGGTCCAATCACACACACAATCACATTAGGGTCATAATAGTTTGATCTAGGATGCCTGCAACCATAGAGTTAAATCTATTTGCACATCCTACTATTATCCTGCCTAAAATATGTATGACATGTACATAATTAAACTGAAAACCAAACACACAGAGGCAAATTCTAGCTCTGATACCGATTGTTGGTTGCTACTCAGAATATCGTATCGGTTCCCCTGTACAAAAATTCTGTACAAGTCCTGAACCTTTCTTAACAACCTATTATGTTTTTTAGAAATTAAATTTGGAATCGCAAACAGAACTTAACATTATTGATTCCAAATTCAACTTATCTATTCTTAGAGGTTTAGACTTGGATCGCAAACGATGCTTAACATTATTAATCCAAATACACCCATGTTATAAATTTGATTAAATATTTATTTCAGAGATCGACTTCCAGGTTAAATATGGTGAGGCACTAGGCCTTCTTGGGTATGAGATCATCCACCACTTCCTAGACAAAGTCTTTCAACGAAATTCAATATTTAATCTCCTTATAGTAACCCTAGGTTTAACCATTAAGAACAATCGAATCACAAGATCGAAAAACAAAAGAAACACAAAATCGAATCATAAATCTGAAACCTAGAATCACTAGCCTCTTGTGTTTGGTATTTCAAGATCTAAACAAAAGAATAAATTAGTTATGATGCGGAAACTAATAACTAGTTATACCTTTTGTAGCTTATAGACCTCACGATCTTCTATCGTATTCCTATTCTTATCTCGGACGTCGTGTGAGCGACGATCTATCGAGATCAGAATCCACCCAAGCCTCCTTCTTCTCCTTGCAAGTTTCGGCCACCAACAATCTCCTAGAGATGAAGAACTTAGGCCACCAACCAAGTTCCAAGGGATGCTAAGAAACAATGTCTCCTATCTCTCCTTCTTCTCCAAGTAAAATCCGGCCACCAAAAATCTCCTTGAGACTAGATGCCACCAACCACCAAAGAAGAAGAGAAGAGGAAGAGCAATGGAAGAGGGTCGGCCACACCAAAGAAGAGAGGAGAGGAAATAATAGATTTGGTTGTAAGGTGAGGCACCTCTACCCTCTCTTTTATATTCTTTGGTCTTGACAAATAAGGAAAGTTTTAAACATAATTAAAACTTTCTTATTTTCCTTGCCAATGGCTAATAAGGAAAATTTAATTAAAATTTCCTCTTAACCCATCTTGTGGCCGACCCCTACAAGTCCTCCAAACAAGGAAAGTTTTAAACACAAAATTAAAACTTCCTAATTTATTTTCAAAAAATTTTAAAATAAAAATTTCTCTTTTAAAAATTTTCTTCATGGTTGGTTATAAAAGGAAACTTTTATAAATTAAAATCTCTCTATTAAAACATGTGGATGATTACAAAAAGGAAAGTTTTCTCCAAAATTAAAATCTTCCTTTTAACTACAAATAAGGAAATATATCAAATCTTTCTCTTAATCCTTTTGTAGAAACTATAAAAGGAAACAGTTAATTTTAAAACTCTCTTTTAAATCATGGCTTCCACATAAGGAAAGATTTTAAAATTAAAATCCCTTTTATTTTTTTTATTGTGGTCGGCCACCTACTTGGGCTCCAAGGTAGGGCCCGCTACCACTTGAACCCATCTCTCCTTGGTTTGGCCGGCCCTAGCTTGGGCTCCAAGTTAGGCTTGGCCGACCACCTTAAGGTGGGTAAGAAGTTGGGTTTAAGTGGGTATAAGACTTTATAAATAAGAGGATGCGACAGGGACCGAGAGAAGGAATTGGTTTTAGTCTCCCGATGAACTTGAGCTTCCCATGTTCGCCACGAACACCCAACTCGAGTTCATCAATAATAACTCATACCACTAAAGAGTTATTATTAAACTACCGCATCAATCCCATATTACTATATGGGCTCCTTCTTATCATGAGTATGTTAGTCTCCCTGTGTTTAAGATATCGAATATCCACTAATTAAATGAGTTACTGACAACTCATTTAATTAATTTCTAGCTCCAAGAGTAGTACCACTCAACCTTATCGTCATGTCGGACTAAGTCCACCTGCGGGGTTTACATGACAATCCTTATGAGCTCCTCAAGGGGACATCATCAACCTAGATTACTAGGACACAGTTTCATTCTATAATCAACAACACACCATATAAATAATATCATTTCCCAACTTATCGGGCCTATTGATTTAACGAGCTAAATCGCACCCTTTGATAAATTAAAGAAATAAATATTAAGTATATGTGCTTGTTATTATATCATGATTAAGAGTACACACTTTCATAATAACAGAGGTATTGTTCTTTTATATAGTCAGTATAAAAAGATACTACCTCAAATGGTCCTGCTCAATACACTTAGAGTGTACTAGTGTAATTTTATAGTTAAGATAAATTAATATCAAATTACACTATGACTATTCCAATGGTTTGTTCCTTTCCATTTTAGTTGTGAGCTACTATTTATAATTTATAAGAAACTGATAACATGATCTTTTGTGTGTGACACCACACACCATGTTATCTACAATATAAATTAATTGAACAACTACACTTAGCATATAAATGTAGATATTTGACCAATGTGATTCTTTATTTTAAAATAAATGTTTACAAAAAGCTAGGCTTTTAGTATACACTCTAACAGTTCAGCCATCACCTCTACCTCATATTCAATTCCTTATGTGTGAAGAAATATTTTAAGTTTTTGTGGTCAGTGAAGATCTCACAATATCCACCATAAAAGTAATGCTCCAAATCTTTAAAACAAAGATGACTGTCGCTTATTCCAAGTCATACGTGGGATAGTTTTGCTCGTGCACCTTTAACTGACGAGAAGCATGGACGATTGCCTTCTCATTCTACATCAACACGGCCCCTAAAGCATTCTTGGAGGCATCTATGTATACCACAAACCGCCCAGTACCACTTGAGATTGCAAGCACCGACGTCATCATCAAATTTTCTTTTAGCTCCTCAAAACTCCTCTCACACCGGTCTGCCCATTCATACTTACCTCTTTCTCAACGAAGTCAGTGGTAAGACAATTCGCGAAAAGTTCTGGATGAACCTTCGATAGTAGCCTGCCAGCCCTATGAAGCTTCGGATTTCTATAGCATTCTTTGGAGTTGCTCAATTTTAAATTGCTTCTACTTTAGTTGGATCCACTTCTATACCTTTTTTTCGAGATAATGTGTCCCAAGAATATAATCTGCTCCAAACAGAAAGCACATTTATTGAACTTCGCATATAGGCGTCTATCCCTCAGAGCCCGTAGCACCATAGTCAAATGCTAATGATGCTCTTCGCGACTATGGGAGTAGATTAATATGTCATCGATGAAGACAATAACAAATTAGTCCAAAAACAGCTGGAAAATTTGGTTCATCAAATCCATAAAAGTTGTTGGGGTGTTAGTAAACCCAAATGGCATAACAAGAAACTCGTAGTAGTCATACCAAGTTCTTAATGCAATTTTATGGGCGTCCTCCTCTTTTACCTTTACTTGATGGTAACCGGACCTCAAGTCAATTTTTCAGAATATCGCCGCACCTTGTAGTTGATCAAACATATCATCAATCTTGGGCAATAGGTATTTATTCTTAACTGTAACTCCATTCAGCTCCTAGTAATCAATGCACAAACGCATTGTCTCATCCTTCTTACGAACAAATAACACTGGCACTCCCCTTGGTGACACACTCGGTTGAATGAAACTCTTATCCAAAAGCTCTTGCAACTGCTCCTTCAACTCTTTCATTTCTATAGGCGTCAATTGATATGATGCTTTAGACAGTGGGGTGGTTCCAGATATCAATTCAATCCCAAACTCTACCTCCCTAAGGGGAGGTCATCCCGAAATATCGTCTTAAATACCTCTAGAAAATTTTAAGCCACATCCACTTCATCTAAACTTGGTCTATGAGTCTCAGAGTTAACCATGATATTGCCCAGAAACCCGTTACATCCTTTACTCAACATATGTTGGGTTTTACATGCTATAATGATATGAGAGAGATTCAGTTTTGTGGTCACATTGAAAACGAAGGATTCATCATTTGGCAGTTTCAACTTGACCATCCATCATTTGCAATCGATTATAGCCTCATGTTGAGTCAACCAATTCATTCATAAAATCACATCAAAGTCAGTTATTTCCAGAACAATAAATTCGGCATACACAATACGATTTTGTATTAGCATCCTATAATTTTTTACCATACTATTGTTGTGTAGTTCTTCTCCTGAGGGTAAGGAAACACTATATCTCATAGTCATTCTATCATATGTAATGCCCAGCTTTGCACATATGCCACAGATAGAATGGGTAGCTCCGAAATCTATTAACGCATGGGCAAGTAGGTCGGTAACAAAGATCATACCTATAATGATGGCAGAATCTAGATCTACCTGCTCCCAAGTCATAGCAAATACTCTTCCTTGGTTGGTTCCTTGAGTTGGGCCAGTCTTTAGCAAAATATCCCAGCTTCTTACACATGTAACAAACATTCAAACTCATCAGACACTGACCAAAATAAAATTTCCCACACTTGGAACACGGAACCCTGTCGTTGACCTTGGGGGCAGTGTCGTCAGCTGGTCAAGATCCCTGAAGTCGTTGTCATGGCTGAGTCTGGTTCTGCTACTCCTTGCCTTGAAACTGAGCAGGAAAAGGCTTCTTACTACTCGACCCTTGTTGTTCTCCTCCTTAGTAACTTTTCCTCTTATTCTGCTCTTCTTTTATCATCTCATTCTTGTCCCTCTCTGACATCAAGGCATGATCCATTGCCTCTCTGAGAGTGGTAACTCGACTCAACCAGACATTATGCATTATGTTGAATCGCAACCCTCAACCCTTTGATAAAAAATTTCAGCTCCTCCGATGGTTGTCCTACAATCATGGGCATGAAGTAACGTCCTCTCTCAAACTTCTTAGCATATTCAGCAACTATTACGTCTCTTTGACGAAACTCTAAGAATTCTCTTGTCAGTCAGGTTTTGTTATCAGTTGTGAAATACTTCACATAGAATACTTCTTTAAAACCAACCTAGATCAAAGTAGTCAAGTCCATCGCAAAACATGCACCCTCCCACCAAATACGAGCATCATCACGTAGCATGAATATTACACACCTAACATTGTTTACATCGGTGAGCAGCATAAAATCATAGATCATCTCAAATGATCGGATCCACCTTTCAACAACAATCGGGTCAATGGTACCCTTGAACTCTGTCAGGACCAGCTCTCTGAACTGTCTATACACTGGATTAGCACTAGCAGTGGGACGGCTGAGTGCATTTTCATTTTCTCTAGCTCTTAGTAGTTGCTCCATTTGTTCCCTGTGAATTTGACTCTGTTCTTGCAAGAGCGTTGTAAGTTCAGCCAAGAACTGATTGTTCTGTCTGCCAACCTCACCATTGTTTCTTCTGGCAACCATAAACTTTTCCCTTTTTGGTGCTGATGTAGGGTGCACAAGAAGGAACAATTGTAGAGAGAATCAGGAGGCAGGGCTGGGGCTAGGGTTGTCGCTGGCTCCGAGCTGCTCCGGTAATGGAGCGGTGGCGTTGACATACGGGGTTGACGCTCTGACAAAACATGGTATCGACGTCGGCAACAACATCAAGTCGATGGCATCGAGCGACATCAATGGAGAGTGGCAGAGGAGAATCAGGAGAGGGGTTGAGCAACATAAGGATGTTAGGATAAATAAAACTTAGGGTTTATATACTCAAACAACTCCCTATATAATTGGGTATTCAAATAGATTTTCATCAGACTTAATAGATCCGTCCTCTTAAAATATATCATATGAATTTATTTTAAATCCTAATTTTTTTTTAAAATTTTCTATAAAATTTTATAAATTAATTTTTTAATTAACATCTATTATTGTATTTTGTCTAGAGATAAGACATCACGGGCAATAGGTTGATCTGTTGCCATGAGAACTTCCAAGTCTACTCGTTGTGGATCCCATAATAGAAAAATACGACCACGGTCAGAAAAATGAAAGTTATGTGCCATTTTCATACCTAAAAACCGTTGTTGGTGGAGAAGAGCATGGCCGGCGACGTGGAGAAGATGGTCATCGTCGGGCTCGTGTGGGGCGCCACCAACGCTGTCATGCGCCGTGGGGCCCTCGTCTGGGACCGGAAGCTCCAGGCCCAGTTGCGGGCCGCCGCTCCTGGCAGCCGAGGACTCCGCCGCCGCCTCCTTCAATGGATCGACCTCCTCCTAACCTGGCAGTACTCCCTTCCGTTTTTCATCAACCTATCCGCCTCCGCTGCCTTCTTCCACATCCTGGGCGGCGCCCCCATCTCCGTCGCCGTGCCCGTGACTAACGCCACCACCTTCGCCGCCACGGCCGTCGCCGGCATGTTCCTAGGCGAGGAGATGCGCGCCGGGACCACCATCTTCGGTACGGCTCTGATCGTCTTGGGTGTTTGGATTTGCATTAGATCTGGAGATTAGGGTTCCTAATTTGCCCCTAAAATAAACCCTTCTGCTTTCCTTGTGAAAAATTTTGCTTCTTGGTAGAGCTCGCAATTTCTTTTATCAATTTCTTGCGATTTCAGTGCATGAATGTGCCCATTGAAAATGGTGTGACTGAAATTGCTCAGAAAATATATAATCATACTTTGATAAGTAAAATTCACTGCTTTTCTTATCAATCACTTGCGATTGCTTTGCATGAATGTGTTCAACTGCAATTGGTGAGACTGAAACTGCTCAGAAGAACTATAACCATGCCCTGAAGATTTGCAGAGTTTATCTTCTGTACCATGGATATTAGTTTTTTTCTTCTTCTCCTTTTGCACAAATGCAAATTATGAACTTTACCATTGCCTTCCACCAAGACAATATTCACGTAGCTGACCTCAAATAGTTGAGACAAACAAAGTCTTGACGATAACTGTTGCGCATGCGGAAGAAGAGGAAGAGAGAAAGAGATTGCGTGGAGCAACAAGATAAACATGCACAAGAAAGAGTAAACACGAGGAAAAAAAAGAGTTATCGTGGTTGGGCGGCATGCCTACTCCACAAAAGTAACCGAAGTTTTATTAGAATTCTTTCTAAACAAGAGAATCACATTCAATAGTCTCATTATATAATAGGTTTACAATGATCTCTATAATAGTGCTTAAATCCCAGACTAGGTAAAACCGTAACAGAATTTTATTATAAAAAACCATAACAGATTTTTCTTCCATGACGTCCCTCGCATTGACCTTCATTCAAATATGAGTCATTCGTCAACAATCTCCACCTTAGCGAATATTCACCCCTTCGAAAAACATGAATATCTGAGCAAAACGTTACCTGAATCTCTGGGTCTGGGCTTCCTTCCTCTAGCATCTAGAGATATGAATCAAGTTCAAATAATGCTTGAACTTCTAATGACCATTGGCTTTATCAACATGTCTGCAACATTGTCTGCAGCGTGAACCTTCTCAAGTTGAATTTTTCCGAAAGCAATTAGCTCTGTGATCTTGTGAAACCTCACATCAATGCGCTTGGTTCTCGCATGATGCACCTGATTCTTCGCCAAAGCGATAACACTTTGATTATCGCATAACAACTTGACTCCACCTTATTAAACACCCAGTTCTCTAACCAATCTTGTAACCCATAAAACTTTCTTCTCTGCTTCAGCTATTGTCATATACTCCGACTATATAGTGGACAATGCAACAATAGCTTGAATCATAGATTTTCAATAGATAGGTCCTCCCATCATAGTGAACATGTATCCTGTAGTAGACTTCCTGCCATCTAAATCTCCTGCATAGTCTGCATCCACGGACCCAGCAACCAAAGGATCTTTCGGTTGTCTACTGAAAATAATGTCATAATCAGTTGTATTTCTCAAGTATCTGAAAATTCACTTCATTGTATCCCAATATGGTCGATCAGGATTTGAGAGAAATTTGCTCATCATACTAAATGCTCGCGCCAAATCTGATCTTGTGCAAATCATGGCATTAATCTGGCAATCAACTGCACTGACACAAGGAACTTTTGACATCTCTTGGATCTCCTCATCTGTCTTTGGGCACTTTGTACTGGATATTTTGCATTCTTCATGTTGAACCTATCCAACACCTTTTCCAGATAGGTGTCAAATCACTCTTTGTTTGGAGTCATGTGATAGAAACATGCAGAGTCTAAGATCCATGCATCCGTCAGTTGCTCCGAATTCGACATAACTGATAGCATATCTCTCCATCACCGCTTCTGAATTTTCTTCTTCAACTATGTTTGCAGACTTTGCCGAACTATCTTTGTTCTTTGCAACATGTTTTGTAATCTCTGGACAATCTCTCTTCATATGACATTTGCCTCCACACTTATAGCATGTGATCACCTTCTTCCTTCTTGACTTAGAACGAGCCTTGTTGTCGTTACCTGATCTATGTCGAGATTTGCTCCTACTACGCTCCTGGTTGTTATTTACCACAAGTCCTTTTTCCTGAAAAACTTCATCGCTTGTTTTCTTCCTTTTGGCGAAAACCTAACAATGCAACTGTGATCTCCTCCAATTTAAGAGTTTCCTTGCCCCACATTAAAATAGTAACCAAATTCTTGTACGTAGGAGATGAAGGTAGAGAATTCAGTAAAATCAGTATCTTATCTTCGTCTTTGGTCTTCACATCAACCCGCTTCAGATCGCTTACAATCTGGTTGAATACATTGATGTGCTGGCTCAAATCGGTTCCCTCTATCATCTTTAGTCCGAATAATTTCTGCTTAAGATACAGCTTGTTTGTCAATGATTTTGACATGTATCGACTTTCCAACTTTTGTCAAACTACCACCAGTGACTTCTTGTCCATGACATGGTACATCACCTCATCGGTAAGACAAAGCTTGATTGTTGTCACTGTCTTTGCCTGAAGTTCTTCACAATCCGATCTCTCCATACTTTCCGGTTTCCTTTCTCCTAGCACATTCACTATGCCTTGTTGCACCAACAAATCCTTGACCCTTCTCTGTCATAATTCGAAGTTTTCGGTTCTATCAAACTTCACAAAAGTCGTCCCTGATATATTGAAAAAATTCATCAAAATCTTGCTCCTAATACTAATTGTTGAGCAAGGGGTGCAACTTTTAATGTGGAAGAAGAGGAAGAGAGAAAGAGATCGTGTGGAGCAACGAGACAAAGACACACAAAAAAGAACAAAGAAGAAGAAGAGTTACAGTTGTTCGTCAGCGTGCCTACTCCGCAAAAACGGCCGAAGCTTTATTAGAATTTTCTCTACACAAGAGAATTATATTCAATGATTCTCATTATACAATAGGTTTACAATGATCCTTACAAATAGTGCATAAATCTCAGACCCGGTAAAATCGTAACATATTTTTCTTCTATGACGTCCCTCACATTGACTTTCATTCATATATGAGTCATCCGTCAATGATAACGAATTCAGCTTATGATGCAACAGCTGAAGGATCCCTTGATTGTGTCAAATTCCAACATTGGATGACATTTTACATTATTACTGCCAGCCAAAAATCCTTAGTCGGTCCTTAATCATAGAATTGATTTACAAGTTTTATGTGCATATCTAAATCTCTCTGTTTGTATACGCCATATTGTCGAAGTTCAATAGTCCTATTTTGATTTCACTAGAATTCTACTTGTCTAAATCTCACTTGAAATTACACTACAAATCTCATTGTATGGTGCTTGAAATCTTAATGATTGGCACACTATTTTCCTCTGATTCAAGTTGTCAGCCCAGTTATGCATTTCAAAAAGGACTAATATGGTGTTAACTTGATATTGAACAACTAGAGTATATGATAGTAGTTCTGGAAAATATCACACTTTCCTAATCGAAAAACATCTTATGTACTTGGATGAAACTCAATGGACTCATTTCAGGTTGACTAGCATATGAGCTACAATTGTCAACAAAGCAAGTAATAACTACATCCTATAGAAGATTAAACCGTAGATGTTGCAGTGTGTCATGGCATTCATATACCTCAAGTCTAATGAATTATCTGATAATTTATGATTCAAGAGAGTTAGCAGTCATTGTTTTATATGACTCCTAGACTGTTAATTCTAGATCACAGCCTATGAGAAGGATTGCAGCTTCTGAACTTTACTGTGCTGGAAATGTCTTTTGGGAGTAACAATATTAAATCTTGCTCTTGAAAGATTCAAACATGCGAAATTACTTAATCGGTTCTGCATTGAGGTTGCCTTGTTAATACCATCTTATTATTACTGGATGATGTTAACATTCACCTTAATTCAACTCTCTTATGGATCGTGAATCTGGAATTTAGCAAGCTAAAAGCAAACTTTACCTGTGCTATGGCAGTCATATGAGAAACAATGACTTTCTTCTTTGTTAAGAATTAGTTGTTGGATACTATTATGGAGATCAACTTGTTGACGGATCACTGCTTAACATTTCTTCGATCGATAACGTCTTTTTAGTTGCTTGAATCTCTTCATTTGACAAGTTCCACATTGAGTCCTCAATGGCAACTCTTCTATATACTTCTTAGAGTGCTACTCCCAACTCTTTTGATCTTCATTTCGTTCTTATTTTCTTTTTCAAAACTCGGGTCACATAATATTGGCACATATCGTTGCAATCATTCAAAACTCATGTGTTTCTCACCATCATGTCTTTCACACTTACATTTGTATGTTACTCATAATGAGGTAAACTCTCCGAGTTATGGAGGATGAACTAAATCCAAGTTTGAGTAGTTTGGTAGTGCACACTTGAGCACATATTATGGACTCAAAAGGACAAAGATGACAAACTACTAGGTCAAGGACATTTGAATTTAAGCACACAACTATCTCGTCGTCAAAATAAGGTTGGTATACAATAATCAGTATCGTCAAGATAAATTATTAAGAAGAAAAATTCTCTCGTAGTTAACAAAATTATTGTGAGATTTTAGATTTTTTTTAATATTTTTTTTTTTTTTTTTTTTTGTCAATTCTTACTATCCAATTAATAACGATCGACCCATGGAAATTTTTTCCAGTCCCCCCAGGTTTAATGCCAAATCGATACATGTTAACCGGTGCACTTGTAGAAGCTACGTCTCTTATTATTATTGATCATTGCGCACATATATTACATGTATAATATAATACATGAATATATAAAAGTTAATATTCGAAATCTATAAATTAGTCTTGGTAAAAGTACGTCAGATCCATGTAGTAGTGCAATACAAAGATAACACTCGAGAACCCCAGTAGCAAGGTATTTATAGAAGCTTCTTCACTCGCGGTGTTGTCAATCTTAAGACGTGGGACCATAGTGTGTAGAATGGATCATAGAATTGTACGATACTATAAAAAATCTTTAAAATTTTATGATACATGATTAATAATTAGAAAAAAAATATCTAAAAAATACATTTACATATAAATAAATTATTAATTTTACATACATATATAATCATTTACACTGAACACTTCATATTACATTATTGTATGTACAAATTTAAATTAACTAATAATTTAACTACTATTCTCGCACAATAGCATTTAATAATTTTATATCATAAAATGAAATAATATAAAATTTTTATTAACACAATAATAATAATAATCACATTCAACCTCAAAAATATTCTCTTAGTTTATAAGATGATCCAATTCAAAGGCCAACAAAGCACCTAAAGTACTAGCAGAAAATATTGAATCTTTTGATTCGAATATGAATGTCAAAAATAATCTTTTAAAAACTTTTTGATTTCACAAAATACTAAACAATAAGTATCCAAAAACTTGTCATTTGGAAAAACAAATGACAAAATATTATTAATAAAAAACTAACTCAAAAATAGTTAAATGAATATTTAAATAATCTCAAAACCCTAACCTTAACTCTGCAAAAGATGAAAAAAAAATAATAAAAAAAATGACAAAATCTTTCGGGTCTCCGAAAAGACTTTAAATGATGTTTTTTGGGGTTTGAAGCTAGATGGTTAAGAGTAAACTTTGAAATTAATTATAGATATCTGAATAAACTTCTATTTGATATATTATAGGTCTTATATTTCAATTCAAGTTAAAAGTTATATCTCCTCAAAACTTCCACCGATCCTGCTCTGTCTCCTCAAAACTTCCACCGATCCTGTTCTGATTTTGTTACGATCCTGCCGATCCTATTCTGATCTTATCGATCCTATTGTAAAAATCAACTATATATGATTTAGGATCGATTTGTGCTTCCGGATCATAGGGTCGTATGATTCTACGATCCAAGATCGCTATTTTACAAACATTGCATGAGACAAAAAAAAATTATGACAGTACATATTTTTTATATAAAAAATAACCAGAAAAAATTACTAATAAGACTTAAAATTATTTTCAGCATGAAAAAAAAATTAACATAATTTTATTTTAAATTTCATCAAAATTAGTTATTCTTATTTAAATAGTAAAATTATTTAATTTATATGCGGCATTTTGAAAATCAAGCTTTGTGTTTTGGGCCGTAAAAGTGGGCCGGAATAATTTTAATTGGGCTGGATTTTTCAGACATCGATTACTGATTGAAACCAAGTTCCCGGGTGAATACTACTGAACAGAGACCAGCGAACACAAGTCGCTCTCTTCGTTTTTGCTCTCCCGCTCGTCTCTCGCCGCTCTCGATCTCGTCGTCGAGACGCTCGTCGGCGCCCTCAGTCTCCTTCCCGATGTTTGCCGACGGCGAGAAGAGCATCGAACAACGTGGCCCTTCCAATTTGCACTCTGCGTCGAGCATTTGGCCCAGCTATTTCCCACAAACGGAGTTCGCCTTGAGCGACCGAAGGCTCAAGCTCGTCTGCCAGCTCGCAGACTTCTTCTCCACTTCCCAGGCCGATCATTTCCTCTCCCAGGTGACGCGTTCCTCTCTTCTGTGCGTGTTCTCTTGCTCTCTGTTTTTCTACCACTCCGGAACGATGGATGGTTGGTGGTTCTTTATACATGTAGTTTCACTTGTGATACCATGATAGTCCTGAAGGGGAATGTGCTATATCGTACTGAATTTCTTGGATAGAGTTTTTCGAGGGAATGCAGATTTGTGGGAATTTAGGGCACGCGGATAGGTTTTGATCTAGAGTATGCGCATTTGTGTGTGCAGAGCTACGTTAAGCTTCTGTTTGCTGATGCGGATTTAATGGTACCCCAAAAACTTATTGCTCAATAGAAGTTTTTTTATGCCAAGTTACAATGGAAGGAAACTGGAATAGCCCAACCTCAAGAGTAATTTACTGCCCAACGGGATGCTCTGTATCTCCTAATGAATACATCTGGCGGGATGCCCCCTTTCACGTAGGATCATATGAAGGGCTATTTCTTAAATTGTGCACGAACTTTAAAGTGGAATGTATAAATCTTAAAGCGTTACTTTCTTTTTTTTTCAATTTTCATTTGGCAGCACCTAAGCTGCAATTTAGTAGCACCTAAGATACAATTTGTAATTTGGCAGTCCCCATAATACAATTTCGTAGCACATACGATACAAATTAGCAACTCTGTGATTTTATGCATATAAAATAGTGCTTTAAGATTTATGTACAAATCCACTTTAAGATTCATGCACAAACAAAGAAAGTTCCTTCATTTTATCATGCTTGAAGAGAGCCTTCATCCTAGTCCCATCCACTCTAGACACACATTTCTTTCTCTCTGCCTCGCTTTATCTCCTTCATTGATTCATTTATTGGAATTTCAATTTGGAAAATACTTCTTCTTGGATGATGGCATTACATTTTAGAATTGATTTCCTACCTTAATTTATCATTGATGGTTTTGTTTTTTGGTTCAGGTGCAAGATGATTGTGGTGTCTTGTCTCTCCCCATGGATTTGCAACAATTACGCAAGCTATGTGGAGTCGATGAATTTTATGTCATTTTGGATGAAGAGCCGAAGGAAGCTATTTTGTGCATGGGTGCTGCAGTCCACATGGTATGTCTCTTGCATTATATAACCTGCGTCTTCATTTGTGCTGATTTCTGATCCTTACTCGATCTTCAAACAGGTTCTCCCAATGAAGAAAAACAATTACTTTCTGGAGGATATAGAGAAGATAAACATTCGATTGTATAACTACCCTGAATCAATGATTACGTTAAAGAACTTGAAAGCTGCATATATAGGTGGTGGTTTAACTTCTCTTCTTCTTCTTTGTCTTTTTTCTTTTTAAATTTCACTAGCCTACCAATATTCTAGTGAACCAAGATGAGGATTGCAATTTATTACAGGGAAACTAGTTTCAGTGCATGGTTCAGTCGTCAAAGTCAGCACAGTAAGACCTTTGGTTCTGCAGATGGACTTTGCATGTGGAAAGTGTGGAACTGTTATCACACGCATATTCCCTGATGGGAAGTTTTCCCCCCCAATAGTCTGCAGCATCCAGGGATGCAGGAGCAGGTCTTTTACTCCGGTTAGATCCTCTGCAAAACCAATAGATTTTCAGAAAATAAGGTATATTTTGTTTTCTCTTAACATATTCTTAAAGTTTCATATTTTTCTTCTGAGATTCAATCTTGATGTTGTTTTCAACTCAGAATTCAGGAACTTCTTACATCATCTAGTCACGAAGAAGGTCGGGTGCCTCGCACTGTTGATTGTGAACTAACTGATGATCTTGTTGACTCTTGTATCCCTGGTGATGTGATAACTGTCATTGGTATTATAAAAGTAATAAACAGCTACATAGATGTTGGAGGAGGTAAAGTTTCCTTTCTTCTAGCAGCTAGCACTTAGCAATGGGTCCGATTTTAGAATTGAATTTTCATCTTCTGGATTTTTAAATAGGACATAACAATAAGAATAACTGAACTTGATCAAATGGAATCATATATTTAGAACCACTTGACGGAATAATCTTCAACAAACATCTTTTGATACTTGGACTCTTCATCTACCTCTTTTGTACCCTTGTGAGATATTCCGAGTGTTATGAGATTGGCAGATGCATTAGCATCTATCAAGATTCCCCTCACTTATTCCAGTCACATAAAGTGGTCTATTATGCTTTGTTGTGCCTAGGAGAAGACCATCATCATTAAAGGTGATGGATGATACATGACTAACATATAAAATTTATTTCTTTTTATATTCAATAAAGAAAGCTTTTGTGGGTTTTGTAAGATGTGTATGAGAACATTTCTTAGTTCTGGAGACATTATTAAAGGATCATATAGGCTGAGTTAAAGGGTAGTGAGATAGCAACAACCTGTGCCATAGAAAGTCGAGCAAATTTATTCACATTTATTATAATTCTTAATTCCTGATTGTATAACCATTTAGTTTCTTCCTATATCGATCCTTCTTATGTTGTTTTCAAGAGCTTCCATTTTGCTTACTCTCTTTTGAGAATCAAGATATATAAATTATGCCTTTTCACTTTACATGTTACTGATTTTTCAGGAAGGTCCAAGAACAAGCACCAAGGATTGTACTATCTATATTTGGAAGCAGTTTCGATCAGAAGCTTAAAATCTAATAACACTGCAGATGTTCAAGAAAACAATTCTAAAAGTGGAGCGTGTATGCTATCTGATTTTATCTCGTTTTCACCTAAAGATCTTGAATTTGTGGTGAAATTTTTTGAGGAGCATGGTTCTGATGTATTCCGTACCATACTTCATTCCTTATGCCCTTCTATCTATGGGCATGAACTTGTAAAAGGTACACTTTTCTATATTCTTCTTGTGATATATGCATTGATCTAAATTATGGAATCTTTTGAACCAAAAATGCCATTCTGATCTTTTCGATTAATAATTTTTTAAAAATCGATTTAAACTGATTTTTGACTTCCTTGGAGGCCAATGTCTTAGATTATTGCATTCTTAACAAGGAATATCATAGCTATCAGTGAAACAATCAACAAAGTTATTTTCTTTATTTTTTTAGTCAGTTGGAGAAAAGTATAGGGGATAAGAAAAAGCCAAAGTTAAAAGATGTTGAGATTTTTGTAATCATTGCTTCCTAAACCTTATGCAATAATGATAAGGACCAATTATGCTAGGACTGATTTCAGAAATTCCATGGTGCATAGGGATTGATGGAGCAGGGGTATAAGCTCACATCCTTGTCCCACATGAGAAGTAGGTTGAGATGGGTTACAGTAGAAAATCTCTTTTACATCCCTGCATACTATTGGGAGCATGATAGGGCTGAGCGAGCAAAACCATGTGAATGACTACAAAAATAACATGAAATTAATCAAGAAAATGCTTGGGAGACACAAGTCCCATTTTCTTAATTTCTCAAGGTTATAATAGGGTGACCATAAATCCTAAAAGATATAGCATGTTAGGGCTGAAGCAAGCAAAACCATGTGAATTGACTACAACATGAAACTAATCAAGAAAAAATACTCATGTGACACATTTCCCATTTTCTATTTTCTCAAGATTATAATATGATGAGACCATAAATCCTAAAAGATAAGTTATTAGCCAGTGCCTAATTTTATAAGCCTACAAGCCAAAGGACCATCATCTAACACATGCTCTTCCATTCAAAAATTCCAGAAAGAAGACAAGTGCAGCATCTCTATCTATGATATGTTGTTTTATTGTTGGATTACATTGAATCCTTTCCACAGCTGGCATTGTACTTTCATTATTTGGGGGAGTCCAAAAGCATTCTCGGGATAAGAACAAGGTCCCAATTCGAGGAGATATTCACATCATTATTGTTGGTAATTATCATTTATTCTTTTTAAGTAGTTGTTTTTGTTAGTTTATTCCGTAAATTCACTCCTGTGGTTTCTATTCACAATTTTTAAATCCACTGTCATTTTCTGTCATTTTAGTTGACAGTACGTTTGGCTATATAAACTTTGACATCTCAATTGTAGGTGATCCTGGATTGGGTAAGAGTCAACTCCTACAAGCAGCAGCATCAGTTTCCCCTAGGGGCATCTATGTGTGTGGCAATGCAACTACTAATGCTGGACTGACTGTTGCTGTTGTGAAAGATCCTATGACAAGTGATTATGCATTTGAGGCTGGTATAGTTTTGGCATCATGCTCCAAGTTGTCTAAGTTGCTGTTCCTCTTTTCATTTTTTGTTTATATTTTCTGGTAGGTTGTTAGAAGCCACATTTCTGGCTTTCAAGGTGGCACATACCATATATGCCATATTTAACATAATTGATCTTCAGAATAATTTATTCAGAAATATGCTCTTTCCATAAAGTAAATTATAAAATATCTCGTGCTTTGTTTGAAATAATTGTGTAGTCACTATGATGTATTACTTATTAGAGCCTTGCACTATGAAGTATTAGAGAGCGGAAAAGAAAAACTAATGAAGTCAGTTTGATGAAGTTAATTACATTTATAAAACTATGAAGGGGTGTAGAAGAACATTGGAGATGAGACCCTATTTTTCAGATAATAATTCATTTTCATTATAACCAGAAAAGCGACTTTTCTGTCAATCCAGCTTTAGAGTTTAAACAGATAGTGATTCATTTTCATTATAACCCAAAAAGTGTATTTCCTGTCAACTGAACTTGAGAGTTTAAACAGATAGTGACTCATTTTCATTATAATGAGAAAACTGATTTTTCTGTCAATCCGACTTGAGAGTTTAAACAGATAGAGATTCAATTTCGGTATAACCAGAAATCTGATTTTTATGTTGGCTCTATTTATATTTATATGAATACCCGTTATATGGACATGTTTATGGTTGGCCTTACCATAGGTTTAAACAGGTGCCATGGTTCTCGCTGATCGTGGGTTATGTTGCATTGATGAGTTTGATAAAATGTCTGCTGAACATCAGGTACCATAATCTGATGATTGCAGAGATGCCTTCTTTAATTTTCTTGCCAAAAAAATGAGTTTCTTATTGAATTAAGTTTGTAGGCTCTACTTGAAGCAATGGAACAACAGTGTGTCTCTGTTGCAAAGGCTGGTTTGGTGGCAAGTTTGTCAGCTCGTACATCTGTTTTAGCAGCTGCAAATCCTGCTGGTGGTCATTATAAGAAAGTCTCTCCTAGTTTTTTTATATACCTTGTGAATTATTTCTAGATCATTTTGTCCATGTCTTCAATAGAGACATCTTGCATGACAATTTGTTTGATGTTGAATCCAACTTTCTCATATTTTTAATTGAACAGGTCAAAATAATGTGTTTAATAAAGGTAGAGTCTTGAAATACAGTAGGCATAGTCTTTAGTGCTATTATTAGTTTTCCCTTGTCAATGATGTGTTTGACATGCATATAGACTAAAATGTAGGATTCAAGTTTAAGGCAGTATATTGTATATATTTGTTTGTTATTGGTAAATCTTATTGGTATGGAAAAATAGTACCTTCTCGCATGGGATAAAATAAGTTGTATAATCAATCTATTACTGAAAATGAAAGTTTTGATGGATGAAAATCTAGAATAGCAAATCAAATAAGTCTTTTCCTAATGGTAGTATTTGACAAGTACAAGGAGGATGTAAAGATAATGATGGTGCAATTGTGGTGTGGAGGATTGAGGGTGATGACAAATTAATAGCCAAGCTACATAAGAGTTGGGGAATGACGCCATGTGACAGAAGCAATCTGTAGTTTTTTGCCATGAGAGCAAAAGGGTGTATTCTTAGGCTTCATTGTAGAAATATAATATGTGTGGATATTCTAATAAAGCTCCCCACATAGTTATGGATTAATTGTGAATGACACAAATTATAGTTTGTTATTTTGGAACTATGCAGGGATATCATTTGCAACATGGTTGAGATTTTAAATGAACACCTCATTTTGATGGAGTTGTCTTGATGAATGAACTTGCTTATAATTGCTACTTTCAGTTCTCTCATTTGTTGATGATATTACATACTGCCTCTACGATGATAACTTCACTAAATTACTTACAAGTACAATGCAATTGCAGTAATTGTCATTTGTTTTGGGTTTCTCTTTTCAGAGTACAACAATATCTTCTTTATACAGTGAAGCCATTATTTTTCTGAAATCCTTTATTTTGCATCACCTTGGATTTTCTATGGGAAACTATTAGTTCTGATTGACGAGTTTTCATATTGACTCAATGCAGTCGTGCAAAAACTGTCAATGAGAACCTAAGAATGAGTGCTGCACTCCTCTCCCGTTTTGATTTGGCATTCATATTGCTAGACAAACCAGATGAGCAGCTGGATAAGCGTGTCTCTGACCATATAATGGCAGTAAGTTACTATTTTCAGTAGTTGCCTGTAAAGCTCTATGTTTAAAAAAAAAAAGAGGAAAAATAACAGTCTTGATCCTTGTCGGTGTAAGGGTGGGTGACATGTTCAGCATCTGAGATTAGATATATAATTGTATTTTTAAGGGACTAATAGCATGCTTACTGAATTTTCATGATAAACAATTATTTTGGTATGCAGCTTCATACTAGAAATATGGGGCCCTCGACTGCCAAGAAGCAACGGATGGGTACTTTTTCCTTTCAACGGTTTACATTTCAAACTTCTGTAATCTCTAAATTCATTACAATATCTGCAGCTCCTTCTGACAAGAACCTGGAGTCAAGTATTCTGGATGGTTCTTTGGCTTCCAGGTTAAGATTGAATCCTGTGAAAGACAAGGATTTTGTTCCCTTGCCTGTTTCTCTTCTCCGCAAGTACATTGCTTATGCGAGAAATTTTGTCTTCCCTAGGTAATTAGGTTAATATTAAAGGCAATAC
The DNA here is from genome assembly GCF_018446385.1 of Zingiber officinale. Taxonomy (NCBI): domain Eukaryota; kingdom Viridiplantae; phylum Streptophyta; class Magnoliopsida; order Zingiberales; family Zingiberaceae; genus Zingiber; species Zingiber officinale. The sequence continues at coordinate 62,308,247 of NC_055999.1, read as the reverse complement.
ACTTTCAAAATTATTTAGCAGGTTCTTCTCATACCTTCATCTTCTTTCTCTTAAGGATGTCTAGACCAGCAGCTGAAATTTTGCAGAACTTCTACTTGCGGCTAAGAGACCGGAGCACCTCAGCTGATGGTACACCTATCACTGCTAGGCAGTTGGAAAGCCTAGTAAGGTTGGCAGAAGCTCGTGCTCGATTGGATCTCAGAGAAGAAATTACTGCTGAAGATGCAAAGGTAGCCTTCTGAAATTTTTTCATAACTTCTGCCCTTTTACAGTAGGGGGCATGATTCTCCATTTGTTACTTAGGCTTGTTTTCACAAGTAAAATACATGTCAAGCATTTGCCACCACTAAATCAATTTAATGATCTTTTGAACCAGCCCAATCAGAATATTGAAGGCAAATACTAACTAAATATTTTCTCATAAGTTGTTTGGGTTGATTCTAGCAAACAACAATAAATCATGAGCCTCAACTATTGGGAGTCAGCTACATGAATTTTATCCAGACATTGAACTTAGGGCTGATGTTACTTTCCGATGAAAATCTTGCACGTATGGTTGTTGGAACTCTATAATCAAAGCTAAGATTTCAAATGATTAAAGGAAAATCTTCAGTTTCCTCTCAAAGAATACCCAAATAATTGTGATTAGATCACCTTGATTGAGAATTTAAGATGACTTTATCTCTTTCTGCACATAATAATACTTGTTCCCCTTCTCCCTATCTCTGTGTAAACCATCCACATTTTCAGATAGAAGCTTGATAGAAAGGTTTTAGCTAGTTTGTGGTGGCTGAAATTTCTCAAGTAAACACAACTACTTGAACTTATTCTAGGATATATGAGGTGTACTTGTTGCTTCAGGTAAGTATTAATTGTTAAATTCTAAACTTGTTTGCTGTTGATTTATCAATTCAATTTGTTTGAACTAAAGAAATATAAAATTATAAGGAATGAAAAGAAACTTTGCTAAATTAGCTTGGGTCACACCACACTGAGTTAGAACAAGTTGGTTGATCCGATTTAGAGAATTGTTTTGAATTGGATCCAAACTATGTCCAGAGCTAATATGCCAAACTGGCCAATTCTGCGATCCAACACGGTTCCAGATCACTAGTTGTAATTACATGGTCCATTAACATAGGAGAGTGCCTAATTCATTCTGTCAGTCTGTCTCATTTGAAGCAAAAAATTTAAAAGCATATTCGTCTTACAGATCTTTTGTTTTCCAGTGAAAAAAGTCATACAGATTTTTGTTTGTATAGGGCATGTTTAAAACTAAATTTAGTCACCAAAAAATACATGGTTTAAGAGATCGACATTGCTAGTTATATAGTCTTGCATCAAGCACAATGCGCGCATAAGATGCATGTAGCTAACTCCAAATAGTGGGTATAGAATTTTGCTGACGATTCTTGTGAGGATGATGCAGTACATGATTTGTTTAACTGGGGTGGGTTTGGTTGCAGGATGTTGTTGACATCATGAAAGAATCTTTGTATGACAAATATGTCGATGATCATGGCTTTGTTGATTTTGGACGAAGTAGCGGGATGAGCCAACAGAAGGAAGCAAAAAGGTTTCTCAGTGCACTGAACAAACAATCTGAGTTACAACAAAAGGATTGTTTCTCAATTTCCGTAAGCAGCATAATTATCTATTTGCATAAAATTCAAAAGACGCTGCTTTCTTGTTTTCTGATGGACGTGTTACTGATGCCAGGAGATATACAGCTTGGCCGACAAAATCAGCTTGCGAGTTCCTGATATTGATACCTTTGTGGAGAACTTGAACAGCGTAGGCTATCTTCTTAAAAAAGGGCCAAAGATGTATCAGGTGATTCCTTGTGAACCAGTATTTACTCTAGTGTCTCTCGGTAAATTAAAATGCTCCATGGTTTTACATGGTGAATAGAGAATTCCCTGTACTCAGTGTAAATGCAAAAGAAGCTGCGAAAACTCAAAAACATCCGACTTCTTTGCAATGTCTGAGTTAATTCAGTTAATCGATAACATCTAGATAATTGCTAATATCTAGTATATCAGGTTCATTTAACATCATCTAGAAGTAAACATAAGTGTAAACTAGGATTAAAGATCTAGTTTATGAACCAGATATTCATGCTCAAGATCACTAACACAAGTAGGGAACTTTGTTTATGCAGGTTCTGTCTTCATCCTACTCTCATAGTCAATCCACCAGATCAAGATGCTGAGCATGCTACATTTCTCTTGAAGCGGATTCGAGCGAAGAAATAATATTCCATCGTTATCATGTTAAACATGAGAAAATTTTCTCTAATACACAGACAAAGACTGAAAATGTCAAAGTTAGGTCAAAATTCTGTGTGTTTATGCCAGTCATTTTGAGTCGGGTATTAAAAGGTGTATTAAAAGCATTGTTTCTAGAATTAAAAACATAATCAAATGTTGTATTAAAAGGAGGCACGGACGAATGAAGACCAAACTAAATTTAAGAAAACGTGGGAAGAATGTGATATGAAGCTCCTGTTACTCTCTGGTTCTCCATTAAAAACATTGATAATTTATGTACTTCGTTCATTACAAATCCCCATTTGTCTTCATTCGAATAATTTCCAAAAGATGGATTCAAGCTTGTTTGCCTAACTGGCTCTATTCCTGTCCTTTCCTTGACTTCGTTTTCTTTAGCAGCCTTCTGGGACTGGATAAGAACCTCTCATCCCCGTTCTCACAAGTCACAAACACATCGGGCATGGGGGAGGTGATGGAGGAATCACCGAGCTTCAAGCTTTTTGGCGCCCTGATCGTGAGGGAGCACAGGCGGGCCGAGGAGGAGGATGCGGTTCAGCGACCGGCGGCGGACGAGTCGGCGAGGAGAGTGGCGGCGCTGCCGTGCCCGAGGTGCAAGAGCGAGGAGACCAAGTTCTGCTACTTCAACAACTACAACGTGAACCAGCCGCGGCACCTGTGCAAGGCCTGCCGCCGTTACTGGACCGCCGGAGGCGCCATCCGCGACGTCCCCGCCAAGGCCACAACCCGGCCGCGAGGGGGAGTCGTCGCCAGAGCCGCCCAGGGTTGACCTGGCCGTAGGACGTTGACTTCTCGGAAGGTGCAGTTTGGGCGTTGACCGCAGGTGTTTTCAAAATAATTGTTGGATTAATTTTCTGCCCCCAAAATTGTATCTATTGGAATATTTGTTGCAATATAAATTACGCAATTATTTTTGGAGATTAGTTATTGTGATCCATATACATTATTTCTTTTTATGATGATCGATGAAACTCGAACGTAGTAGAGTTGTAAATAAATTAATATGAATCATGATCCATCAGTATTTTCCAAAATTATTTTTGTTTGAGTTGTATTATTTCAGCTCAGAGTATATTATCCAAACTCTGCTCAAACAATAGCAGCCTTGAATATTTAACGTTGCGATCAAAATACAATACACTAACAATATCGCCAATCTTTATCGATATTCCAATAACTTACACGAGTTCCTTTAAGGTTTCAACAATGAACGTTTAATATCCATAACAATATTAGAATTGTGAACCTGGGAAAGTTGAGGCATGAACTCGGAAAGTTCTTCATTTCATGCTTGACGAAAATTGAAATAACATCAGGGAATGAGCTCTTCGCCCTTTACGAACAAGAAGACTATTTTTATTTCTTATTCATGACATTGGAAATGCGATAAATGGAATGGTAGTATCTACTAAGCCAGGAAATTTATCTTTTTAGTGAAGACTGCCGCTGCTGTCGATGTCCTCATTCATCTCTTCAGCAGTAGCATTTCCACCGTCGTCTACATCGCCTTTATTATCGGAAGATGCATAGGCTGAACGACGAGACCGTGTTTGCTGCTGAGTGGGCTGACAAAATCAAAAAGGAAGAAAAATGTATAGTAAAACAGGCATATTGTCCATAAGAAGCAAGGGCTAAGTCCCGTTGATTCATTCTTGGAATAGTACGGTTAGGTCATTGGAATAGACTCAACTGCTGAAGAACTATCATTCAGTAAATTACGAAGGGGAAGAAAATATAGCTTAAGATATGAATAATGGATAGCCTGGTACACAAAACTCCCGGTAATAAGAGATCCTAAGGAAGAGTCTATGCATGCAGCCTTACTTTGCATTACAAGACCAATGTGGGACCCCGGGAAAGAGTATATTGAATTACCCTACATTATAAGAGACTGTTTTCGCGACATGATAGTAATTTTACAGTTACGCCAAGGCTCCCCTTCATTGCTTAAGATATGAATGATTGTGAAAATTTTTGACAATTGGAGCAACACCATGGTTAAGGATCGATACCTGTAACTTAGGTCGGAGTGCTTCAAGGGGTCCTTTGGGCTTCTCAGCCCCCTGCTATAGTAGTAAACAAACCGTGTCAAATGATAGAAAGAAAATTCAAACATTCTTAGCTATTGCATGGAACATGATAATGATACCTTCCCTAAAGCCCAGTCTGCCGAATCAAAGTAAGCTCGTTCGTGGTCCTGCATTACTCTCCAAAAATGTTGGTTTCTAGGAATTCAATGAATGGAAGTGAATCATCAACTATGTTAACCATAATAGATCATCACTTGCCTTGGAGATGAGTGGCGGTTTCTTCGGTACAATTCCTCCATACTTCTTCTTGATTACTTCCTCCTGCAAAGAGTCATTTGTTCCTAATAACATTTTCAGAAAAACAAGACATAAAAGATATATATATATATATATATATATATGTTTGGCACTCACCTCTTGTTCAGATGATGGCATCTCATTTGCCTCGGTTTGGTTCAAATTCTCACCAGCATCCATGTTTGACATGAAGAGTTCTGATGAATTTAAAGAGCATGTTAGCTAGAAATGAGGATTAGAAATCTTGTAGAAAATTTGCATAAACCTAAAGTATGATGCAATAGCAGTTACACAGATAGACACTGCGAGTAAAACAAACAATGTTTTGTGACAAGTAAAACTAGTTCACAAAACATGCAGATGAACAAAACGGCCCCTGTAGATTGATCAACAAGAGAATTTTGAGAGACAAAAGCAGAACCAGTTCATCTTTCTCTGTTTCAGATTAGACTGGAGTATGAGCTTTTGTGCTGCTGACTGCCAATCACACACTTGACAAGAACAGTACTACATTTGGATGTAAACAAGGCACACGCGATGCATCTAGAGATGGAGTAATTCAACCTAAAGATAAATGTATGGAATTGTACAGATTGGATCTCAACGATTGACCATACGACCAAGTGCCCAAACACAAGATCAGAAATGAATCTCCTTCATTCTCGTCGCTGTTCCACAAATCCCTCACCGATCTACCTGACTGGTCTCACCGAGTAAATCCCGCACTTCAGGGCAACAACCCTCATAAGCGAGATGGGACTCATGGTAGTAAGAAAATTAAAAGCAAGATTTTTTTTTTTTCTATTGAAAGAACAGATTGCGCCGGAATCATGCGATGCAGAAAAAAGACGGAAAACGAACCAAAAAAACAGAGATTTGGTAAAATCTAGCAATGGAAGAAGTAGTAGCTTCTAGTACCTCCGACGAGAGAGGGACCTTGAATTCAACGATGCTGAAGACGGAGGGAGAGGTGATCCTTTCCTCCTCTTCCTCCGCGTCTTCCCAAATTCCACGATGCGGCGAGAGAGGACAAAGGAAACGCAGGATAGAACATAGAAGACGCGTTGTATTGTGAATTCGGAGACAGCGAACAGCGTGGAAGCTCCTCACACAAGGCTAGCCTATAGGACCCACCATATCAATATTAATAATAATAATATAATGACAAATTAAAAAGGCTACTATTTTTTTTATTTATCTTAAAAATAGCTGTCAATCTATTTTTCATTTCAAAAATATCATTATTCGAATTTTAAACTTTAATTAAAATGGATAATTTTAATTTCGACAGTCAACATTAATTCCTAGACTTATTTTTTATTGGAGAGAAAATTCTTGTAATATATCACAATTAAAATTTAAATCTTAGATTTTTTGATTATCTGTTAAAATATTTTTTTTTTCTGGTATGATATTATTTGAGTTTGTTATTGGGAGAGAATAAACATACTTTAACAAACGATAATTCTCCGTCGACCGTCGTTGATAAGTTATCATAGCGAATATAGATTTTAGAATTTTGTATTATTAGCATTTCATTTTCACGACATGATTTTGTGTTTTGGCTGAATTCCTTATCGTTTTAGTTAATCCATTCTATTTGTTTTCTTCCTTTAGATGTCCACGTCTAATTTCGTTATATTTATGCTTCTGATGGCTACTGTAACTTGTGAAAACAGCTTCTTATAATACAACCTGAAATTAAGATAGTCTGAGATTATCGAGACCCGTATTGATTGAAACTTCGAACACTGGCCCCCACGTGATCGCCCCGTCGCGCAGCAGGTCACAGGGGGTGTAGTGTAAAATTTCCCTATTTTATATATATCGCAATCAAATATTGTAGTTAATTTTAGAAAAAAAAAATTTGTTTGTTTTTTTTACCTTAATAGAATTTTTAATGTAGAGTGGGCTCAAGTACTCGGCCCGGCCCACGTTCACGCCTTCTATAAGAGCGAAGACGTACCAGCCGTTCTCAATGCGGTTCCAAGTTCTTCAGCAGCAGCTTCGGCCTTCGGATCACAAACTCCTTCTCCATCCTCTTCCGCTTCTCGAATCATCGCCGTCAACCCTAGCACTTCTCCATCCTTCATCGGAGATTGTAATCCCAGTCGTCCTCCCTTCCTTCGATCGGTGGATCGCCGCCCTTCTACCGCCATGAGCATGGAACCCTTCAACAGGTGCGTCTGTTCCGGCAGATCTGGCCGCCTCCGATTTCCCCTATCGATCGGTGTCATAATCTCACATTTCTCATCAGGATTTGGCTTATTTTGAATCCATTATAGTTGCCTTTGCTATTCGTCTTCTCTGTGTAGTGATGGGTTGTTTGCTGTCCAGGATGGTTAAGCTCGCTGCGCGTGCTTTCTATGATGATGTATCCATTATGGGCGAAAGCCAGTCTAAGCCTGGGAGGATCGACAACAGGGGGATGACTGTGATTGTTCTTGATGCTCTAACTAGGTTACGATGCCGTTGTTTACTTTTTCTGTTTCCCCTGAGACTGAAACTGATTGGTACAAGTTTTCTTGCTAGCGAAGTATGATTTGAATGGAGACTTTGAAACAAAAGATAAGAATTTTTATTGGATGGCCTCCACTTGTTACAAAGACTAGGTTATAAGAGATATGGTCTTGTTTTTATTGAATTATAAATTCAATTTAACATTGTTGCCATGACATAGGTGACAAGTTTTGTACAATTGTTTGAACCTTTATCTGTGAGTAGTACTAGTTACTCAAGGAGTCGTAGGGTTGACAACTATTTTAATCTCTAGTTGGATCGACAATTGAGTTAGTTTTAGTTTATTTAAAAGTTCAAAAATTAAGTTCTATAGGAACCTATACATCACAGGTTCCTTAGTCAAATGCAACTATTTATTAATTCATGGTAAAAGTAGCAGCTGATTTCTGTCTCTTTTTTCCCCTAAACACTTCTAATTTGATTAAGAGATAATTTTTTCGAATTTTCATTTCCAAATCCACATGTTCATGGTTTTTTGTATCAGGCGTCAATGGGTCCGTGAAGAAGATTTGGCTAAAGCCTTGAAATTGCATTCCAAGCAACTGCGCCGTACTTTACGGTTTTTTGAAGAAGAGAAGCTGATTACTAGAGTACATCGAAAAGAGGTTAGTATTGTGCTGGTCATTTGAATAATCTGTGTAATTTATTTGCATTGTATGGAGTTCTCACTAACATCTAACACAATTTTCATCTAGCTGTTATCCATTTATGATATATTTTTCTAAATATTTTAAAATAGTGAATATAAATCTAAAGGTGTTTCATACTCTTTCTAGTATTTTATCACCATATGTACCGCATAAGGATGATTGTTATTTCTGAATTCCAGCTAGACTTTTTCTTGCTAGGCTAATGTCGCCATCCCGGTAGCATTCATTATGATATCTACTCTCTAAAATAGAGAAAAACTTCTATGAGGCCAAGCCGGTCACCCTAGGATTAGTTGAGCCGAAGGCTTGGATACCTGATGCCAATTCTAAGATAAAGAATATATAATGCTTTAAATCTTGTGCAAATTGAGGCATCAGTAAAGTAACCTGAGATAAACTACAACCTATTTCCACATAGACATGTGCTAAGTTGGTAGATGGCCTCTTTTGCACTGACAACAGTAGTATCATTCCTTCATTATAAGAGGTCATTTTGATATCTTACTTCATAATACTCCAGTAATTTCCCATAATAGATAGGCCTGTACATTTATCTTTTCTATTTTTAAAATTTCATTACTAAAATGATTAAGTCTTTTTTTCCTATGGCCATTTGGACTTACATTTTAGTCTATCTGGATCCAATATTATTATTGAGACATGTATTTTATTAACAAGTAGTAATCATCTTCTAATGTGCTAAATGAAATCTCTTAGATGTCATTTTGGATGCATTTATGTATCTTAAAAATACACTGTTCTTAGCTTGAAAAATATCAGTTGTTCCCTTCAACTAGATCTGTTTCATTATTCAATAAAAACAAAAGCTCTAGTTTAAGTTTTTGGTCAGAGAGCTTAAAATAGCTATCCTGCTTAAGCCTTTGCTATTATTTTCTCTCTATGTATCATTATGTTTATAGAAGGTTACACTAATTTTTAGTCTATATATGCAAGGAGGTCTAATATGTGTAGGCTGGCTTACTTTTGCATAACATATGTTGAATAGCCAATACAGTATTGATGAAAGTGATATATGAGAGGCCCCAAGAAACTTGTATGGAACATGCACAACATTAACTAGTAAGGATCATTTGATTAGCTTAAGATTATAAATAATAACCCTGTCCTTTATCCTGATTTTCAGTAGATGTAAGTTAGTCTATTAGTTTTTCGTTTTTATCATTATAAGGTTTGTTCCACTTGTGCAAATTGGTGCTTGCATCTAAGGAAACATTTAGAGTTATATTTACATTTTTTTTTTTGCATGACTTTGATTTTGGTTATTCACCTGACTTTCTGCATTCAACAAGAATCTGTTTGTACTTTTCTTAGACCTTTATGATTTTGTGGTGTTCTTAATGTCTCATCTTTTCAATGTAATAATCTTGTTATCTGGCCAGAGTGCTAAAGGTGCAAAAAATTTTAATGCTGCAATTGCTGCTACTCGTGATACTCAACAAACTACTAAAGAGGGAGAGGAGAAGATGAAAATGCATATGCATTCGTACTGCTGTTTAGATTATGCACAGGTTAATTTGCTTATCATCTAATCTGTTAATCATGTATGGGATTACTTCTGGAGCATAGTTTAAGAATGGAAAGGGAGTTTTTGATGCATGTTGTCAGAGAATTATTTTTACGGGCCATAAAGTTTCCCTTTTTTATGTAAATGGTAAAATTCATTATTGCAGATTCTTGATGTTGTTAGATACCGAATGCATCGAATGAAAAAGAAATTAAAGGATGAATTGGACAGCAGAAATACCATTCAGGAGTACATTTGCCCTAACTGTGGAAGAAGGTTCCTTGAAATCTCTCATAATTTGTATTTTTCTAACTTGATGCATTTGTGATACTGAGGCATGATGATTGTTCAGGTATTCTGCTTTTGATGCACTACAACTTGTGAGTATGGAAGACGAGTATTTTCACTGTGAAAATTGCAATGGTGAACTTGTTGCTGAGAGCGAGAAGCTGGCTGCTGAGCAACTTGGTGATGGGGATGATAATGCTAGGAAGAGGAGGCATGAAAAGTTAAAAGACATGTATCAGAAAATGGAGGTAGCTTCACATTAAGTAATATTTGTGTTAATGATCATGTGTAAAGTTAATCATCATTTTCTTGCATATGCTAGCATGTGTAAGTTTTATGATGAATTTTCTTTTACATATTTGAATGTATTCATTTTGGTTTTTCTTGGATTGCCTAATTACCAGCATAATAATTTATGAGTTAAGTTCTCTATACTATGTGTCATTATGCTTATGAGTTTACATAGTTCAAAAGAAACTATGAAATGCCTATGAGTTCACTTTTCTTCCTTAAAATATTCAGATTTACTAACTTCTACTAGTGCCTTTTATTTTTATGTTTTTGTTAGTGTTGTTTGTTGGCATAAATCACCTATATTTCTTAGTTCAGTCTTGATCTGTTTGCCCTCTTTTCAATCATCACTTTGTCATAGGGCTGGTTTGTTCTAGCATTAGTTCAACTAGCAGTATTAATGTATTATTCAAAGAACCAGCTGTACTTACTAAGATTCCTTTTGCATAACTTTCAGTTCCTATGCATATTCTGTTATTTCAATGATTAGGGCATATTTCGCTCATGGAACCATGTATTAGATTCATGCAAAACTGCATATTGTCAAGTCATTACGTTTACGCCATATGTTATTAGACATCATTCTATTAAAATTTATATCTCCTTTACAGAATGATTAATTACACACTTGGCATTTTCATATTAATTCTTTTTTCAGATGAGGTTGTTTTCTTATTAGAATTTCAGTATTTTGTCATACAAGCCCTTCTCTCTATATATTTATTTATTTGAGCTCCATTATACTCGTGTGCTAAAGGAAGAGATTTGCTTGTGTGCCTTTGCAAGGGTCCAACCAACTTGAAGGAAGATAGTTTAGGTGAAAAATCATGTGGCCTCTAAGTAGTTTTGTTCACTTGTTACTTTTGTACATATGCAGGATCAGCTCAAGCCTTTAATAGCGCAGCTTGATAGGGTGAAAGATTTGCCTGCTCCTGAGTTTGGAACATTGCAAGCATGGGAAGCAAGAGCACGTGCTGCATCTCAAGCTAACGGCGATTCTAATGCTAGTGATTCAAAAAATATCCAGGGGCAAGGTTACGGTGGCACACCAATGCCATTCCTTGGCGAGACAAGTGTATGCCATCTTGCACTTTCAATCATTGTTTTGACTGAAAAAGATAAAAGAAAAATCTAACCATCCGTATATTTGATAACTAAAATCATGTCACTCAGAAACAGTCAAACCCTATTGAGAGAAAATAGGTCAAAAAGTATAATATGTTCAAAGACAATTAATAGATATTAGAGTAGAAACATTGATTCTATTAGCTAGGACGATGTGTGATGAAGGGTGATCAAAGAAAAATTAACCAATGTAATAAGAACTGATCTATTTAAATATTTGTACAGATATTATCTTGTATAGAGTTCAGTTAAGGGATCTAATCAATTCAAAATGGTTGGGGCAAACACTGCTTGATGATGATGGTGATGAGAACATTAACTCTTGTATTTAGCTTTTGCTTTGGTAAACTTGCAGATTGAAGTTGCTTTATCTGGTGTTGAGGCCAAGGAAGAAACCGAGCCTGATATAAAACCCACAGCATTGAAAGTTATACCTCCCTGGATGATCAAACAAGGAATGAATCTTACAATAGAGCAACGCAGAGGGATTATGCCTGAACCCAATGTTGAGCACAATTCTGATGACAAGAAGTCAAGTGTGGATGACAAGAAACCAAGTGCAGATCGAGACAATGAGAAGAGTTTACAGGTTAGTCTGAGACTTGATAAATTGAAAATTATGTGGATATAGTGATTGATTTTGTGGAATAAAAAATTTGCATATTCTTGTTGCTTATATTTTACAGGATGAATATCTGAAGGCATATTATGCTGCTTTAGTGAAGAGGCAAGAAGAAGAAGAGGCCTCTAGAAGAATTCAACAACAAACAGAACTTTCGACAAGTGCTGCTGAAGAACCTGTTGATCGACGTGTTGGCATGAAATCAAAACGCGAAGATGATGAGGATATTGAATGGGAGAGTGCAGCTGGTACTGGTATGAATCGGCCTTTGGATTTTACAGAGTTTTTCTTTCATCTTCTTTCTGGTTTTAGTTGAAATCCTGGTGCTTGAGGTTTTTCCATTTTTGATCAAATTTGGAACATTTAGCAGATGATTAGGTCAATCCATCCGGGGCTTCAATAAGGTCTATAAACCTGATTTGTCAAGTTATGAGGTGTGCCAGGCCCACTCAATCTGCCCATGATAAATATGCAATAGTTGGTTGGATATGCGAGTTGTATGATCAAGATAAACCACCTCTAAATTACCCTAAAACGTTCCATCCCAGTTCACTTATTATTGATACTAGGCATTAGGCATTGCTTGCCAATTTCCATTCTAGTTTGTAATATATGTCTTCATAGGGATAGAATGTTGGGTAGGAGGTCGAAATTGTATGGTTTACGTTTTTGATGGTGTTTTGCGCCAGTATGATATAAAATATGTAGTCTACCGGAAAGACAACATAGTTATTGTAAGGCTAGGCCATCATACAATGCATTGAGCTCGATGGTTTGATAAGGTTTAGGGTTCGTGTAGTCAATTCCCAAATCGTAGAGAAGATTTGTTGTTACTATGATTTACATCAGATCCCAACATCCAGGAGAATGTAAAAAAAAAACTCATGAAAATTAATCTTGACATTATTGCAAACCTAGGCTATCATCAGTATCTTTGTTACTATAGAATTCATGTAGCCGAAATCCCAGATAGGTGACCCCTGGCATTGACAGGGCTCGATAGATATAGGGTTCATAATCTTGTCATCTAATATGTCTAATGATTCTTTCTAAATGATATTGCAGGCAATTCAAGCCAGTCTTACAAGCTTGCCGATTTGAATGCCGAAGCTGATGCGTCTGATGACGACAATGGTGGCGATGACGACGACATCGCCTGGGAGGAAGGTTAACTTGGTGTAGAATACCAAATGCCTAAGAAGAGAGCATTTTCCTTTCTGGACTGGTTTAATTCACAAACCATCCTCAGGATACATTTCCACTGTTTACCTTATGCGGTGGAACATAATATACGGTGAAACGGAATTTATAATCCTCAATATCATTCTTTCTCAATTTATAATAATAAAAAGCAGCAATTGGCTTTCATACTTTTGTTATCAGTTGTAACGAGTTCTGATAGGGCATTGCTCGGGCCTAGATTTTTTATTTACAATAAACACCCAAAAAAAGAAGTTTTATTAATCATCAAATTTCAGATCTTTAAACACGAAAAGGCTAGATATAAATATTCTATACTTCTAAATTTAACGTAAAATAACGCCTATTAAAAAAATGCCAAACAATATTAAGGATAGGGAAAACATTAAAGGCTGAAAAAACATTTATAACTATTTATTTACCCAACACAGACAGAGACAATGCCGCCACTGTCCACACGGCAGCACTCTTTTTACATTAACAAGTCAGCTACGAAACAATTTCATCAAAAAAAAAACTGATCACTTCTCCGCTGGCGTAGTAACAGACTTGGGCTTCTTGACGGCAGTTTTCCGTGAAACGGCGGTGGACTTCGCCGGAGCGTCCTTTGCGAACGTCTTGGCTGCCTTCGCAGGCCGAGCGGCTGATTTCGGCTTCGGCTTCGCTGGCGTTTTCCTCTTTGATGCTGACTTCGCCGAGGCCGGTTTCAACTTTGCCGCCGAAGAGGACATCGATTTTGTTTTGGCAACAGTCTTGGCCTTGAGCTTCGAGGAAGGTGCCACAGGCTTTGCCTTGGCGACGGTCGACTTGGGCTTTGACTTAGCCGTAGCCATCGACTTGGATGCGGCGGGTTTCTTTGAGATGGCTTTCGCAGCGACCTTGCCAGAGGAAAGCTTGTAGGAGCCCTTCACCTTATTGAGCTTGCCGGAGGCGGCGAGCTTCTTTATCTAGAGGAGGAGATTCTTCCGGAAGTTGAACGGCAAATGCGCCTTGTGCTTATCCTCCATGAACTTGGCGATCGCATAAGGGCTCGATCCCGTCCTTTCCTTCAGGGTCGAGATCGCTTCCTTGATCATCTAAACGCCAACAAAACGAAGTCGAAATTCAGATCCATGAAGAAAACATAGGATTCACAAACAAATCAAAGAACACGAGATGATCAGAATCCTCACCTTGGCATACGGAGGGTGGGCAGATGGCTTCTTAGCCTTGGACGAAGGCGCCTTCGTCTTCTTCACCTTGGCGACGGCAGCGACCAACTTAGCTACGGATTGCACCGGAGCGGGATCGCCGACGTTGGTCGTTTCAGTCGCCGCAAGCGGCTCGTCTATCGCTTGCATCGCTAGGACTTACAAAAATCAAACAAAGCACGAAAGAAACAAAACGAATCGAAGACAGCGAATAATCCGACGGTTGGGAGGATTTAAATACCGGCGAAGCGGAACCTGCTGCAATCCTATTGGTCTGCCCATCCGCACGCGGATCGCTACAACCTCCTCAGCTTAATGTCGTACCCTTGGATCAAAATCACATCAACGGTAGACATTGGCCCACTGGTTGAGAGATTAGGATGCACTAATGAGGCTTTGAACAGGGAGACTGAAAATGGTGGGTTAGCTTTATGTGTGCTTCTCTTCTCATTTTCGAAGCGAATTACTCGAGATTGAGTGGCTGAATATGCAAGAGATTTTCGCCAAGCTGTAGATGTGGAAAGTAGCTTTCGAATGAGATCGATATCCCGTTAATCCGTTGAGTAATCATAAAGAAATTTAATTTTAAATATATAATGATTCGCCTTGCTTTATTTTATTTGTGTTATGAATGGTAAATGATCATGTTCAGAATCTAAGTCAAACGAAAATCGGATAAGCTATCATTGGTGTTGACGGAGAGGTGACTATGACACTCTTATCATATGTGCCCCAGAGAACGGACCCCCACGTGGCGTTGACGGACAGTAGTAATTAAGTCAGCGGTACTTGAGTTCTGCGCGGACTCAGATAAGCACATGGAACGTTAGAAGTTAGAAACTAGGAAAAAAAAATTCCAGGAGTAGGTCCTCCGACGCTTAAGTCATGTACTTTTTCTCCAGAAGAACAGTGTACGAAGGAGAAAGCAAAGTAGAAAACAAGTGCGAGTGTGTGAGACAACGTACCTGCTCAAGGGAGAGGACCTCCCTTTCTATATGACAGTGCTTACCTCTGGAGCCTGACCGATGTCAGAGAATGTCGGGTGTCAGAACATGTCTAGTGATGGAGGACGCGTGGCAACCTCTTGTGGACTGGAAGAAAGTTCCATTCGCAGATGACCGCATACCATTGGAATACTCTCTGACATACAACAGTTATTCTCTAACAGGCGGTTACGATTCCCTGACCGTGTTGTTTCGTAGCGCCTTTTGTCTCGCCCAGATATGACTAGGGGCAGCTTGAGATGATCTGTTAGGTATAACACCTGGCGTAAGTCTTGAGAGGCAGGGAGAGATGTGGTGAGATCGCTCAAAAGTTGACCGGGAGTTAGTCTACTAAGAGAACCAGGCCTGAATATAACCGAGCTATGAAAACTCAACCAATCGGAGCAGGTCAGGTATCACCCCGATTCCACATCCTAATTTAGATTTGGCATCTTGATATGTAAGCACTCAACCGGGCATCATGCGTCTGATGACACCATACGGTCTTCTCTTCTTTCCCTAACTGCTGACTGTCACGTCCTCCTGACTGTTGACTGTCACATCTGTTAGAATGTATACTAAAAGCCTAGCTTTTGGTATAAACATTTATCTAGAAATAAGAATCACATTGGTCAAATGTCTATATTTATGATAAATGTAGTTGTTCAATTAATATTGTAGATAACATGGTGTGTGGTGTCACACACAGAAGATCATGTTATCAGTACCTTATAAATTATAAACAGTAGCTCACGACCAAGATGGAAAGGAACAAACCATTGGAAGGTCGTAGTGTAATTAGGTATTAGTTTATCTTAACTATATAATTACACTAGTACACTTAGAGTGTATTGAGTAGGACCATTAGAGGTTGTTTCTTTTATACTGACTTTATAAAGGAACAAAGACTTCAGTTATTATGGAAGTGTGTGCTCTTAATCCCAATATAATAACAAGCACATATATTTGATATTTATTTCTTTAATTTATCAATGGGTGAAATTTAGTTCGATAAATCAATAAGTCCGATAAGTTGGGAAATGATATCACTTATAGTGTGTGTTGTTGATTATAGAAGGAAACTGTGTCCTAGTAATCTAGATTGAGAATGTCCTCAAGAGGAGCTCATAAGGATTGTCATGTTAAACCCTGCAGGTGGACTTAGTCCGACATGACGATGAGGTTGAGTGGTACTACTCTTGGACTAAGATATTAATTAAATGAGTTGTCAGTAACTCACTTAATTAGTAGACATTCGGCATCTTAAACACAGGGAGACTAACACACTCATAATAAGAAGGAGCCCAAAAATATAATTTGGGATTGGTGCGGTAGTTCAATAATAATTCTTTAGTGGAATGAATTATTATTGATGAAGTTAAGTTGTGTGTTCGGGCCGAACACGGGATGCTTAATTTCATCGGGAGACCAAAACCAATTTATCCTCTCGGTCCCTATCGTAGCCTCTTGTATATAGAGATTTATACCCACCACATACTCACCTTCTTACTCATCCTATAGGGGCCGGCCAAGCTAGCTTGGAGACCAAGCTAGGGCCAGCCATGGTTTGGTTCATGGGTGAATTCATGTGGCTAGCCCTAGCTTGAACTCAAGCTTAGGTGGCCGACCCTATTAAAATAAAAAGGAATTTTAATTTTAAAATTTTTTTCTTATGTGGATAACATGATTTAAAAGAGAGTTTAAAAATTTAAATCTTTCCTTTTTTAAGATTCTACAAAAGATTAAGAGAAGAGCTAAATCTCTTTCCTTATTTGTAGATTAAAAGGTTGATTTTAATTTTGGTAAAAACTTTCCTATTAATCATGTTTATTATTTAAAAGAAAGTTTAAAATTTAAAAATTCTCTTTTATTAGTTTCTACAAAAGATTAAGAAAAGATTTAATATCTTTCCTTATTTGTAGATTAAAAGAGATTTTAATTTTTAGAGATAACTTTCTTTTTATCCACATGTTAAAAGAAAGATTTTAATTTATAAAATTTCCTTTTTATTAACCAATCATGAAGGGAAAAATTATTGGAGAAATTTTTTATAAATTTCCGGAAGCAAATAAGGAAGTTTTAATTTGTGTTTAAAATTTTATTTGCTTGGAAATTTTATGGTGTGGTCGGCCATTGTAAATTGAAAAGAAAAATTATTTTTAATTAAATAAATTTTCCTTTTCAATGGCAAAAGAATTAAGGAAGTTTTTATTAAATTTTCCTTATTTGCCAAGACCAAGGATTATAAAAGAGAGGGTAGAGAAGGCTTCATAGTGAACAACTCTATTCTATTTTCTCCCTCTTTTTCTTCCTTGGTGTGGCCGGCCATCCTCTCCTCCTCTCTTCTCTTTGATGGCCGAACCTCATCCTTCTTGTGGAGATTCATATGGTGGCCGGATCAAGTTTAGAGAAGAAGAAGAAGAAGGAGAGAAAGAAAGTTTTGTTTCTAGCATCCCTTGGAGCATGGTGGTGGTGGCCGAACCTCTTCATCCTAGGAGAAGTTTTGATGGCCGAAACTCGTAAGGAAGAAGAAGGTGCTTGGTGGTTCTCATCTCGAAAGATCGTTGTCCACACAACGTCCGAGGTTAGAAGAGGAATACGGTAGAAGATCAAGAGGTCTTTCTAAAAGGTATAACTAGTATTTTTCCTTTCCGCATCATACTAGTTATTTTTAGAAATAATACCAAATACAAGAGGCATGCGATTCTAGTATTTCGAATTTGTTTTCGATGTTATATTCTTTTATTTTTTTCTTTTCCTTGTGATTTGATTGTTCTTTTCGGTTGACCTAAAGTTATTTAAGGAAATTAAATATTAACTTTCCTTAAAAGGCTTTGTCTAGTCGGTGGTGGTTGTTCCCATATCCAAGAAGGTCATGTGCCTCGCCACATCAGTACTGGAAGCCAATTTTGGAAATTAATATTTAATGAAATTAATAACCTAGGTGATTTGGATCGAACGTGTTAAGTTCCGCAGGAGATCCGAGTCTAAACCTAAAAGAACAAATAGATTAAACTTTGGATCAAACGTGTTAAGTTCTGCAGGTAATCCAAGTTTAATTTAAAAGAACACATGGTATATAAGAAAAGGTTCAGACCTTTGTACAAAATTTTTGTACAGTGGAACCATTAGGTTTTCCGAGTAGCAACCAATAATTAGTATCAGAGCTAGGGTTTTGCCTCTGTGTATTTGGTATTAGTTTAATTATGCACATGTCATACATAATTTAGGCAGGTTAATAGTAGGATGTGCTAACTTTGTGGATGCAGGATCCAACTATTATGGCTTATAGTTATTATGTGTGTGATTGGACCCTTGGACATGTCAAGGGCATTTTATTGTGTGCGCATGATTGTATTATAAAATACAGCAGGAGCTGTATTTAGTTTTATTAGGATTTTATTTTTTTATCTAGTTACATGTACATTCCTTTTATGGAATATAGGATCGATGGATGTAAATTTTATTTTATGTTTGATCTAGTTTACATGTACATTCCTTCGAGGAATATATGATCGAAAAATGTAAAATTCTATTTATGTCGCGGATCGAATCTTGCAAGGCGTGGAACCTTTTGAGGATCAAAGGCGCAGCGGAACAAGGAGCAAGATGGATGCGACAACTAGACCCGGTGGCGGTAGCCAAAGATGGCAGCAACTAGGGTTGGCGACACACGGAGGACAACAATAGATAAAAGCCATAATAGTTGAAAATTAGTTTTTCTATTCATTGCTTTTTATGTTGTGTTGTGTGTGTTTGTTAGTATGCATGCTAAGTAGGCTAGCATAGTCAAAATTCCTCACTTTAAATAACTAAGTGGGAGAGGGATTTATTTTTAAATAAATTCCACGGTCTCCATTACTGGTTTATAAGTGATGCAACAAGCTTGCGCGTTGGCTCTGAGTGCCTTCCTCCATATCGGATGAGCTTGTTTGCGGATCACTAGCTTAAACTTCCATTTTGGATGACTATAGGAAGTTAATTAAGAGCGTGTGATCTTCCCCATCGGAAGGGACACAATCTTATTAACGGACTTAGTGTCAAGTAATGGTATACACTTAGGCACGTCTAATAGTATCCTCCTCATCGGAGTCACTGCTATTATTTGTGTGACCGAAGAAAATCAACTATTGATTTGTCAAATAAATAAGTTGACAAGATAATAAAATTAAAAACCCCTCTTACAAATGTTTGATTTTGTATACGTCCACACTATCGTGGCACACAAAATTCACGATGTTTGAGGTAATTTTATTTGTCATAAAGATTTATTGACAAGATAATTAATGGGTAAACCCCTCCTCTTACAAATGTTTAATTTTGTATACGTCCGCACTATCGTGGCATGCAAAATTCACGGTGTTTGAGGTGTTAGAGAATTTAAATAATATTGTTTGAGGAATCAATGTTATTTTAAATTCAAAAGTTTTGACCAAATATTTGATCAAAGAAAGATCAACTATTAATTTTATTCGTCATAAAGTAAAGTTGATGAGATAATAAAATTAATGGATAAAATCTCTTCTTTGATTTTGTATACGTCCACACTATCGTGGCATACAAAATTCATGGGGATTTTAAGGAATTGATCTTGACCAAATATTTTTGTGATTCTTAGGATTTAAAATGTTTGTCAATTCCCTAGCTGTTATATTATAGAAAAGACTTAGTAGTCCCGATTGTAAAAATTGGAAATAGGACTTGGACATTAAGGTAGTCTGTCTTTTTAGAACTAAAGAACAATATAGGTGTATTCATTAGTTGAAATATGTTTAGTGGTGTTATCTACCAGAACTTGGAGTGTAGATACAGATGCCATTAATCATGTTCGCAATTCATTGCAGGGTTCCAGGAAACCCGACAACTAAATGAAAATAAAAACACCGTCCACATGGGCACTGCTGTAAAAGTGGCAGCTGTTGCAGTGAGAGATGTTTATCCTTTAATAGGAATAAAATATGGATTATTAGAAATTGTCTTTACGTACTAAGTTTAGAAAGAACCTGATTTCAGTTTCTAAACTATTATAGAATAGATATTGTGTCTATTTTGATAACAAAGATGTATCAAGAAAAATAGAGAAGTTATCTATTCTGGTATGTTGGTTGACAATTTATAATCCAATAACTCCCACGATGCAATAAATGGAAATTATAACACATCTTCTAACTTTAAGAGAAAGCAACCTTCGGAAATGAACCAATTATATCTTTGGCATCTAAGGCTAGGTTATATTAACTTGAGTAGGATTCATTGGTAGCTGTTGAACTTTTGGGTTCATTGGTAGTGGAAATCTTTCCAACCCGCGAGTCTTACTTGGAAGGAAAAATAACCAAGAAGCTTTTAAGTCTAAGGGGTATGGAGCCAAAGATATGTTGGAATTGTTTCATTCTGATTTGTGTGATCCTATGACTATCCAGACAAGAGGTAGTATCGAATATTTCATCTATTTTATAGACAACTATTCAAGATACAAATACATTTACTTAATGTGCCGCAAGACTAAGTGCTTTGATTAGTTCAAAGAGTACAAGGCTGATGCGGAGAAACGTCAAAGTAAAAGTATCAAGATACTACGGTGAGATCGTAGTGGCAAGTACCTCTTGGGAGAATTTAGGAGTCACTTATCAGAAGTAGGGATTCAATCCCAACTAACTGCACCTGGTACACCCCAACAGAATGGTGTAAAAAAAGGAAGGTATAGGACTCTTATGGAAATAAGTAGATTGATGAAGAGTTATTACCAAATTCATTTTAAGGATATACTCTGGAAACGGAAGTGAATATAGTACCTTCCAAAGTCAGAACTCTCTACTCATATAGAATTGCTGAATAAGCGTAAGCCTATTTTGAAGCATATTTGGATTCAGGTAGTCCAGCACATATGCTGAAGAGAGATAATGATAAGTTGGACAGGAATTCACTTGTTTGTGGGTTATCCTAGAGAAATGAAAGTAGGATTATAGTCTTAAAAATCAGAAAGTCATTGTTAGCATCAATGACCGATTTTTAGAAAAAGACTATGTAATAAATCACGTGTCCATAAGTAAATTTATTCTTAAGGAAGTAATAAAGGACATGTCTAACCTAGTACCAACTGTACAAGATGAAATATCACAAGAAACTGCAACACGTATCACAAATGATACACAATTACAGAAAGTGTCTCGTCGTAGTGAGAGTGTTGTTAGGCAACCTAAAAAGATTCATGTTTTGGGAGAGTTTTTGGACTCGATCCCTGGAGGACATGAATCTGATCTCCGGACATATGACGAAGCACTCCAAGATAAAGATGCAGCATCTTGGCAAAGAGTAATGAATAACAGAATTAGAATATATGTATTCTAATAAAATCTGGAAGCTTGTAGAACCACCAAATGGTGTAAAAGTCTTTGGGTATAAAAAGGTCTATAATAGGAAAAGAGGGATAGACAGGAAGGTAGAAACTTTCAAAGCAAGGCTTGATGAAAAAGGAAACTTTTTCATTGGTAGCCATGCTTAAATCTATCTGGATTCTTTTATCTATTTGGCAAGTGGATGTCAAGACAGCATTCCTTAATGAAAGACTTGAAGAAAGCATCCATATAAAGCAACCAGAATGGTTCATTGCAAAGGGCTAAGAGCATCTTGTGTGCAAGCTCAATCAGTCTATGGACTGAGACAAAGCTTCAAAGGTCTTGGAACATCCGGTTTATCAAAGTTATCCAGACCTATGGATTTATTTAGTAACCGGATAAGTCTTGTGTATACAAAAGGTGTGATGGAAACGTGGTGGTATTTCTTGTACTATACGTAGATTACATTTTTGATAGTTGGAAACAATATCAAGGTGTTATCGGAAGTAAGGGTATGGTTGTCCAAGCAATTCGTTATAAAGGACTTAGGAAAATAAGCACATATTCTTGGGAACAAGGTTCGCAAGAAAAGAATGTTGTGCTTATCTCAAGCTTTATATAACAAGCTCGTTTTAGCATGCAAAACTCCAAGAAAGGTTTTCTACCTTTTAAGCATGGAGTGTCTTTATCTAAAGAGATGTCTCCGATGACATCAAAGGAGATTGAGGACATGTAGGCAGTTCTTTATGCTTCGAAAGTTAGACAGCCTAATGTATGCTATACACGAGATCAGAAATCTATTTTGCCAAGGACATAGTTAACAGATATCAAAGTAATCCTAGACAAGGACATTGGACTGTAGTAAAGCATATATTAAAGTACCTTAGAGGCACTAGAGATTATATGCTAGCTTACAAGGCAGTTAATTTGGTCCCTGTGGGTTGCACGAATTTTGACTTTCAATCAGATAGGGACAATAATAAGTCAACCTCGGGGTTTTGTGTTTACTTTAGGAGGAAAAGTCATAACTATGGAAGAGTGATAAGCATAGGTGTTTTTCTGGACTCCACCATAGAAGCTGAGTATATGGCAAGCCTCTGAGGTAGCCATAAAAGCTAAATGACTTAATAACCTCAAGATGGACTTAGATATGATTTCTGGTTTGTCCAAAGATTATTACAATTCATTGTAATAATAGTGGTGCAGTAACAAACTCGAAGAAACCATAAGTCTATAATGCAAGTAAACGCAATAGAGTGTAAGTACCACCCAATACGAGAAATCGTATAAACGAGAAGAAGTTGTTGCTGCCTAGATTGCATCAAGTGATACATAGAAGATTCTTTCACTAAAGTCCTTAAGGCAAGAGCTTTTGATGGGCATGTTGAAGGTTTGGGAATCAGATGTATGGTAGCAGTTATGGCAGCTTAGTCTTTTAGTATAAGTGGGAGATTGTTAGAATGTATACTAAAAGCCTAGCTTTTGGTATAAACATTTATCTAGAAATAAGAATCACATTGGTCAAATGTCTACATTTATGATAAATGTAGTTGTTCAATTAATATTGTAGATAACATGGTGTGTGGTGTCACACACAGAAGATCATGTTATCAGTACATTATAAATTATAAACAGTAGCTCACGACCAAGATGAAAAGGAACAAACCATTGGAAGGTCGTAGTGTAATTAGGTATTAGTTTATCTTAACTATATAATTACACTAGTACACTTAGAGTGTATTGAGTAGGACCATTAGAGGTTGTTTCTTTTATACTGACTTTATAAAGGAACAAAGACTTCAATTATTATGGAAGTGTGTGCTCTTAATCCCAATATAATAACAAGCACATATATTTGATATTTATTTCTTTAATTTATCAATGGGTGAGATTTAGTTCGATAAATCAATAAGCCCGATAAGTTGGGAAATGATATCACTTATAGTGTGTGTTATTGATTATAGAAGGAAACTGTGTCCTAGTAATCTAGGTTGAGAATGTCCCCAAGAGGAGCTCATAAGGATTGTCATGTTAAACCCTGCAGGTGGACTTAGTCCGACATGACGATGAGGTTGAGTGGTACTACTCTTGGACTAAGATATTAATTAAATGAGTTGTCAGTAACTCACTTAATTAGTAGACATTCGACATCTTAAACACAGGGAGACTAACACACTCATAATAAGAAGGAGCCCAAAAATGTAATTTGGGATTGGTGCGGTAGTTCAATAATAATTCCTTAGTGGAATGAATTATTATTGATAAAGTTAAGTTGTGTGTTCGGGGCGAACACGGGATGCTTAATTTCATCGGGAGACCAAAACCAATTTCTCCTCTCGGTCCCTATCGTAGCCTCTTGTATATAGAGATTTATACCCACCACATACCCACCTCTTACCCATCCTATAGGGGCCGGCCAAGCTAGCTTGGAGACCAATCTAGGGCCAGCCATGGTTTGGTTCATGGGTGAATTCATGTGGCCGGCCCTAGCTTGAACTCAAGCTTAGGTGGCCGGTCCTATTAAAATAAAAAGGAATTTTAATTTTAAAATTTTTTCTTATGTGGATAACATGATTTAAAAGAGAGTTTAAAAATTTAAATCTTTCCTTTTTTAAGATTCTACAAAAGATTAAGAGAAGAGCTAAATCTCTTTCCTTATTTGTAGATTAAAAGGTTGATTTTAATTTTGGTAAAAACTTTCCTATTAATCATGTTTATTATTTAAAAGAAAGTTTAAAAATTAAAAATTCTCTTTTATTAGTTTCTACAAAAGATTAAGAAAAGATTTAATATCTTTCCTTATTTGTAGATTAAAAGAGATTTTAATTTTTAGAGATAACTTTCTTTTTATCCACATGTTAAAAGAAAGATTTTAATTTATAAAATTTCCTTTTTATTAACCAATCATGAAGGGAAAAATTATTGGAGAAATTTTTTATAAATTTCCGGAAGCAAATAAGGAAGTTTTAATTTGTGTTTAAAATTTTATTTGCTTGGAAATTTTATGGTGTGGCCGGCCATTGTAAATTGAAAAGAAAAATTGTTTTTAATTAAATAAATTTTCCTTTGAATTAAAGAAGTTTTTATTAAATTTTCCTTATTTGCCAAGACCAAGGATTATAAAAGAGAGGGTAGAGAAGGCTTCATAGTGAACAACTCTATTCTATTTTCTCCCTCTTTTTCTTCCTTGGTGTGGCCGGCCATCCTCTCCTCCTCTCTTCTCTTTGATGGCCGAACCTCATCCTTCTTGTGGAGATTCATATGGTGGCCGGATCAAGTTTAGAGAAGAAGAAGAAGAAGGAGAGAAAGAAAGTTTTGTTTCTAGCATCCCTTGGAGCATGGTGGTGGTGGCCGAACCTCTTCATCCTAGGAGAAGTTTTGATGGCCGAAACTCGTAAGGAAGAAGAAGGTGCTTGGTGGTTCTCATCTCGAAAGATCGTTGTCCACACAACGTCCGAGGTTAGAAGAGGAATACGGTAGAAGATCAAGAGGTCTTTCTAAAAGGTATAACTAGTATTTTTCCTTTCTGCATCATACTAGTTATTTTTGGAAATAATACCAAATACAAGAGGCATGCGATTCTAGTATTTCGAATTTGTTTTCGATGTTGTGTTCTTTTATTTTTTTTTCTTTTCCTTGTGATTTGATTATTCTTTTCGGTTGACCTAAAGTTATTTAAGGAAATTAAATATTAACTTTCCTTAAAATGCTTTGTCTAGTCGGTGGTGGTTGTTCCCATATCCAAGAAGGCCATGTGCCTCGCCACGTCAGTACTGGAAGCCAATTTTGGAAATTAATATTTAATGAAATTAATAACCTAGGTGATTTGGATCGAACGTGTTAAGTTCCGCAGGAGATCCGAGTCTAAACCTAAAAGAACAAATAGATTAAACTTTGGATCAAACGTGTTAAGTTCCGTAGGCGATCCAAGTTTAATTTAAAAGAACCCATGGTAGCTAGGAAAAGGTTCAGACCTTTGTACAAAATTTTTATATAGTGGAACCATTAGGTTTTCTGAGTAGCAACCAACAACATCTCCTTGACTTCTGACTGTCATGTCTCCCTGACTGTCATGTCTCCTTGACTCCCGACGGTCGAGCCCTACCATTATGCACCGTATCAGTAAAGATTTAGACTTTAAACTGTTATGATCGTTGATGATGTTCTGTTCGATTTCGTGCTGCGATGGCATGGGTTCTCTAGTGTGCTAGTTGTTGGCGTCCTACGAATTGAAACATATCAATTGGGGCTAATGTTGTTAGTACGACCCCTTCAACGGTGAAGTGAGTGGTGGGTTGAAGTGAAAGTGTACATGCATGAAAGAGCGAAAGAACTTGAAGAAGACGAAAAGAGTTATCATTGTGTGTGACAAGAAATTCATATCTTCACGGATCTCAAGGCCGCTCCTTGCATGAGGCTAAAGAGTCGATGGACTCAAGCCTCACATTTTTTAGGACCCATTTTTTAGAGTTTATATTAATGAGAATTAATAGCCTAATAGGCTCATATTCTACAATCCACTTAACTTATTTATCTACATGTTTTATTTTTTAAAAATCATGACTTTTCCTCTACCGAAACCCTTTAGTTTTACAAAAAGCTCATAAATTCTCTCTTTGCCATTTGTAGTTCCAATTTCGAGAATCTTCAACAGCTACACAACGGTGAGTATTCCTCCATCTCTCCATGTTAATTAATGTGCAAAAAATTAGTTTGATGATTTATTTATTGGGTTGTCAAGTATACAAAGTTTTTACTTCATGTGCCCTATAGGATGGCAATGGGTCGGGTTCGGGTCAGATTCTATATCCTCCGTACTCATACTCATCGGGTATAGGATATTCGATGGGTATACCCATACTCATTAAAGGATCAGATATCTTCTATACTTATAATTTTTCTTCTTTCTATTCAACTATTATCATTCAACAAAAATGTATTAAAATTAACATCCTATTAAAAAATTATATGTAATTAAAAAAATAGATTAAATATCTATATAGTCTCCTACTAATATCAACAAAAATAGTAAATTGATTTTAGAAAAAAAAAATTCTTTAATATATGTATATATATTATTTAATCGAGTATTCGGGTCGGGTATCAGATATTGATAGTCCTTCCATACTCTCCTTCATTCGGGTCGGATATTAGATCCTCCATCGGGTTCGGGTGAAATTACCATCCCTAGTGCCCTAACATACCGAAGATCTATATATGGTTGAAATTTTAGCTAGATTGGTTTTTAGAACGATGCAAATATATGCTAGCTTTAAGTGATGATGATTTTCATGTTGGATTAAGTTATTAGGTATTTAGGTTGCCAAGTTGGGTTTTTTTTTATATAGTTTAATTTTCCTTTTAACTTGAGTGATTGATTATTAGTCTGAAGTAAAATAGTAAATATTTATCTATTTGTTATTGATTTTTTATTAATTTGATGGTTGGTTTGTATGAATCCTTGTGAAGACCATTATTTTGTGTTCGATTTTCCATGAATTACTTTTTATTTAATTTGCTACTTTGAAGTGTTTGAGCTTTTCATCATAAATTCAGAATTAGTGTAGATAACTTTATCAAAATTGTAAAATCTACCGTCTACATTCTATAGGTTAGTATATATGAAATCTTTCTTTGTACCTCTTACTTAAATTATGATGTTGAAATTAATTTCTAGGTTTTAGAATTGAGAAATTTTATAGTGAATTAATATTCTGAAATTAATTTTTAGATTTTGGAATTGGATAACCACCAACTTAGTATTGTGTAGAATATGTGAATTTTAATTTATTGTGTTATAGGAAATTTGTGTATTTATATCAATATGAATATATGTCTTATCTTAACTAAACTGGGGCATTGATCTTTAACTTGAAATTATATTTTCTTTGTTTGTTAAGTAAATTTATATACCATGCCTCCCAAGTATATGTCTGGATATTAAAAGAAGAAAAGAAAGCTGAGGATAGAATCATTAATACAAAGTCAAGCTGGAGATATCAGTAAGTACTTTACTCCCAATCTTGTAGAGAGTAAAAATGTGGAAAATTTGCTGTATAAAGAAGAGGATATGAGATTAAATGATGATGATAAAGTGCTTGAACCTGCCAATATGGATGAAATGGGTAACAATAATAATGAAGACGTTCTTGAACCTCTCATTGTAGATGAATCCAATTTTTTTTTGAAAAAGATGATGAGCAAGTCCAACATGAAACTTTAAGTCAAGAGATTTGTTCTGATGATTCAAGAAAGTGGGATAATATTGATAAAAAAATTAGAGACTTTTTAGTGGAGAGAGGTCCAAAGAGATGCTTGTACATTGTTTCCAAAAGATAGTACCAACAGACATTTTAGTGTATTGCATTATAAAAGAATTTTGTCAAACGGAGAGGAAAATGATAGAAGATGGCAATTATATTCAATTTCTTTGGACAAATTTTTTTTGCTTTTGTTATAAACTGTTCAAAAAGCAAAAGAACAAGATTGGTACTCAATTAGCTAATGAAGGATGCAACGACTGGCATAATTTAAGTTGTTGTCTTGCAACCCATGAAACGAGAAGGAGCATATGGAGTGTATGTCTGATTGGCTTGAATTAGAAAGAAGGTTGCAAAAGAATCAGACAATTGATGCAAGAGCACAAGTACAATTGAACAAAGAAAAAGAACACTGGAAACATGTGTTACATAGGATAATTGCTATTGTGCAAAGACTAGCAAAAAATAACTTGGCCTTTAGAGGAAGTTGTGAGAAGCTTAATGTTGAAAACAATGGCCTCTTTCTGCAAATGGTTGAAATAATTGTTGAGTTTGATCCAATAATGAATGAGCACCTTCAGCGTATTAAAGACCATGAAACTTATACTACATATCTCGGTAGCATAATTCAAAATGAATTGATACAAATGTTGGCATGTGAGGCAAGAAAGAAATTACTTGCAAAAGTCAAAAAGGCAAAATACTTTTTAATCATCTTAGATTGTACTCCAGATATTAGTCATAAGGAGCAAATTTCTCTTATCATATCGTGTTTGTATCTTGACTTGATGGTAATTTTAGTTAAAATTTAATATTTAATTTAAAATTTAAATTTAAAATTTAAATTTAAAATTTTAATTTTGAATTAATTATGATCTTGTTGGGAATTTGAGAAAATGGAACTGTCGGAATGACGTGGCTGGAATGTTGACCGCATTTCCATGACCCGGATGATGTCTTCTATGTTGACCAAGTCGTCGGAAGTCCTTTGGTCAACGCTACCTGTAGATAGCGATCAGATTGCCCCGATCCCTGACACCCCGATGATCGAGGCAGGTCCCAATAATATATAAGAAACAGACTCAATGAATAGTGGAATAATGAAGTAAATAGAGAATAAGTACGGTGATGTACCCTGGCCCCGAGGGTTGCCCTCGGTTGAATCGACGAGCTGGTCGCGATGCTGATCGAGTCGTCACGGCCCTAAAGAGTAGATACATGTCCACCAACTGAGTAGCTGGATCCAGCGGCTCAGAGCCGGACGCGATATGAATTTGTAGGATGGCGTGCAGTTTAACTACAACAACGATTCACAGGCCGGAATAGCGGCACGAAGGTCGAAATACAACAGTGGTCCGCAGGCTGGGATATGACAACACCACATAGATAGGAGCATAATAACGGCGTGAAGGCCTGAACAACATATCGGATCGAAGGCCAGAGATAGATTAGATCGAAGCATAACCGGAGATGGTTGGCTATGAGGCCGAGGGTTGTAGCCTCCTAAGAGGCTACCTGCGCTAGGATAGTGACACCAGAGTGTAAGGACAGGCCCTCGATGTCGCGTCGCGCATGAGAGTGACTAGCGTGGCGGCGGCAAGAAGCTGTCGGCGTTCTTGTGAGAATGAGGCTACTATGCTGGGGCCACGCGAGGGCTAGAACGGGCCATTGGCGAGGAGTCGCAGGACGAAGAGGAGTTGGCAAGTCGGATCCTGCGGCGAGAGTGCAGTTGGTGATGGTGGCACTGTACAACCAGCAGAGGTCGTGGGTCAGCTGATAGAGGCGGCGGCCGAAGGGAGCTAGCACGTGGGTTAGAGCGCTAGAGGCTGCCAACATTAGGGAGGCGGTGGTGGCGACCTCAATGCTAGAGACGATGCTCATGCTGGCTGCCAGTGAGCGGGTAGGGAGAGGAAGAGGGAGATCTAGTGGAAGCGCCGTCGGCGACATACGTGAGGCAAAGAGGAAAAGGGAACCACGACCGATGTCGAAGATTGGTGGCGTCGAAGGAGCTGGCAGCCGACGTTGGAAGCGATCTATGCGTGACAATGGCGCCCCCCCTTGAACCATGAACAGTGCCTCCCTTTAAAACCCCTAAATCGTCCTCACGTGGCATGACCAAAAGACCCCTCTTGTTCTCCATAATTACTTTTGGGGTCAGAGACATATCCACATCACAAGCCTCCCCTTCAAGTCTAGTCGAAGGAGGAGCAAATTTGACTGACTAGATAGTTGTCGCAAAGGTTGAATCGTAATGGTGTCGATAATGTCAAGCGAAGAATGACACACGCTTGGCAAAGTAGCAAGAAAAACATGTTGACCAAACGACAAAAGATAGTGCAGAGCGAACACCAAGCGAGCTATCGGGCGAATGCCAAGTGAGTGCCCAGACAAATAACGAACAAGCGACAAAGCAGTGGTGGGCAGGAGTGGAGCCCTAATACTGAGTTGGAGCATAGCCCATGAAATCAAATGAGCACGGAAACGAAAGTCTTGAGCCGAGCGGGCGCATCGCCCGTGAACTGAACAGGAGTATAGCCCGTGAATCGAAAGTGCACGAAAGCAAAAGTCGTGAGCTGAGTGGGCGTGTCGCCCGTGAACTGAACTGGAGTGTAGCCCGTGAGTCGAAGGCGCACAGAAGCGAAAGTCGTGAGCCGAGTGGGTGTGTCACCCGTGAACTAAACTGGAGTATAGCCTGTGAATCGAAAGCGCACGAAAGCAAAAGTCGTGGGCTAAGCGGGTGTGTCGGTCGTGAACTGAACTGGAGTGTAGCCTATGAGTCGAAGCGCACGGAAGCAAAAGTCGTGAGCCGAGCGGGCACGTCACCCGTGAACTAAACTGGAGTGTAGCCCGTAAGTCGAAGGTACACGGAAGCGAAAGTCGTGAGCCGAGCGGGTGTGTCGCCCGTGAACTAAACTGGAGTGTAGCCCGTGAGTTGAAGGTGCACAGAAGCGAAAGTTGTTAGCCGAGCGGGTGCAGAGCCCATGAGATACTCTGATCCGAAACCAATAGACATACTCTTGTCCACGACCATTTAGATATAGCTCGACCCCGACTGGGGAGATGGATGCATTGATAAGCTGGTTCGTGACCAGTGAAGACCGCTCAATCCTGAACGGGGGAAATAAGAGAAAATTCACAAAGCTGGTATGAGACTAGTAAAAATCACTCGACCTCGAACAGGGGAGATAGGAGATCTGATATGCTAGTCCGTGACTAGGGAAGACCGCTCAACCCTGAACGGGGGAGATAGGAGATCTGATATGATGGTCCGTGACCAGTGAAAACCGCTCGACCCCGAACGGGGGAGATAGGAGATCTGATATGCTGGTCCGAGACTAGTGAAGACCACTCGACCCTGAACAGGGGAGATACTGGATCCGATAAGCTGGTCCGTGTTGGTTAATCCTAGGAAAACGTATCGGTTCCACTATATAAAAATTTTTGTACAAGTGTCGAACCTTTCCTTAAATAACCTATTGTGTTCTTTAAAAGTTAAATTAGGAATCGCAGACGGAACTTAACATCATTGATTCCAAATTTAACTTATCTGTTCTTAATGGTTTAGATTTGAATCGCAAGCGGAACTTAACACTATTGATTCAAATCCACCTATGTTATTAATTCCATTAAATATTAATTTCCAAAATTGGCTTCCAGGACTGCATGGCGAGGCACATGGCCTTCTTGGATATGGGAGCAACCACCACCGCCTTGTCAAAGCCTTTTAAGGAAAGCTAATATTTAATTTCCTTAAATAACTCTAGGTTAACCAAAAAGAACAATCGAATCACAAATTCGAAAAAGAAGAAAACACAAACTCGAAAATTAAATTCGATAAACTAGATCTAATTGCCTCTTGTATTTAGAATTCATACAAAGAAAAATAACTAGTATGATGCGGAAGAAAACTACTAGTTATACCTTCTCTTTGTAAGCTAATAACCTCAAGATCTTCTGTCGTATTCCTCGCCTCGCCTTGGACGTCGTGTAGGCGACGATCCTCCAAGATGAACACCACCCAAAAGCTTCCTCCTCTTCTTCTAAAATCCGGCCATCACCACCACCAAGGAGAAGAGAGCAAAAGGGAAAAGAGAAGGGAGAGAGGGGCCGACCACTTGAGATCTCCAAGCAAAAGAATAAGAGTTGTATCTCATGAAGCCCCCTTACCCCTTCTTTTATATTGCTTGCCCAAGGCAAATAAGGAAAAACTTTTTACAAAAAATAAAATCATCCAAGAGTTTTTCCTTTTTCTTTTTTATTTTTTCTTTTCTTTCCTCATGATTGAATCAATCACCAATTTTGATTTTGTGATGATTTTTTATTTTATTTTATGGCCGGCCCCTTGCTTTGGAACCAAGCAAGGTGGCCGGCCACCTCATCAAGAGAAAAGGAAATATTTTTTAAAAAACATTTACAAGAAGAAATCCTCTTATAAAATTTACAAGCTCTCTTTCCTAAAGTAGGAGTTAAAAAAGGAAAGTTCCAAAAATTAAAACCATGTTTTAAAATTTAAAACTTCTCTTATAAAATTTCCTTTTTTAACACGATGGTAGAAAATTTTAATTTTAAAACTTATCTTCCTTTTTTTTCTTAAACCATGAGGATGGTTAAAAAAAGAAAGTTTTAAAACTTTTAAAACTCTCTATTAAAACATGTGGCCTAATTCAAATAAGGAAAGTTTTAAAAATTAAAATTTCTCTTTTAAAACTTATAGTTTTCTACAAAGAGAAGATTTTAAAAATTCAAAACAACCCTTCCCTTTTGAATTATTGTGGCCGGCCCCTTCATGCTTGGTCACCAAGCAAAGGGCCGACCCCTATAGAAGAGGATGTGGTCGGCTCTTGCTTGGTCACCAAGCATTGGACCGACCCACTTCTTAGACACCAAGAAGAGCCTTACATTTGGATGGACTTGAGGCTATAATGAGGCTACGACAGGGACCTAGAGGAGAAATTGGTTTTGGCCTTCTGATGAGCTTGAGTATCCCGTGTTCGCCCCGAACACACAACTCAAGTTCATCGATAATAACTCATTCCACTAGAGAGTTATTATCGCACTACCGCACCAATCCCAAATTACATTATGAGCTCCTTCTTATTATGAGTGTGTTAGTCTCCCTGTGTTTATGATTACGAATGTCCACTAATTAAGTAAGTTACTGACAACTTACTTAATTAATATCTAGCTCCAAGAGTAATACCACTCAACTTCATTGTCATGTCGGACTAAGTCCACCTGCAGGGTTTAACATGGCAATCCTTATGAGCTCCTCTTGGAGACATTCTCAACCTAGATAACTAGGACACAGATTCCTTCTATAATCAGCAATACACACTATAAGTAATATCATTTCCCAACTTATCGGGCATATTGATTTATCGAGCTAAATCTCACCCTTTGATAAGTCAAAGAAAAAAACATTAAATATATGTGCTTGTTATTATATTAAGATTAAGAGCACACACTTTCATAATAACTAAGGTCTAGTTCTTTTACTAAGTCAGTATAAAAAGAACTTACCTAAATGGTCCTACTCAATACACTTAAAGTGTATCAATGTAATTTATTACTCAAGATAAACTAATACTTAATTACACTACGACTATTCTGATGGTTTGTTCCTTTCCATCTTAGTCGTGAGCAACTGCTTATAATTTATAGAGAACCGACAACATGATCTTCTAAGTGTGACACCACACTCCATGTTATCTACTATATAAATTAATTGAATAATTACATTTAACAAATAAATG
Organism: Zingiber officinale; assembly: GCF_018446385.1. NCBI lineage: Eukaryota > Viridiplantae > Streptophyta > Magnoliopsida > Zingiberales > Zingiberaceae > Zingiber > Zingiber officinale. The sequence goes on along the minus strand of NC_055999.1, from coordinate 62,274,890 downwards.
CACATATTGACCAATGTGATTCTTTTATTTCAAAAATAAATATTTACAAAAGCTAGGCTTTTAGTATACACTCCAACAATCTCCCATTTATACTAAAAGACTAAGCTGCTATATCTGTTGCCATACATCTGATTCTCATCCCCTCCACATGCCAATCAAAAGTTTTCACCGGAAGGGCCTTAGTGAAAGGATCTGCCAGGTTATCTGCTGATACAATCTTGGCGACGACAACTTCTCCTCGCTTGACGATGTCTCGTATCAGGTGGTACTTGCGCTTTATATGTTTACTTGCCTTATGGCCTCGTGGTTCCTTCGAGTTTACAACTGTACTGCTATTATCACAATAAATTGTGATGATCTTGGGCAAACCAGGAATCACATCCATGCAGTACAGTGTCCAGATGTAAACATTCGGTTTAATGAAGTAATCCAGTCATATGGATTTATTAAGTGTCCAGATGAGTCTTGTATATACAAGAAGTGTAACGGAAATGTGGTGGTATTTCTTGTACTATACGTAGATGATATTTTGTTAATTGGCAACAATGTCAAGGTATTATCAGACGTAAGGGTATGATTGTCCAAATAATTTGATATGAAGGACTTAGGAGAATGTGCACACATTCTTGGGATCAAAGTAAGCAAGAAAAAATGTTGCGCCTATCCAAGCTTTATATATAGATACAATCCTTGCTCGTTTAGCATGCAAAACTCGAAAGGTTTCATACCTTTTAGGCATGGAGTAGCTTTATCTAAAGAGATGTCTCGAAGACATCAAGGAGATAGAGGACATGAAGCCAGTTCCTTATGCCATGCAATGCTGTGTACGAGACCTGATATCTGTTTTGCCGTGGGCATGGTTAGCAGATATCAGAGTAACCCTGGACAAGGACATTGGACTACGGTAAAACATATATTAAAGTACCTGAGAAGGACTAGAGACTATATGCTAGTTTACTAGGCAGATGATTTGCTCCCTGTGGGTTACACGGATTCTGACTTCCAATCAGATAGGGACAACAGTAAGTCTACATCAGGCTATGTGTTTACTCTAGGAGGTGGAGCCATTGCATGGAGGAGTGTTAAGCAGAAATATGTCTCGGACTCAACCATGGAAGCTGAGTATGTGGCAGCTTCTGAGGCAACCAAAGAAGCTGTGTGGCTCAGGAACTTTCTAATGGCTGCCACATTTACAACCAAAGAAGTTGTGTGGCTCATGATCTTGGTTGCCTCAGAAGCTGCCACATACTCAGCTTCCATGGTTGAGTCCGAGACATATTTCTGCTTAACACTCCTCCATGCAATGGCTCCACCTCCTAGAGTAAACACATAGCCTGATGTAGACTTACTGTTGTCCCTATCTGATTGGAAGTCAGAATCCGTGTAACCCACAGGGAGCAAATCATCTGCCTAGTAAACTAGCATATAGTCTCTAGTCCTTCTCAGGTACTTTAATATATGTTTTACCGTAGTCCAATGTCCTTGTCCAGGGTTACTCTGATATCTGCTAACCATGCCCACGGCAAAACAGATATCAGGTCTCGTACACAGCATTGCATACATAAGGCTTCCTACAGCAGAAACATAAGGAACTGTCTTCATGTCCTCTATCTCCTTTGATGTCTTCGGAGACATCTCTTTAGATAAAGCTACTCCATGCCTAAAAGGTATGAAACCTTTCTTGGAGTTTTGCATGCTAAAACGAACAAGGATTGTATCTATATATAAAGCTTGGGATAGGCGCAACATTTTTTTCTTGCGATCCCTTATAACTTTGATTCCAAGAATGTGTGCACATTCTCCTAAGTCCTTCATATCAAATTATTTGGACAATCATACCCTTACGTCCGATAATACCTTGACATTGTTGCCAATTAACAAAATATCATCTACGTATAGTACAAGAAATACCACCACGTTTCCGTTACACTTCTTGTATATACAAGACTCATCTGGACACTTAATAAATCCATATGACTAGATTACTTCATTAAACCGAATGTTCCAAGATCTTGAAGCTTGCTTCAGTCCATAAATGGACCGATTGAGCTTACACACTAGATGCTCTTTGCCCTTTTCAATGAACCCTTCTGGTTGCTTCATATGGATGTTTTCTTCAAGACTTCCTTTAAGGAAAGCTGTCTTGACATCCATTTGCCAAATCTCATAATCCATATGAGCGGCAATGGATAAGAGTATCCGGATAGACTTAAGCATAGCTACCGGCAAAAAGGTCTCCTCATAATCGATTCCCTCTTTCTGAGTGTACCCTTTCGCAACAAGCCTTGCTTTGAAGATTTTTACCTTCCCATCTGTCTCTCTTTTCCTTTTGTAGATCCACTTGTATCCAATGGCTTTTACACAATCAGGTGGTTCTACTAGCTCTCAGACCTTATTAGAATACATATATTCTATTTCGGAATTCATTGACTTTTGCAAAGATACTGCATCTATATCTTGGAGTGCTTCGTTATATGTCCGGGGATCATGTTCATGTTTACCCGGGATCAAGTCCGAAGACTCTCCCAAAAACATGAATCTCTCAGGCTGCCTTACAACCCTCCCGCTACGACGAAGCACCGTCTGTGGTTGTGTATCATGTGTGACACGTGGTGTAGTCTCTTGTGGTACTTCATCTTGTACTGTTGGTACTGAAGTAGACGTGTCCTCACTAAGTTCTTCTAGAACAATTTTGCTACTGGGCTTGTGATCTATTATATAGTCTTCTTCTAAAAACTGGGCATTGGTGCTACAATGACCTTCTGGTCTTTAGAACTATAAAATAAACCACCTTTCGTTCCTCTGGGATAACCCACAAACACATGAACTTCTGTACGAGATTCTAACTTATCAATATCTGGTTTCAGCACATGTGCTGGACTACCCCAAATCTGAATATGTCTTAGACTGGGCTTCCGCCCATTCTATAATTCTGTGGAAGTAGAATATACTGATTTAGAAGTTACTAAATTCAGAATGTGCGCTGTTGTTTCCAGAGCATATCCCCAAAACAAATTTGGTAATTCAAAATAACTCATCATCGAACTAACCATCTCCATAAGAGTCATATTCCTTCGTTCTGCCACACCATTCTATTGGGGTGTACCAGGTGCGGACAATTGGGATTGAATCCCGGCCTCTGATAAGTAATTCCTAAACTCTCCTAAGAGGTATTCGCCACCACGATCAGACCGTAGTGTCTTGATACTTTTACCTAGACGTTTCTCCACATCAGCCTTGTACTCTTTGAACTTATCAAAGCACTCAGACTTGCGGTGCATTAGGTAAATGTATCCATATCTTGAATAATCATATATAAAAGAGACAAAATATTCAAAACCACCTCTAGCCTGGATAGACATAGGACCACACAAATCAGAATGAACCAATTCTAACGCTTCTTTGGCTCTATACCCCTTGGCCTTAAAAGGTCTCTTGGTCATTTTACCTTCCAAGCAGGATTCACATGTTGGAAAGTTTTCCAACTCTAATGGATCTAAGAGTCCATCGGCTACAAGCCTTTGAATCCTACTTAAGTTAATATGACCAAGCCTTAGATGTTAAAGATGCGTTTGGTTCATTTCCGAAGGTTCTTTTCTCTTATTAGAGTTAGAAGATGTGTTATTAATTTCCATATTTTGCTTTGTGGGAGAAATTGGATTTAAAGTATATAAATTGCCAACCAATGCACCAGAATAGATAATCACTTTATTTCTCTTTATAATCACATTGTTACTAAAGGAAACTGAATATCCATCCAAATACAGTTTAGAAACTGAAATTAAATTCTTTCTAAAACTGGGTACATAAAGACAATTTCTTAAAACCAATTTTCTATTCCTATCAAATGATAAGTAGACGTCTCCCACTACAACAGCCGCCACCTTAGTAGCATTGCCCATGTAGACAGTTATCTCTCCATCAAATAGTCGTTGGGTTTCCTGGAACCCCTGTAAAGAATTACAGACATGATCAGTGGCTCCCGTATCTACACACCAGGTGCTGGTAGATAACACCGCTAAACATGTTTCAACTACTAGAGCATGAGATATACCTTTATTGTTCTGATTCCTACGAGGACAATCTGCCTTCCAATGCCCTGTCTGCTTGCAGATGAAGCACTTGCCCTTTGGCTTCTTCATTCCAACTTTTTATCCCTGAGGTTTATTCACTCTCTTTGCTGAAAAGACCTGTTTCTTCTTCTTCTTCTTGTCTTTCGGCTTAGAAGTAGAACCATTTTCAGCATAGTGAATCTGAGAACTTTGACGAAATATACCTTCTGCTGCCTGTAGTTCTGTCAGAAGTTCCGCCAACGTATACTCTCTTTTGTTCATGTTATAGTTTAAGCGGAACTGCTCAAAACTTCTGGGAAGCGTTTGAAGAATTATATCGACCTGGGTTTCCCCATCGATTTCTCCTTCAAGAACTTGTATTTCGTTCAGATAGACCATCATTTTGAGGATATGATCCCTTACGGGTGTTCCCTCAGACATAGTGACTGTCATTAATTTTCTCATTGCCTCTTGCCTAGCAGTCCGACTCTAGTGCCCAGAGAGTTCTTTGAGATTATTCATTATATCATAAGCTGTTGGTAAATCTTAATGCTGATGTTGCAATACATTTGACATTGATGCCAAAATGTAACACCGCGCCATCTCATCAGCTTTTACCCATTTCTTATGATACTCAATCTCTTCTGGGGTAGAGTCACCGTCAGGTGTATCAGGGCAAGCCTCAGTCAGTACAAACTTATAGCTTTCAGCAGTAAGGACAATGTCCAGGTTTCTTTTCCAATCTATGTAGTTGGGTCCAGTAAATTTGTTCTCTTTCAGTATAATGGCCAATGGGTTGAAAGTCATCCTAAGAATCACAAAAATAACTTTGGTCAGGACTCTAAATTTAGAATAATATTGATTCCTCAAATAATACTATTTTAAATTAACCAACACCTCAAAACACCGTGAATTTTGTATGTCACGATAGTATGGACGTATACAAATTCAACATTTGTAAAAGGAGGGTGTAACCCATTAATTTTATTATCTTGTCAACCTAACTTTTTGACAAATAAAAGTAATAGTTGGTATCCTTCGGTCACACAAATAATAGCAGTGACTCCGATGGGGAGGATACTATTAGACGTGCCTATGTGTATACCATTACTTGACACTAAGTTCATTAATAAGATTGTGCCCCTTCCGATGGGGAAGATCACACACTCTCAATTAATTTCCTATAGTCATCCAAAATGAAAGTTTGATCTAGTGATCTGCAAACAAAATCATCCGATATGGAGGAAGGCATTCAGAGCCAACGCGCAAATTTGTTTGCATCACTTACAAACCAGTAATGGAGACCGTGGAATTTATTAAAATAAATCCCTCTCCCACTTAGTTATTTAAAGTGAGGAATTTTAAACTATCCTAGCATACATCACATGCATACACACACATCACAGTAAATAAAAGCAATAAATATGGAAATTATTTTCCAACTATTATGACCTTTTTTTGTTACTGTCCTCCATGTGCACCAATCCTAGCTGCTGTTGGGACCGAAAAGTAGCTAGAGGGGGGGGGGGTGAATAGCTCGTCGCGTGCTTCGTGGTTGGCGTTGCTTGTTTCTTCAAAGATGTGCAATGGAAATGCACAAGAAACAAAATACAACGCTAACAAATGGATTTTACTTGGTATCCACCTCACAAGAGGTGACTAATCCAAGGATCCACACACTCACGCACCCTCCACTATGAAACACACTCCTCTACGGTAACTACCGAAGGAGGAGAAGCCTTTACAAACTCTCAATACAAGAAAAAAGGAAAGGATATGAAATACAAGCAAAAGCTTACAATAAACCCTAACCCTAACTTCTCTTCTTGCTTTTGATCCGCCTCTTGACTTGGAAGACCCTCCAAGAATCTTCAAGAACTGGCGATCTGAACTTGAGAGAGAGCTGTGGAGTCGCTGGTGAAGATCGGAGATGAATCATGTGAGCACTGCTGAAGGAAATGCTCGCCTGTAGCTAAATACGACGCCAACGGTCGGATCCCGATCGATTGGATTGCTCCCAATCGATCGGGGAGGCTTTGGATCGATCAACCGATCATCCAGAGTGCCTCTGTTCTCTCTGGAATATCCTGGATCGATCGGCTGATCAATCCAGGGCTTATCACGCACAAACAGCAGCTCCCAATCGATCCACTGATCGATTAGGACCTCTGGATCGATCCACGGATCGATCCAAAGAGGTTCTGTTCGTGGGGACTCACCCGATCGATCAGCTGATCGATTGGGCATGATCCAATCGATCGGCTGATTGATCTAGATCTGCTGGATCGATCGACTGATCGATCCAGATCTGCTGGATCAATCGGCTGATCAATCCAGATCTTGGTTTTTGCCCAAAAGCAAGTCCAAAGCCCCCTAAACCAACATCCAGTCAACCATGACTTATTGGTACATAAAACCTAGCATCCGGTCACCCTTGACCAGCTATGACTCTCTCACCAAGTGTCTGGTCAATCCCTTTGACCCACTTGGACTTTTCTACTCTTGCCAAGTATCCGGTTAATCCCTTTGACCTACTTGGACTTTCACCAGATGTCTGGTCAACCTTGACCCATCTGGATTTCCCCGTGCCTGGTTTCACTCACCAGGACTTCCCTTATGCCTAGCTTTACTCACTATGACTTTCACCTGACTTCACTCACCAGGATTTCCCTTCTGCCTAGCTTCACTCACTAGGTCTTCTCATCTGTCTAGCTTCACTCACCAGGACTTTCACCTAGCTTCACTCACTAGGGTTTCCTTCTACCTAGCTTCACTCACCAGGACTTTCACCTAGCTTCACTCACTAGGATTTTCAGTCAAGTATCCAGTCAACCTTGACCTACTTGACTCTCCTTCACAATCTCCCCACATGAACAATTGCACCTGCAATGTTCATGTGTTGTCTACAAGTATTGTCAAACATCGAAACCAAATCATCAAGACTCGAGCTTGACTCACTTCAAGCCCAGTCAAACAGGTCAACCTTGACCTAGGGAATATTGCACCAACAATCTCCCCCTTTTTGATGTTTGACAATACCACATGTTAAGTTAGGAAATTAGGCTAATCTCATAGCCTCAACTCACTTCATGCAAATATCTGAATGATGGTTCCCTCCATTCTTCTCCTTTTCTAGAGGGCCAACTCCCCCTTTAGGTACCGAAGGCTTAACTTAACCATGCATTCTCCTCCTATTGGCACACATCATAAACATGCCCCCATCTTTGGGCACACATCAACCACAACCTCTCCCCCTGAAGAGTTGCTTATCGTTGTTCACAACTTCACTCGTTGTGATCAACACGATAATAAAGATCTCATACCCTTGAGCATTAACCACTTGAATAACCCAAATGAAGGTCCCATACCCTTCATTTTTTATCAAATGCTCATCCATGAGCAAACTCCACTTAAACAATGAGGATATCCACTCCCCATTAATTTCAATGCCCAACCTTGAGCATTTTCTCTAAAAGAAGGTTAACCACCTCCCAAGGTGTATGAAAGATAATTTTCTTGTCCTTAAAGAGTAACTCCCCCTAAAGACATGGTCGTACTTTCTATCATTGCACCAACAATGACTTGGAATCCCTAAACCTTTAGGAAACCTAAATTTAGAAGTTTTGAGGTTCAAACATTCAATATTGAAACCAAACCTCAACCTAAACTTCAATTTAGTCTTCCCCAATCAATCCATCTTTGTTTTCAACATGAAAACGCCCTTTTTATGTATAAAAATGTATTTTGATGAGTTTGGAATGGTTACCTCGACTAAACCTGGTTTGGAATGCTGAAATCAGGCTTTCCCAGCCAAAATCAACTTCCTCAATCGATTGGAGTTGGGTCTCAATCGATTGAACTGCTTTGAATCGATCCACTGATCGATTCAGCCAGTCTGGATCGATCGACTGATCGATCCAGCGAGCTTCTGCTCGCGAGAATAGTCTTCTCAATCGATCGGCCGATCAATTGAGACACTCTAATCGATCGGGTGATCAATTGGAGTTCTGATAGTTGCTGAAATTCCATTTCAGTCAACTTTAGAAACCCCTAGAAAAATCTACAAAAATCCAAAAATTGTGAAAATTTGTGTAGACATTATTTAGGGCATATATTATCATGGAAAAAATAATTTTATAAGAAAAATACTTCATATTTTTCAAGATTGACACAAACTAGAGAACTTACAAAAACTTTAGTGTTTTCTTCTAGTTTGTGTTCAACTATTCAATGATGATTACTATCAAAAGATAATCTTCATCAAGGTTTTTCAAAAGCATTTTAAAATGATTTTCAAAACCAATATCCCACCATGTTCCTTGGGCTTAATGCACATGACTTGTACATTAGCTTTCCCAATGATGGGAAAACACATACCTATGTGTTTTGATGAACTTAGAACTCAAAAGAATGCACTAAATCAACATCTTGAGTTTTGTTCATCATCCTAACATCTCACTTGTATCTAATGTGCACTAAACCACATACAAGTCACCTTATGGGTCTTTGTGAGATGTAAAGTTTGATTTTGCCCTAATCTAGGGATCATGCATATCTATCTAGGCATTTTTGAATACTAAACATCCATCAAGGATGTTACTTGTTAATTAATACCATTAGTCCTTAATAAAAAAGGAATTCAAATGATGCATGATGATGTTATGACATACATCAAAAAGAAATAATTTTCAAAAGAAAATTTCTTATAACTATATGAAGTATGGATGACATGACATGGTATTTTTTGTGTTTTTCATAATAAGGCATGAGTGCAAACACAAATAAATAAATATGATGTCATGACATTTGATGGGCAAACAAAGCATGGCAAGTTAGCATAGATAAAATACCTAGATTACCTACCTAAGTATTCTTAACCCCATAGCTAATTTTAAATCTAACCTAGATTGCCCAAAGTGCTTTAAGACAATGCCAAAGTCTAAATTGGCATTTCTAATTCTCTTGATTAATTTATGCCAATTAAAATTAATCATATTCCTCAAGTGTTGACATATTTCATTTTTCCACAAGAGTAGCACTTTAAATTAAGGCCCGGATTGCCTTTAATCTCTTAAGAACATACCAAACTCCCAACCTGGTAGTTCTTATGATTTTCCTAAATTGTGCCAATTAAGATTAAAATCACTATTTCTAAAATTTGGCACATTTTACTCTTCCAAGGAGTAAATGATATATCTATTTCATTTTCAAAGGTTAATAATAACCTTGAAAATACTCCTTGAGTGTCAACTTCAACATGATTAGGTTAACTACCCTTTCACTTAGAGTTGACACTCTCTAACCCATTTATGGGGTAGAGAAGATGCTCCTAGGAACCCAAAACCTATTGGTGCTCCTTGTATGCTCTAGGTACTCACTAGGGATAACCTCCCTAAATACCTTCCTAGTGACCTTGTTTATGACTTTCTTGGACTTCTTAGAAGTCTTAGTCACATTTGTTGCAAAAATACTCTTAGGGATGACCTCCCTAGTATTCTTTACTTGACCACTAGACCTAGGGTTTGTTCCATAACTATATGGAACTCTATGATAAGTAGGTACATCCTTTTTAGTTTTAGGTTTGTATCCCAAACCTCTATGACCCTTGGATGATCCTTGTTGTCCTAAACCTAGATTTTGACTCTTGGACCCTTGTGTCATATTTGTTATTTTTCGAAGAGTCCTCTCTAATTTGTCAAGTCTTGACCTCAAGACTTGATTTTCCTTCCATAATTCTTCACCCTTAGGTTTTTCACTAAAACCTTGATTTTTCTTCTTCTTAGGCAAATACCTAGAATCTTTAGGGTTCTTGCCTAAATTCTCATCTACCATTCTAGGCCTAGGTTGAGAGGTTTTAGCATGATAAGCTACATGATTTTCCTTAATCTTATCATGCCTTCTATTTTCATGGTAAATAGCATTAAAATTATATAGATTAGAACTATCATGTTTTTTACCATTATTAAAGGGGGTAGGTTCAATGAACGATACCTTCCTTTTTACCTTGGAGGCTCCCCCTTGAATTGTGCTTCCTCCTTGAGTCTTGACCACCTTCTTCCCCTTAGGACATTGACTTCGGTAATGCCCCTTTTGATTACAAGAGAAGCACACAATGTGCTCCTTGCTCTTCTTTGTTCTGGGAGTGGTCTCCTTAGACTTCTCCTTGCCCTTTTGTGCCACTTGACCCTTCTTCTTGACTAATTTAGGGCATTTGCTCTTGTAATGCCCATGTTCCCTACATTCAAAGCATATGATATGATTTTTATTATTAAATGAACTATTTATACCTTCTTGTGTAGGGGTGGCTTCTTCTCCTTTGGATCCGGATGTGGAGGCTTCCTCTTGATCCGATGATGATTCTCCTCCAATAGATATGTCTTGATTTGTGGAGGTGGAAGCTTCTTCATCCTATTCTCTTCTTGACTCGGATGTGGAGACTTCTCCTTCTACTTGATCCGGTGTCACCAAAAGTTGCTCCCCCTCAATCCTAGAGGTGGAGATTTCTTCATCCTCTTCTTGTACATGGAACAAGGAGTATGCTCCCTCCTTGCCCTCTTCATTACATCCCTTTAAAGATGAAACTTCTTCTTGGACTTCTTCTTCGGAAGTTGAGCATCTCTCAACTTCGAAGTCCTCCTCTTGGTCTTGATCCAATGAGTCGCCCTCTTTAGATTTCTCTTGATTCGGTACAGTGGAGGAGATCTCATGGATTGATGTCAATTTGCTCCATAGCTCCTTGGCATCCTTGAACTCTCCAATTTTCCCAAGAATGTGGCTAGGCAATAGATTGACCAAAAGCTTGGTCACTTTATCATTGGTCTCACATCTTTGGATTTGCTCTTTGCTCCAATTGCTTTTCTTGAGGACTTTGCCCTTTGAATTTCTTGGAGCCTCGAAGCCTTCCATTAGAGCAAACCATTGCTCTATCTCCACCATTAAGAAGTTTTCGATCCTTGATTTCCAAAGATCGAAGCTAATAGATGTGTACGGTGGAGCCACCCTTGTGTCAAATCCAAGTCTATCTTGGAATTGCATCTTGAAGTTGAGCTTCTTGAATTCTTTGACTTTGATGAATTTGCTCCAACTTCTTCACCCTCTAGCTTTGCTTGTTTTGTTTGCCCCTTCCAGTGATGATTCTAGTGAAGAGCGGCCTTGCTCTGATAGCACTTGTTGGGACCGAAAAGTAGCTAGAGGGGGGGGGGGGGGGTGAATAGCTCGTCGCGTGGTTCGTGGTTGGCGTTGCTTGTTTCTTCAAAGATGTGCAGCGAAAATGTACAAGAAACAAAATACAACGCTAACAAATGGATTTTACTTGGTATCCACCTCACAAGAGGTGACTAATCCAAGGATCCACACACTCACGCACCCTCCACTATGAAACACACTCCTCTACAGTAACTACCGAAGGCGGAGAAGCCTTTACAAACTCTTAATACAAGAAGAAAGGAAAGGATATGAAATACAAGCAAAAGCTTACAATAAACCCTAACCCTAACTTCTCTTCTTGCTTTTGATCCGCCTCTTGACTTGGAAGACCCTCCAAGAATCTTCAAGAACTGGCGATCTGAACTTGAGAGAGAGCTGTGGAGTCGCTGGTGAAGATCGGAGATGAATCGTGTGAGCACTGCTGAAGGAAACGCTCGCCTGCAGCTAAATACGACGCCAACGGTCGGATCCCGATTGATTGGATTACTCTCAATCGATCGGGGAGGCTTTGGAGCGATCAACTGATCGATCCAGAGTGCCTCTGTGATCTCTAGAATAGCCTGGATTGATCGACTGATCGATCCAGGGCTTATCGCGCACAAACAGCAGCTCCCAATCGATCCACTGATCGATTGGGACCTCTGGATCGATCCACGGATCGATCCAAAGAGGTTCTATTCGTGGGGACTCACTCGATCGATCAGTTGATCGATTGGGCATGATCCAATCGATCGACTGATCGATCCAGATCTGCTGGATCAATCGGCTGATCAATCCAGATCTTGATTTTTGTCCAAAAGCAAGTCCAAAGCCCCCTAAACCAACATCCAGTCAACCATGACTTATTGGTACATAAAACCTAGCATCCGGTCACCCTTGACCAGCTATGACTCTCTCACCAAGTGTCTGGTCAATCCCTTTGACCCACTTGGACTTTTCTCCTCTTGCTAAGTATCCGGTCAATCCCTTTGACCTACTTGGACTTTCACCAAATGTCTGGTCAACCTTGACCCATCTGGATTTCCCTGTGCCTGGTTTCACTCACCAGGACTTCCCTTCTGCCTAGCTTCACTCACTAGGACTTTCACCTGGCTTCACTCACCAGGATTTCCCTTCTGCCTAGCTTCACTCACTAGGTCTTCTCATCTGTCTAGCTTCACTCACCAGGACTTTCACCTAGCTTCACTCACTAGGGTTTCCTTCTACCTGGCTTCACTCACCAGGACTTTCACCTAGCTTCACTCACTAGGATTTTCAGTCAAGTATCCAGTCAACCTTGACCTACTTGACTCTCCTTCACAATCTCCCCACATGAACAATTGCACCTGCAATGTTCATGTGTTGTCTACAAGTATTGTCAAACATCGAAACCAAATCATCAAGACTCGAGCTTGACTCACTTCAAGCCCAGTCAAACAGGTCAACCTTGACCTAGGGAATATTGCACCAACAGCTGCTACCATCTTTAGCCACCACCATCGGGTTGAGTCGTCGCATCCATCTTGCTTCTTATTCCGCTGCGCCTCTGGTGCTCCAAAAGTACCACGCCTCACAAGAATCTGATCCGCGATAAAAATAGAATTTTACATATATCGATCCTATATTCCACGAGGGAATGTACATGTAATCTAGATCGAAAATAAAATTCTAAAATCCTAGGGCTAATACAACTCTTGCTGTATTAGTTACATACAATCATGCACATACAAAATATTACCCTTGACATGTCCAAGGGTCCAATCACACACAACAACAATAAGCCATAATAGTTGGAGCCTGCAACCAAAGAGTTAGCACATCCTACTATTATCTTGCCTAAATTATGTATGACATGTCCATAACCTATTTGAATTCTAAACACACAGAGGTAAATCCTAGCTCTGATACCAATTGTTGGTTAATCCTAGGAAAATGTACCGGTTCCACTATACAAAAATTTTTGTACAAGTGTCGAACCTTTCCTTAAATAACCTATTGTGTTCTTTAGAAGTTAAATTAGGAATCGCAGACAGAACTTAACATCATTGATTCCAAATTTAACTTATCTGATCTTAATGGTTTAGATTTGAATCGCAAGCGGAACTTAACACTATTGATTCAAATCCACCTATGTTATTAATTCCATTAAATATTAATTTCCAAAATTGGCTTCCAGGACTGCATGGCGAGGCACATGGTCTTCTTGGATATGGGAGCAACCACCACCGCCTTGTCAAAGCCTTTTAAGGAAAGCTAATATTTAATTTCCTTAAATAACTCTAGGTTAACCAAAAAGAACAATCGAATCACAAATTCGAAAAAGAAGAAAACACAAACTCGAAAATTAAATTCAATAAACTAGATCTAATTGTCTCTTGTATTTAGAATTCATACAAAGAAAAATAACTAGTATGATGCGGAAGAAAACTACTAGTTATACCTTCTCTTTGTAAGCTAATAACCTCAAGATCTTCTGTCGTATTCCTCACCTCACCTTGGACGTCGTGTGGGCGACGATCCTCCAAGATGAACACCACCCAAAAGCTTCCTCCTCTTCTTCTAAAATCCGGCCACCACCACCACCAAGGAGAAGAGAGCAAAAGGGAAAAGAGAAGAGAGAGAGGGGCCGACCACTTGAGATCTCCAAGCAAAAGAATAAGAGTTGTATCTCATGAAGCCCCCTCACCCCTTCTTTTATATTACTTACCCAGGGCAAATAAGGAAAAACTTTTTACAAAAAATAAAATCATCCAAGAGTTTTTCCTTTTCCCTTTTCATTTTTCCTTTTCTTTCCTCTTGATTGAATCAATCACCAATTTTGATTTTGTGATGATTTTTTATTTTATTTTATGGCCGGCCCCTTGCTTGGGCACCAAGCAAGGTGGCCGGCCACCTCATCAAGAGAAAAGGAAATATTTTTTAAAAAAATTTTACAAGAAGAAATTCTCTTATAAAATTTACAAGCTCTCTTTCCTAAAGTAGGAGTTAAAAAAGGAAAGTTCCAAAAATTAAAACTATGTTTTAAAATTTAAAATTTCTTTTATAAAATTTTCTTTTTTAAAATGATGGTAGAAAATTTTAATTTTAAAACTTATCTTCCTTTTTTTTCTTAAACCATGAGAATGGTTAAAAAAAGAAAGTTTTAAAACTTTTAAAACTCTCTATTAAAACATGTGGCCTAATTCAAATAAGGAAAGTTTTAAAAATTAAAATCTCTCTTTTAAAACTTATAGTTTTCTACAAAGAGAATATTTTAAAAATTCAAAACAACCCTCCCCTTTTGAATTATTATGGCCGGCCCCTTCATGCTTGGTCACCAAGCAAAGGGTCGGCCCCTATAGAAGAGGATGTGGCCGACCCTTGCTTGGTCACCAAGCATTGGACCGACCCACTTCTTAGACACCAAGAAGAGTCTTACATTTGGATGGACTTGAGGCTATAATGAGGCTACGACAGGGACCTAGAGGAGAAATTGGTTTTGGCCTTCTGATGAGCTTGAGTATCCCGTGTTCGCCCCGAATACATAACTCAAGTTCATCGATAATAACTCATTCCACTAGAGAGTTATTATCGCACTACCGCACCAATCCCAAATTACATTATGGGCTCCTTCTTATCATGAGTGTGTTAGTCTCCCTGTGTTTAAGATTATGAATGTCCACTAATTAAGTAAGTTACTGACAACTTACTTAATTAATATCTAGCTCCAAGAGTAGTACCACTCAACTTCATTATCATGTCGAACTAAGTCCACCTGCAGGGTTTAACATGACAATCCTTATAGGCTCCTCTTGGGGACATTCTCAACCTAGATAACTAGGACACAGATTCCTTCTATAATCAGCAATACACACTATAAGTAATATCATTTCCCAACTTATCAGGCATATTGATTTATCGAGCTAAACCTCACCCTTTGATAAGTCAAAGAAAAAAATATTAAATATATGTGCTTATTATTATATTAGGATTAAGAGCACACACTTTCATAATAACTAAGGTCTAGTTCTTTTACTAAGTCAATACAAAAAGAACTTATCTAAATGGTCCTACTCAATACACTTAACGTGTATCAGTGTAATTTATTAGTCAAGATAAACTAATACTTAATTACACTACGACTATTCTGATAGTTTGTTCCTTTCCATCTTAGTCGTGAGCAACTGTTTATAATTTATAGAGAACCGACAACAAGATCTTCTGAGTGTGACATCACACTCCATGTTATCTACTATATAAATTAATTGAACAATTACATTTAACAAATAAATGAACATATTGACCAATGTGATTCTTTTATTTCAAAAATAAATGTTTACAAAAGTTAGGCTTTTAGTATACACTCCAACAGTCTGAGACCAGTGAAGATCGCTCGGCCTCGAATGGGGGAGATACGAGATCCGATAAGCTGGTCCGAAACCAATGAAGACCGCTCGGCCCCAAACAGGGGAAATACGAGATTCGATAAGCTGGTCCGAGACCAGTGAAGACCGCTCGGCCCTGAATGGGGGAGATATAAGATCCAATAAGTTGGTCTGAGTCCAGTGAAGATCGCTCGACCCCGAACGGGGGAGATAGGAGATCTGATATGTTGGTCCATGACCAATGGAGACCGCACACCCCCGACTGATCAGCACGAGAGTCTCTAACGCTGAGCCCATGGCTCAAATAAAACTCAAACCCGGTCGATCGGCATGGGAGTCTCTGACTCAAGGGTTATAGTTGTCACTCAACTTCTAGGGTTTATATTCATCGCTTGACTTCTAGAGTCTGTGGCTCTAATATAACTCAAACCCAGCCGATCAGCTCGGGAGTCTTTGACTCAAGAGTTTATAGTCGCCGCTCGACTTCTAGAGTCCGTGGCTCTAATATAACTCAAACTCGGTCGATCGGCTCGGGAGTCTCTGACTCAAGGGTTTATAGTTGTCACTCGACTTCTAGAGCTCGTGACTCTAATATAACTCAAACTCGGTCGATCGGCATGAGAGTTTTCAACGTTAAGCTCGTGACTCTAATATAATATAAACTCGGTCGATCAGCACGGGAGTCTTCGACGTTGAGACCGTGGCTCTAATATAATATAAACCTAGCCGATTGGCATGAGAGTTTCCGACGTTGAGCCTGTGACTCTAATATAATATAAACTCGGTCGATCGGCACGGGAGTCTTCGACGTTGAGCCCTTGGATCTAATATAATATAAACCCGGCCGATCGGCATGGGAGTCTTCGACGTAGAGCCCGTGGCTCTAATATAATATAAACCCGGCCGATCAGCACGAGAGTCTTCGACGTTAAGCCCGTGGCTCTAATATAATATAAACTCGGCCGATCGACACAGGAGTCTTCGATGTTGAGCTCGTGGCTCTAATATAATATAAATTCGGTCGATCGGCACGGGAGTTTTCGACGTTGAGTCCTTGGCTCTAATATAATATAAACTCGGTCGATCGGTACAAGAGTCTTCGACGTTGAGCCCGTGGCTCTAATATAATATAAACTCAGCCGATCGGTATGGGAGTCTTCGACGTTGAGCCCGTGGCTCAAATATAATATAATATAATATAAACCTGGCCGATCGACATGAGAGTCTTTGACATTGAGCCCGTGGCTCAAATATAATATAATATAATATAAATCTAGCCGATCGACACGGGAGTCTTCAGCATTGAGCCCGTTGCTCAAATATAATATAATATAAACCCGGTCGATCGACACGGGAGTCTTCGATGTTGAGCCTGTGACTCTAATATAATATAAACTCTGTTGATCGGCACGGGAGTCTTCAACATTGAGACCGTGGCTCTAATATAATATAAACTCGGTCGATCGGCACGAGAGTCTTCAACGTTGAGTTCATGGCTCTAATATAATATAAACCCGGTCGATCGACACGGGAGTTTTCGATGTTGAACCCTTGGCTCTAATATAATATAAACCCGGTCGATCGACACGGGAGTCTTCGATGTTGAACCCTTGGCTCTAATATAATATAAACCCGGTCGATCGGCATGGGAGTCTTCGACGTTGAGACCGTGACTCTAATATAATATAAACCTGGCCGATCGGCACGTTGAGCCCGTGGCTTTAATATAATATAAACCCGACCGATCAGCACGAGAGTCTTCGACGTTGAGCCTTTGACTCTAATATAATATAAACCCGACCGATCGGCACGGTGATAATGGATATTTTTGTGTATTATTTTGACTCTTATACTTAGCATTTTATATCTTCTCGCATACTTAATATTGTGTTTATATCATGATTTGCGAATAGGGATTCATTTTGGACTTAATTATAAATTTCCTACAATCTATAGATTTTAATTTCAGATTTTTATGTGATTTTGTAGGAAATTCGAAGAGTCATGAATTAGGGTCGAATCAGATCGAATTTGGCTTGATTTGGAGGTCAAATGAGGAAGATCAAGCTGAATTAATATGGACCGTTGATCAAGATCCAGTGAGATCCTGCCCCTTCAGTCAGATCAAGTGATCCAGCCCTTCATCATTATTTAAAGCGATTTGAACCGTTGATCGAGATCAAGGCATCCAAGGGTTCATCAAAGAAGTGGAGCTCCAATTCAAAAACTCAACCCAATTCTCAAACCCATTCCTAAAGACTACACTTCTAAGCCTTACCCAAAGCCCGATTATAAAAAGCTCAATTTCAATTCTTATTGATTATTGCTTCCGGATCTAAGCTCTAATGGACCCAAACCTGAAACCCAAACCCATTAAGAAACCTACCCCTCTTCTTCTCCTCACGCACGGCACAGTAGCTGGTCTTCGTTCTGTTCGCACGATTCTGCTCTACTTGCGGGCTAGGGTTCACGCGACACCACACCACCCACCTCTTCCTCCTTTCTTCCTTCTCTCCGGCCGGCGGCTTCTCCTTTGCTTGCACTGTCGTCGGTCGGCTAGCCACAGCCCACACTCCTCAGCTTCTCGATTCCAATCGACGACGGCAGAGGCGAACACGGCAGGGAGCAGCAAGCGACGGCGGCGATTCCGACCAAATCCACCTCGCCAGAGGGGTTCTCCGGTGAGATCCTTCAGCTTCCGACTTCTCTGTCTTTCTGGGGTTCGAACAGGCAGAGGAAGAAGAAGGCAGCAGAGCAGTGGGAGGTCTGGCAGTCTATCACAGTCCAGTAACTTCCAGTGGAGGGTTCTCTAGTGGAAGATTTGTTCATCCCATCATCGTCGTTGAAACTAGCAGCAACTAGCAGTGAGCTATGTCCACCGGTTTTGGGGGTTTCGAGCTGGGTCTTCGTGTGACGGTAGAGGTAGTCGTTGGTATTCGAAACAGAAGTGTGGATTGTGCTTTGGATAATTAGAATTTTCTTGTTTAGTTAGTTTAATTTGGTTCATTGTTGATGTTTGTGTTGAATTGTGGTTGAATGCTTGTATTAACTTGATGAAATGCTTCAACCAATAGTTAGGTTTATTTTGATGCATTTTAGTTCGGTTCATTCTTGCTTTGTCGTGTTCGTTCAATTTCATTAGGTTCTAATTTTGATTGAATGCAATTAGGGTAGATTAGCTTAGGTTTTGTTACATGCTTTAGGTTCCGTTATATGCTAGTTTTGTTTTATGCTTTACTTATATTGTCTTTTATTTTCTGCAATTATAGTTAAGTTAGATTTAGCTTTCCTTTACTTGTACTGTCTTTCATTTATTAGATTAGGTTTCATCTAATGCTTTGCTTTTTCATTTTTTAGTTTAATCGTGTTGATAATTAACCCATAGCGTAGTGTGGCAATGCATTGTGGATTAATTATTCGTACTTAGTTAGATTTCATTCCGCATTAGAGTAATTTTCTACTTGTTTTGCTTTTAATTTGTTAGATTTAGAATTAAAATCCAAACCCCCTTTTTCCATATTGAAAACCCTAAAAAAATAGAAATAACATACGACCCTAAGTTTATCATCCTATCGTTGCTTTCGTTGGCGGACGGCCCGAGTCATTCCTATGATACATTAGCGTAGGAGGGGTTTGGTACTTCATTATTTGATGCCCAATTCGCGACAAAATTGGGTCTTAATCAAATTGGCGCCGTTGTCGGGGAGAAGTAACAGTGTTTGATAATCTTAGGATTGTTTTTCTATTTTCTCTCTTTTCTTGTTTCTATTTTTTGTGGTTGCAAAAATTCAAAAACATTGTTAGGGGTTTAATTATTTCATTTCTTGTATGCATGTGTGTTATCTTGTCTATTTTCCTGTGTCTTTTGATGGTATTTGCATGAGTGTTTTAGGTAAGACCAGGAAATCTTCTGTGTGATATCAGCAGTTCCAGAGTTTCAGTGTGTTCAGAACCTCAGACTTGCTGAGTAAAATGGAGAACACTGAAAAGACTCTCAGAGAGCTTTGGGCACCAGATTTATCAGTTGATTCATTTTGCATCAAATATTCTGATTTAGAGGCAGGCTTCGAGTTATGGAAAATTGTAAATCTATTATCGAAGTTTCATGGACTTTCTGGTGAAGATCCCAACAGACATCTGCATGATTTGGAGATGGTTTGTTCTTCATGGAACCCACTTGGCATATCAGAAGAAGATGTTAGACTTAGAGCATTTCCATTTTCAGTAGCAGATTCAGCAAAAGATTGGTTGTACTGTCTCCCACCCAACTCTATCACCAGCTGGATTGAGATGAAGAAATTATTTCTTGCAAGGTTCTTTCCTACTTCTAGGATTGCAACTATTCGGAGGAGTATTTGTGGAATCCAACAATTCACAGGAGAACCGTTTCAAGATTATTGGGATAGATTTAAAAGACTTGTTGCTAGTTGCCCTCAGCATCAGATAAGCGATCAACTACTGATTATGTACTTCTATGAGGGATTGTGTCTCATGGATAGGAGTATGATTGATGCAGCTAGTGGAGGGGCTCTAGTGAATAAGACATCTACTCAGGCCAGAGAACTTATCGAGATTATGGCTGTAAATTATCAACAGTATGAGACTAGACCAGTGATAACTGAAGATGTTCATTCCTTTGCCAGTGTATTCCCGACCAGGATCTAGTATCACCAGCCTGATCCTCAGTATTATCAGACTCATCAGCAGGACAGGTATAATTTAATTGAAGGATTCGGGTATGGGAACACTCAACAAGGGAATTCTGATTGGTCCCAACATTATCAGTCATATCTTCAGCATCAGCCTAAGCAGTATTTTTGGAGGCAGTCACAACAACAACTTGTACAACATCAAGAAAGATAATTTCAGGCAAGGACATATTCATCGACACAGTTACAGTTGCATTCAAATCAACCTACCACATCAATTCCTGAGGAGATGGATTGTAGAGTTTGTGATATTCCTGACTTTTATTCTGCTTCTCTACATGACTCTTCTAATTTTTTGTATTGTGATGTTGTAGTTGATCCTGATAATGTTGTTGATGATGATATTGTTGTTTCAGATAGTCTTGATGTTGCAGGTATAGGAGATGATGATGGAAGTGTAGGGGAGACCTAAGAATCACTTTCTTCGATTATTCTACCACCAGTTGAGCCTTTTATTGTACCTAGTGACGATGGAAGTGTAGGGGAAACTCAAGAATCACTTCTGTTGATTGAACCTGATCCAGAGCCAGTACCTTTACCTGATCGAGATTATGCCACATTCACTATACTAGAGCCTTCAGGTATCTTTCAGAATGGTAAGGATGATATTTCTTCTGAATTTTTAGGAAATACCATGGAGGTAGTTCATTTTGATTGTAGTGGATGTGATACATTTTGTGATTCATGCTCTGTTGATTTTGTTAATATTTCTAGTCCTTCTCACACAGCATGCGTGCAGGGAATGCATCTTTTTATTTTTAGCGTGCAGGATTTCTACATATATTTCATTTGCAGTAAATCATTCAAGGATGCATGCTACCACTTGAAGAAAGCCCTAACATTTTATGCAATAATGAAGCTTCTGGAGTGGACACTCCAATTGAACCGTCTTCGGCCACCGAAGAACATTTTTGAGAAGGTGAAGGTGGAGGGAGCATTCCTCACTTCATCTACATTCATCCCACTTCCATATTGGCTTCTGGAACTAAATCGACTTCGACTGCCAGAATTTCAAAGGAGTTGGTTCCATCTCACTTTTTCTTTGTCTTTCTACTTGTATATATTTCTTTACTTTGTTTGCTTTGTTTGCTTATTCTTGATAGTTTATTTTTAGTTGTCTTGTTTGTTTTCTTAATAAATTTCCTATGCATTCTTTTTATCATTTTAGAAATTATGAAAGTTAGTTAAATTTAATTGTCGAATTTGATGATTTATTGTCATGATTGGATTCTTGGATTGCATGTGATTACAACTTGATAATGGATTTCATGTTGGTAGATTGAGATGATAATTTTTGATATACCGATCGACATGGGAGTCTTTGACGTTGAGCCCATGGCTCAAATATAATATAATATAAATCTAGTCGATCGGCACGAAAGTCTTTGGCATTGAGCCTCATTGCTTAAATATAATATAATATAAATCCATCCAATCGGTACGGGAGTCTTCAATTGGGGAATTGTGACAGATCCTATGATCGCACGAGAAAAAATAACGAAAAAACTGACATGCTGACCAGCAGAGGATCTGACTTGGTTCCTCGACTCTCGAATACCCGTGGAGTGAGGGGAATATGATATGTTTGTCAAAACCCGTCGAGGTCATGAGGATGGCAAAATTTTCTAGCGTCATCTATCTTTAGCTCCCTATCAGGCAAAGATTCCCACAGACAGTGCCAATATGATCCTGTCGGGAATCTGAGAAGATGGAACTGTCGAAATGACGTGACTGGAATGTTGATTGCATCTCCATGACTCGGATGATGAGTCGTCTTCTATGTTGACCAAGTTGTCGGAAGTCCTCTGGTCAATGCTACCTATAGACAGCGATCGAGTTACCTCGATCCCTAACACCCCGATGCTCGAGGCAGGTCCCAATAATATATAAGAAACAAGCTAAATGAATAGTGGAATAATGAAGTAAATAGAGAATGAGTAGGGTGACGTACCCTGGCCCCGGGGGGCGCCCTCGGTTGGATCAGCAAGTTGGTCGCAATGTTGATCGAGCCGTCACAACCCTGAAGAGTAGATACATGTCCACTAGCTGAGTAGCTAGATTCGGCGGCTCAGAGCCGGACGCGATATGGATCTACAGGACAACGTGCAGTCTAACTACAGCAACGACCCATAGGCCGGAATAGTGGCACGAAGGCTGGAATACAACAGTGGCTCGCAGGCCAGGATATGACAACACCACATAGATCAAAACATAATAATGGCGCGAAGGCCTGAACACCATATCGGCTCGAAGGCCGGAGATAGATCGGATCGAAGCATAACCGGAGATGGTCAGCGATGAGGCCGAGGTTGTAGCCTCCTAGGAGGCCACCTGCTCCAGGGTAGTGACACCAGAGCGTAAGGACAGGCCCTCAATGCCGGTGATGCACATGAGAGCGACTGGCGTGGCGACAGCGAGAAGCTGTCAGCATTCTTATGAGAACGAGGCTACTGTGTTGGGGCCACACGGAGGCTGCGACGGGCCATTGACGAGGAGTCGCGGGACGAAGAGGAGTTGGCAAGTTGGTGGCGGGAGTGCAGTCGACGATGGTGATGCTGTGTAACCGGCAGAGGCGGCGGGTCAGCTGATAGAGGTGGCAGCCGAAGGGAGCTAGCACGTGGGTTAGGGTGCTGGAGGCTGCCGGTGTTAGGGAGGCGGCGGTGGTGACCTCAGCACAAGAGACGATGCTCGGGCTGGCTGCCAGCAAGCGGGTAGGGAGAGGAAGAGGGAGATCCAGTAGAAGCGTCATCGGCGACATGCGTGAGGCGAAGAGGAAAAGGGAACCACGACCAACGTTGAAGACTGGTGGCGTCGAAGGAGCTGGCAACCGACGCCGGAAGCGATCTATATGTGACGGCGGCGCCCCCCTGCCCCTGGACCACGAACAGTGCCTCCCTTTAAAACCCCTAAACCCTCCTCACGTGACATGGCCAAAAGACCCCTCTTGTTCTCCATAATTATTTTTGGGCCCACATACATATCTGCATCAAATTAAATTGGTCAAATTGTTATTTTTTAAAGGAGTGTATTTAATATTTAAATTTTCTTTCAATCTTAAGTTAAGGTTATTTTTAGTGTTTAAGTTTTTATTAGTTTTTAAATTTGAATTGATTAAATTATTTGAATTATATTTTTTTAAAGGTTTATCTTTTAACTTTTTATTAATTGTTAATTTCAAATTTTCTTTAGTCTTTAATTTTAAATTTGTTAAATTTGATTTTGATTTTATTGAAGTGTTTGAATTTATCCTCATATTTTCTTTGTCTTTTAAGTTTACATTATTAGTTGAATTTATTAGATTAGTCCTATCTTTAAAATTTAATTTTTTGTTAATTAAATTATTTTTGTTTTGGATAGAATTTTCTAGATTGATATTATCTAGATTATTAAATATTTTATTAAGATTTTTATTGATTTTATCTAAATCCATTTTCTCATTTTTAACTTTTAAATTCGAATTTATTTTAATGTTTGACTTACTTATGTCTAAATGTTCACTTAATTTTAAATTTCCTGAATTAGCTAAATTATTTAAATTGATTTGGTCATTGTTCTGTTTGACCAAATTAAGGTTAATGTCGATTTGATCAAAGTCTTGATTGACTTGATCAGAATCTAGATTATTTTGTAGTTTTGAATTTAAATCATGTAAATCTTGATTATCATGCACCATACTTGGGATAATTTCATACTTATCTGAATTATCATGCAGATTTTTAAACTACTACTGATAGGGGTATTTTGGTAAATTATACTAACCTTAAGCGCATCCCCTAATTTAGTAGGTTTTTTGATTGGATTTGACTCGAGTCCATATTTGATTTTGACTTGATCCTCTAGCTCTAACAACTCCTCGTGCAGCATGATCAACTGGGTCCAAAGCTCATGTACATTCTTGTACTTTTCTAATCTGCATAAAACATTGTTAGGTAAAATATTACAAATAAGTTTACTTACATTTTTATCAATTTTGAGTCCCGAGAAGGCTTTCTCAATATCAGCAGATTATCAAAATTTAGACTTCCTAAGAACCATTCCATTACTCGCCTCCAGTAGTTGAAATCTTCTTGACCGTATGGTGGTGGTTCGTAGATGCTCCGTCCTTCTTGAATAGACATTGGTATACTTGTAAAAATATAGACAAGAAGTAAATTCCAAGACTTTGTCTTGGGATAACCAGTGTGGGAGATATAGAAATGAAGATATTTCACCTATTTTTTTAAAATAATAATAAAAAATATTATGACAAAATTTACCAAAATGGTTATTTTGTCAATTTAAACTAATAGTAAAAAAAATAAAGTGAATTTTTAAAAAAAAATTGGAGGAAAAAATGAAAGACGTAAGAATAATTTTTAAACGAAAACGATATAAAATTTTCTTTTGAAAAGGACCCCCTTTGTCTGATTGGTGGTTGCACCAATTCAAAGTGGTATCTGCTCTGATACTACTTATTGGATCGTGGCACATGTGAGAGGAGAGGGAGGGGGGGGGGAGGGGGTGAATTACGTGATTTTTAAAAACACTTTTTTGTCGATTTTAAAAACACGAGTATGTAGCAGAAAGTAAGAAGTTCGAAGATAAGAAAGTATGAGAAGAACACAAGTGATTTTTTTACTTGGTTCGGAGCCTTCGGCGACTCCTACTCCAAGGTCCAGGTCCCGCGGACCTATTGATGGACAATCCACTAAAAACCTCTTCTGATACCCCCGGAAGAGAGAATCGAATACAAAAGAATTAGGTTAAGTGCAACAAACTGCACTTTCCCTTTTATAAAGATTAAGGGGGCGTTTGGTATGAGCATGGGAATGGAAATCGAAATGGAAATCATTATATTGTGAAATAAGAATGGGTATGAGCATGGATATCACTCTTAAAAGTAATGTTTGGTTAGTTGCATACTTTCTATCGGAATAAATCAATATTTTCTTGTTTACTCTTAAAGGAAAATAAGAGAAAAAAATTAGATGTAAGAGAAAGATGAATGTGAGAGAAAAATATGATGAAAGAGAATGATGAGAGAGAAAGTGTGATGAAAAAGAATGAAGAGAGAGAAAGTGTGATGAAAAAAATGAAGAGAGAGAAAGTATGATGAGAGAAAATGAGAAAAGAGAGTAATAGAAGAGAGCGTGATGAGAGAAGATGTGAGATAAAATATGATGTGAGAGAAATTATGATGGGAGAGGATGAAGAGAGATAAAATGTAATGAGGAAAAATGAGGAGAGAGAGAGTGTGTGATGAGAGAGATTTAGGAGAGAGAAAATAGATGAGAGAGAAAGTGTGATGAGAAAAAAAGAGAACAGTGAGTGTGATGGGAGATATTGAGAAGAGAGAAAGTGTGTTGAGGAAAAAAAATGAGGGAGTGTGACAAGAGAGATTGAGGAGAGAGAAAGTATGATGAGAGCGAAAGTGCGATGAGAAAAAAACAAAGAAAAGAGAGTGTGATGGGAGAGATTGATGAGAGAAAGTATGATTAAAAAAAAAGAAGGAAGAGAGTATGATGGAAGAGATTGAGGAGAGAGAAAATATGATGAGAGAGAAAGTGTAATGAGAAAAAAGAGGAAAGAGAGTGTGATAGGAGAGAGAAAGAGTGTGATAAAATTATGAGAGAGAAAATATGATGAGAGAGAAGTGATATGAAAGAAAAAATAAATAAATAAATTTTGATATTTGATATTTGATATTAAGGGAGAAAATTTTAGTTTTAGGTCAAGGGTATCTTTAGAATAAGAGAATATTTTGATTGATGAAAATAGGGTAATGACTCATTGAAGGGAAGGTACATGGGAATGAGTTATTACCCAATTTCAAGGATTCATTCCCTTATTTGTATTTCTATTCCTATAATCCAAACATTAACAATGGTAATCAATGATTCTCATTCCCATTCCCCACTTCTATTCCTCTAAACCAAACGACCCCTAAGTACAGAAAACAAATGTTACCAACACTCTTTAGGTATTGAAATGAGGTACTTCGTGTTGATGTCTATCTGCCGGGCGCGATAGAAACTCCTCGAAGCAGTCGTCGGGCTCAGCAGCTTCACAGTAGAGTTGTAGCAAGAACTGGGAGCAGTCAGAGGCTCAAATGTGCACGCAGTAGCTCGTATGCAGTTGTTGTTCCAAAGCCTCCTCGAAACTGCCTTATAAAGGGCTTGGAAGGCGCCTTCCAAAGGCCTTGAAGGTGCCTCCAATGGGATAGAATCTATCCCGACATCACTACGCCTTATCTACGAACCGGTCAAATTTTATTCGTGGAAGGCACCTTCCATGAACAGTATCGAGGCGCCTTCCATAGCCATGGAAGGCGCCTTCGGGTACTGCTCACCAATAGACAGATTTGCTTCTTTGCTTGTTTTCTTGCCCTGCAACAAATGTGTTAGTCCAAAATACTCTGCAAGACAAGTGTTAGCATAATATAAAAAATGGAGTAATTAGTTCTTGTCCTCCCAGGACTAGGAACTAGTCAAGGTCTCAGTTTAGGGATCCCAAATGGACCTAAACTAGATCGATGCCTACTGTCCCTCAACTGGGACGCGTCCTCATAGTCACTCTCCTCCAGTGACTTACCTTTACTTACCTTTTGCCAGACATCCAGTCAGCCCGTCAACCAGTCTGGACTTCGTGTCAGCTATCTGGTCAGCCCGTCGACCTAGCTGGGCTTCGTGCTAGCTATCCGATCGGCCTGTCAACCTAGCTGGGCTTCGTGCCAGATATCTGGTCAGTCCGTCGACCTATCTGGACTTCTTGCCAGCTATCCGGTCGACCCGTCGACCTAGCTAGATTTCTCCTGCACACTCAGTTAAAGTGTTAGATCACAACAAAACTAACTTAACCTATTTTGTCATTCATCAAAACCTGAGTTAGACCGTTAGTGCTAACCATACCAACATGGAGTTGGTCCAGGCGCCTGGACCAGAAAAGTCATCTAGAAGTTGAATTGGAGCGCGATGATTGGCTGAACCCACGTCAATGGTCTAGGCGCTCGAAGAAGGTCCGAGCGCCTGGAGGTGGATAAACTTGACGGATCAAGTTTCAATGAGAGAATGTCATGTCAACAATGGTCCAAGTGCCCAGAGGGGTTCTAGGTGCCCAGAATGGGCCTATATAAAGGCCTTCGACCAACACCTGCAGAGAATCATCTGCTACGACTTTCATATTCGCGCACTGCTCTGAAAAAACTTTTATAACAGCGGAATACTGCTCTGAAGTTTAAAGAATGAAGACTTCTTCAAATTTCCTTTCTGTTTGTTGGTGTCATTTACATTTCAGTTCTTGTACTCAAATCTTTGTAACTCATTTTTGAACTGATATTGATTGCCCAACGAAAGCACTCAATGAGTGTAGGCTTTGGAATAGTGTTAGCATTTGTACTTTCTTCTTTCTTTTCTGCTGCATATTTTCGATTTTCGAAAAAAATGACGAACGCTATTTACCCCCTCTAGCATCTTTCTGATCCAACAGATTAGAGTAAATGAATCCACCATTTACTAAATCTGCTTAAAGCCATATTAAAATTCATATGTTGAATTCAGGATTAAATATTAGATGTCTAGATCGAAATCTGTACGATGTTAGATTTTTGTAAAAAAAATATAAACCCTTTTTAATAAAGAGAATAACATCGTAACATGTGATTCATACCATATGTGTTATGGCGACAAGAAGGATAAGAGTATGGATTCATGCTTCTCTACTATGTGAGATCCTTGAGATTATAAGTTAATCTCAATCTTACCCTAAGTGACTATTTAGCTGTCTACTTGAAGTTTTGATCAGTGTCTGCTAGTTTAGCATGTTTCCTATTAGCTATGAGTGATTTGGTCTATAGAGCATAATTAAGAAAGCGGCCAATTAGAATGAATACATTCTAGCTAAAAAGGAATATTAAGATTGATTTACATTGACAATTATTTACTGATACCAGTTATATTTTTATTCAGTACATAAAATGTAATTATCATAATTGTGTTGATTGGAGATGTTGAACATGATCTTGACATAATAGTCATTATAAAGGATTAGAGATGTTCATATTGATGTAAATAATTTAATCTAGGATAAAGACAAGTAATTGATGTCTCTGATTCGTTCTATAGAGCAGCTATGTAAGGTGTAACAATCTTCTTAGCAATTATTGCTCAGTATGCTTGCTATCGTACGAACCATTTTCCTAATGTATGGAATGGATGTTCTTATTTGGTATTTGTGACTAATTAGCATTTTATTCTCGTCTTTGTGATATGATCATCTCATAGTCTATGTGACTTACATGGTCTTTGTGATCATATAACCTTTATGGATTGACTTGGACGAGTGAGAGATATTGGACACTGAGAAGACGAATGATCGTCTCTTCCCCTTCATCTCCTTCATTGATGCAAATGTCAAGGAGACGAAGGGGTGCCCCTTCCCCTTTGTCTTCCTTAATCTTCTTATAAATGGGTTTCCAAGCCAAGGATTCAAAGCAGAGGTAAGAGAAGGGAACAAAGCTTGAGGGTGTGCAAGGAGAATATCCAGTAGAGAGGGATTTGACTCATGGAATACGAAGGACTATTCGATTTTCTCGTGATTACTCTTCCGACAACAAACAAGAAGAACTTGTTAAGATCTGCTCATTGTCATCCACTGTAACTGTTTACAGATTTTCTACTGAATTTCTTTTGTGCTTTACAAATGCTACACCTTAGGTGTGTCACGTGGATGACTACACGAGCGAGGCATCATCCACTAGCCATTCGCACAAGCGGACCGTCGTATTGTCTTGTTGTTAACTCAATATCACTTTCCAAATAGGCTACTCCTACGGAGGTCGATTCTGTGTCAAGAACTGTCGAAGGTTGAGGCCAATAACAGCACGTTTGATAAAGGTTCTTTGCTGCCCTTGCGTCACTATGGCGACGCGGTTAGAGGAAGTCGGAGGGCATCGGCCTAGCGTACATGTCTAGATAGGGTGATGACTTGATAGGGTTTACCCAGATTGGATCAATCATAATATAACAAACAAATAGTGATACTCGTTAAGGGTTTTATAGCAACTTTAAACCTATTAATCCCCATTAAAGGAGACTACTTATAATAGTTGCGATCCATAAAGCTCTACCAGTGAATCATGAACTAACTCTCACTCTATGTCATCTAAAAAATTTTGAATTAGTTTATATATATATATATAAACTTATATTATTTATTTATGTAAAAAAACACTTAAATTGAAATAATAGTGTGGAATGAGATAATTTTCAACTTTTTGACATCATTAATAGATGTTTTTACAGCTTGATTTTAATAAAAATTATTTTAAAAAATGGGGAACAAATTATAAAGAGTTTCTGAAAATATTTGAGTATTTTCTTAAAAATTAAGTTACTCAAACATTTTCAAGGGGTCAAAATGGAATTAATCAATTCCTCCGTCGTCCAGTGCGGCGGCGGCGGTAAATCTCTTCCTCCGTCTCCCTGGCGCCGCCCTTGTCCTGCGCCGCGGCGTCTCTTCTTCGGCCTTCACCACCGTCCTTTCTTTGTTCCGTGTAAATCTCCTCTTAGGGAGAAGGAATAAGATCGATTTGCCTGTCGCCTGGTGGTTCGTCTTCTCGCACGCCTCCCAGATGGATGGCCAGGGTGCATCTGCGCGTGGCGCTTCAGACGTCAAAACCTTTGCTTATGGATCTGCTCTATTTCCGTCACAGGTTCGATTGATGAACCAAATACTCGAATCAAACAATTTGGAAAGGGCGCGAAGGAGAGTTTCGTGATTGGAAAGACAATGCCATATCCTGGAGGACATCGACAAGCTCATAAATCTACCAGGTACGCAATTTTGACATAGAAAAGATTTTGATAAACTTCGAAAGCATATGTTCCCTTAAATGGACAGAAATAACCATTTAAATTATTACTTTTTGGCGTGCTTAGGTTTACATGCTTTTTTGATCATGTGATTGAGCAATCAATGGGTGTTTGTATCAATATTGTGCTTGTCTTGGTCATGGATGTTCTAACCAGGACAGTCTCTTGTTGTGCCAAAGGCCTGAGTGTTTGTACCAACTAGCTCAGACCGACCTTGAGCCCTTCATTTCATAAATCCTAAATCCTTTTTTCTCTTCAAAATATGAAAGATCTGATAGTTTTGGACATACCTCGGTTCAAGTTAGAATGAAATGTGGTTGTGCACAGCTACTGACATGAATCATGTGCATCAATGTAGAAACAACTAATGTTGAAATCAATGCTAGCAGGAGCTTGTATACCTTTCATTTGCAATATATGTTTGTCTCTTGGGAGAACTTGGTTAGGATGACTAGCATTCTAACAAGATCTTCTGCTTAAGAATGACTTTATCAAGCTATTGATGAAAATTGATGGGTTGAAGGGGCGAGATTATCCTAGCGAGTGAATGAATGAATACCCTGATGTTTTTTTTATCACTTCTCTTCAACCAACCCCTATAACTCAATGAATGAAGTTCAGTGGTGTCCTTTTGACCAGTTATCTTAAGAAAGGAGAAGCAAGATACATATCGTAAGTGAAAGACAGAATGATCATTTTGGTCCAGTAGGGCCATTGGCAGTCAATGAGCGGCAATGAGCATCCCATAGAGTAAGAAAGTTTATATGATGCTGATGATAAGTAAAATCAATGTACAAAGTTATACACTCCCATAAGAGAAAATATTGTTTGTCTTTAATAATGACAATGGGATTAGACGGATCAATCTTACTCCTATAATTTTTTCAGCAAGGTTGGCACAAAGAAAGTTAAGGTGGTCTCCAACCCCAACAAGTGTATTATAGGCACTTGTGATTCCTACATTAACAGTTCATTTTGACCCAAACTATCTCTCTCTCTCTTTCTTTTTTTTTTTCTTTTTTTTTTATAATAAGATGCCTGCATATAGATAGACATTGTGACTAATATAGTGATCCTCTTCCATCCAGAGATTTTTGTTGCCTGCTTTCAGTTTGTTCATTAGACTTGACGTATACAAAACATTGCGTAACCTCAGGCAATTTAGATACATCTAATATATCTTGGGCCTGTAGTTGATCAAGGATTTACACCAGCCTTGAAGCCTTATAATTTTATATACAATCTCCAATCTAGAGTTGGCTTTGTCTTGTCTAGATTTCACGGTGTTCTTCGTTGAATGACTAACGATATGATCTTAAAGCTAAAATGTGAAAGATGTTTTAGTTTTTTATTTGATTTTTTATCCAGGGTTTTTTTACTAAAGAATCTTGTCTCACATTAATATCAGAGATTGTGCATTCCATGAAGGGTTTACAAATTAGTCTTTGCTTGCTCAAGGATTTATTACATACCAGTCTTTGTGGGTCTCATATTAGATGATGTTTTATATAGCTGAAGATATTAATCAATCAGCATCATTTTGCGGGTTTAATTGCGAGGTTTGTCACTTGATACTCTTGCTTATTCAACTGTAATGCTTTCTACCACTATGCATGGATGTTATTTCCATTTAAAGATGAAACCAGTAATTATTGTTCATGATTCAACAGAAGGAAATTTTGTGAGAAATCATACAAATTAATTTCATCCTTAGTTTGCTCGATTTTACGTAATGGAAACCTACCTATACAATATATAAAAGAAAAAAAAAGGTCATTTTCACTACGAATGCAAAAAAAAAAGTCATTTCCACTTCGAATGCAATGCTTTTTTCTTCATAGTTGATTGCAGAATACTTGAACCATAACTCTGTTATTATGTTTCATTGCGTGTGACAAAGATGCTACCAGTTTTTTTCCCCTAAACATTCAAGACCGCAACTATTTGGTCGAACCATTTGATATGAAGGGATCCCATTCATATATTCTTTCACAGATTCAACAGCCTATCAAAGAAACTATTAAACATCATGTTTGATACTCACTTTTGATTCAGGTAACTAAACCCAATAACTGCTTTAAGCATTTCATGGATTTTTTCGATTATGATAGTAGATTGGTAGGTCTAAGACTGGTTTTGGGATTGCTTCCTCTTAAACAATTAATCTTAATAAATAAATCATTAGTTTTTTTTTAAACAAATTGTATGTTGGCAAAAATTTGTAATGGAAAAGGATACATCAAATAAGCGCAAACTTGGATTTACTTCTCTCCATAATTATAGGAACAAGCTGCATGTGGTCCTTACTGTTATACTTCACTCGTCAACCAAAGTGTCCCTCTCCATTTCAATGAGACAAATTTTAGCAAATTGAGTCCATGGAGATTGGAGAACAACAGTCTTAAGTTTGTTCCAGTTCCTCTTCTTATTGTAACCTAGCAAGCATTATTAGAATCTGCCAGGAATGTGTCCATGGACACATCTTCTCAATGGCTTCTCTTCTTGTCTCCATCTCAGAAACCAGCATGGGCATAGTGTGATGATAAGTCCTTGGTGAAATTCTTGTTATGTAATGTATCTACATATCCATGTGACCATACAAAAAAAGAAAAAATATGAATCATTAGGTAGGATTAGGACACCCCTAGTTTGGCCAAACTTGCATATTTCTCACATTTACATTCATTTTTTGTCTTTTAATTTACTCTTTGTGCTATCAATTTGTCGGTATGAATTGGCAGCTGAAGATACTTTATGAAGGGAATAAGGATGAGGGAGATGAGGAACGCTGGAAGATTCCCTGGCCCGAACCCAAGACGCACTTCGGATCAAACCGAGCCTTGCAATCGACGAACCGGTTCCATTTTGGACCAAAATGGCTGGCCCACTCTTCCTGAGTCTTGTAGTGGGGGAGGTACTGCTTGATCTTGATCTGAGCATGGTGGCAAAACTCTAGTATCTCTTGGTTCTGGCGTTTTAGGTATGTTAAGCTCTGGGTCGGATCGTCGGAGTCCGGCAGAGCCGATCGGAGAAAGGCCACCAAGTAGAACACGTCTTCGTCCGGCGTCACCGCCGAGCTCCTCTCATCCCACCTGCAAATTTAAAGAGCTCGATCATACTAACACAAACCTAACCTTTTCAGGGCTAGACAAGTAAGAAGGTCCCAATTAGATAGATGGAAGCTGACCAATCACAACTCATACTTTATGTTTATGATATTTTAATGAATTAGAAAATTAACATCATCCATTAAGAAGTAGCTAATGATTAAGTTATCCGAAGATTATAATTTCAAATTACAGGTGGACTAAAGAAATTGGCTGTGTTGCATGCAGGTGTTCGTACGTACTTGTGCTGCAAAAGGTTGGAACCGCTAATCCAGCGGCCCCCTTAACCCGGCTCCACAAGTATGAGAGGGAGTAAATCACGGTGAATACGGGCCCAGCTATGACATGGTGGTCTCAGATGTTTAGCACGGACAGATATTAATGTTATCGCATTTACTGCTGCAGACCCTCGACCTCTCAACTCATGCTGCAAGAATCCATGTCATAACCAGTTGATCCCGCCCGTGGGGGCATGTTCGTACGTACTTGTGCTTGTTCATGGGGTAGATGAGGACGGGGCCGCCGGTGTTGTTTCCGAGGATCCCCCTGAAGACGCTGGCGTCGAAGTCGGCGATCCGTGACGCCGGCACGAAGAGATTGAGCCACGGGTGCGGCACCTCCCACAGGCCCTTCCCCCGCAGCCTCTCCTCCGCCCGGTGCACCCGCCGCAGGAACTCCAGGTACGTCAGCTCGGTCGCGAACTCTGTCGCCGGAACATACCTCAGCCGCCGCAGCAGCCTCTCCACCGTCCCGTCGACCTTGCCGCCGTCGTCTTCGTCGTAGTACTTCGCCATCTCCAAGCAGTAGAGCACGCGTTGCTCGCCGGCCACGGAGCCGATCTTCACCGGGTTCCTGGGCGAGGAGAAGGACGACCTCCAGTTGTTGATGAGGCCTTCGTCGACGATCGCCAGCCCCTCCACGTAGTCGAATCTCTCGCCGTCCATCGCGATGAGTCGCTCCTGATCCCTCGTGAAGGCGGCGAAGTCGGCATACAGCACCCGGATCCACCTCACCTGAGTAATTGATTAGTCAACTAATAGCTCTATTAGTTCCTAATTACCGGCCATTGATTCGGTTAATTATGTTGATTATTACCCTCTGTGGGGCCCGCTCCAGGGCGATGCGGCCCCTGGTGATGATCCCGAACTGGCCCAGCCCACCAAGCACGGCGTGGAACGGACGTCACCACTTCACCCTTTCCTAAAATTAAGCTTCAGAATTTTATTTTATTTTTATTATTTTGAGAATTTTTTTTGGGGAATTTTAATTGTAGAATTTATTGACCTGTGACGACGTCGAGCTGGAGGACGTTGTTGATCTGGGGCCCATGGTGGAAAGTCTGGCCGCTGACGCCGGCGTTGGAAAGCGTGCCGCCCATCGACAGGTGGAGGTAATCGGTCCACGACTTCGGCGCGAGCCCGCCATGGGACAGCGTCCATCTCAGCACGTCGGCCCACGAGTCGCCTCCCCAGACATCCACGTAGTACTGCCCGCCGTCAGGCACCGGAGTCGGCCTGGGAGCGGGGAGGTCGCCGTGGGCCATCTCGACTACGAGGCCAGCCGGCGCGAGGGCCTGGCCGTGAGTGGAATGCCCTCGGCCACGGGCGGACACCGCGACCGAGCCCGCCGCGTGGGCGGCGCGGAGGAGCCCCGCGACCTCCTCCGCCGAGCGCGGCCTCGCGACCGCCGCCTGCGCTGCGCTGAAGAGCGCGCCGAAGTCCGTCGACGCGGCGGCCAGCGACGCGGAGTCGAGGCGGACGACGCTCCCACTGCCGACGAGCTGGAGAAGTGGCTCCGCCGGCGTCAACGTAAAGCCAACGGTGGAGAGAAGGCAGCATATAAAGACGAGCAGCACGGCGTGTCTCCAGGGGCGGATCCAGAATTTTAAATTTGGGAGGGCCGCATGATAAGTGACAAAAATAATTATCGTCAGAATTTTATACACCCTTGAACAACCTCCGAATTCTCAATTTACGACTGAAATCGAAATCAAAATTTACCTAGAAATCACCGTCCTAGGTTACCGTGGTTGACAAGATAACAATAGCGAACAAGCTCAAATGTAGTTCTGACACGAAACAAGGGCCAACGACCCTTCTCAAGTTGCGATATTACTTCAAGATTTTGATATCAAACTACTAATAGAAAATTTAGATTGCGGACTTTCTAAATATGTAATCAATTTTGAATTCTGACGATCAACGATGTTACAATTGACAATGAAACTAACAACAATGATTTTGGAGTGAATTGGAAAAGATCGAGATGTCTAGCTATAGGAGAGAAAATGCCTATATCATAAATTAGAAAAGATTTCTATATAGTAATAAACTAATAATATTATTACTAATAATATTTGTATATAATTAATGATTTGTAGTTTCCTTTTGTTAAATTTAATTTTTTTTTTCAACATTATTCCTATTAGGTAAATTAAAAAACTCCCAAAAGAAATATTTTTCTTTTAAATTATATAGCATATTTAATAAGTATATCATTCGTCAATTATATTAAAATATATTCAAAAGGAAGATTAATTTCATCATCTTGTACTCCTTTATCATTCTAATTAATACTATATATATATCCTAGTATATATAATACAACCATGTATATATAGGGAGGATTTACATGGAGATTTGGGGGGGCCGTGGCCCCCCCAAGCCCCCTTGTAAATCCGCCTCTGCGTGTCTCTTAATCCCCATATCCCACGGTGGCGGAGGCGGCGGCGGTGGCGGAGGGCGGGGAGATGGTAGAGGATTTATAAGAAGGCGTGGGGATCCAAATCTCTGGGTGCGCGGAGATAATCGACCTCGAAACGCGAAATCGCGGTTTGGAGATCCACCGTCACTTTATTCCCAAGCAACAATTTATCTCAGCCCCAGTTACATTAAAATTTACTATTTGAAAATTTTAACCATTATTCGAATTAAGTGGAGTAAAATGAAAATTTACTCCTAATTAACTTTATGGACGAATTAAAAAAATGACAAAAAAAACGTAGGAAAGACTCTTGCCGCGTCAATATATATATTTTGATACAATGCATAAATAAGGGCCGATAAAATTAGAATGTCAAGGGTTAAGAAAA
Organism: Zingiber officinale; assembly: GCF_018446385.1. NCBI lineage: Eukaryota > Viridiplantae > Streptophyta > Magnoliopsida > Zingiberales > Zingiberaceae > Zingiber > Zingiber officinale. Next base: position 62,238,534 of record NC_055999.1, on the reverse strand, counting down.
CGTGGTAGTTAACGGTTAAGAAAATGTGATAGTTAATAATTAAGATGAGGTAATAGTTAATGATCAAAAGAATATGATAGTCAACAATCAAGATAGGAGTTAGAGCTCCCTATTCCACCATCCGTATAATTCCCGGTCGATCACAGGTAGATCGGGTCCTCAAGTCTAAGTCCTAGGATAGAGTTTTGACTAGTTCCTAGTCTACCACCTACTGATTAGATCTCCCAAGCTCAAGCTTTACATATGACCCTGACACATTTATCAGACAACCCTCGACCAGCTCTTCACCAATTAGGTCATGAAGGTTGGTCACAGTCTCAGATGAGCGCTAGATGGTTTCGCACAGCACATTCTTTTCATCTCGCTCAGGCATGGTCCTTGGGTAGCCCCTGGCTAGTTACCCTCAAACTAGGGCATCCAGGTTCAATCATTTCACCTCATTTGAACAATCATCTCAAACTATCTACAATTGAACCTGGACAGGGTGGATAATACTAAACGACAACAGTGTCAGAAAATCGTAATCTCCTGCCAGAGAATAACTGTTGTGAGTCAGGAAATATTTCAGGGTTCGGCCACACACTAAAAGTGAAACTTTCCTCCTGCAAATTGGAAGTCGTCGAACATCTTCCCTCACCCGACAATCTCTGACACTCGACATTCTCTGGTAGTGCGTATGCTCAAAAGGCAAGCAGAATCATATAAAAAGGGAATCCTCTTCATTGGACAGGTACTTGTACATCCGTACGCATCTTCAATAGTTCCTTTTTCTTCCTTCATACACTGTCTCGTCGGAAAAGAGACCTGACTTGAGCGTCAGAGGGACTGCGCCAGAAACCCCTTCCCTGATTTTTTGTCTCTAACTCTTCGTGTGCTTGTCTAGGTGTGTACAAGATTCAAGTACCACCAGTTCTATTATCACAGGCATCTGGTTCCACGTGGGGGTCCAAGTTGCCGACACATGCATATAAGGTGTGTCAAAGTAGTCATTCCATCAACACCGACGTCATCTTCACCGGCCTTCGTCTGACACAGGATATATATATATATATATATATATATATATATATATATATATATATATATATATATATATATATATAGTGTTAATTTTGTGTTAGGTTTCTTAATTAATCAGAAAAGTTGTGGTTTTCAAATGATGTATTTCTTAATTAACCCGAATTTGTGGTTTAGATGATGCATCTGAAATTGAGTTAATATAGTCGTTAATTAGGATCTAGATAACAAGTAGTTGAGCAATTAAATAGAGATGAGCTAAAGAACTAGATGAGTACTTGTAGTTGTAACTAATCTCTAGAGGTTGGGTTTGATACACATATTTATTTATTTGGACCGATTGATTGTTTAGTTTATATCGAATCATTTCTTGTTATTTTTGTGAGGAAGTATCGACTTTCACATTTTTATGGCTAACTATTTTTATAAACATGAAAATATGATTTGAAATGTTTAAAAGAGAAATTTGAACCCAAGAAGGAAAAAAAAAACACTTAGTTACATGTCTTTAAATCTCTTATCGCATTCGATTCCATCCCATGGCATCACGTACACTTTGAGAATTTGAGTTAGTTCATCGAAAGAGACCTTAGAATCCATAGTAATTACTAGCCAATCAATAACAATGAATTTAACCCTTAGGTTTGAATTGCTAGTCAATTATATTGATAGTGATTTTCTGAACTTTTTACTCGTATCCTCATCGCACTATATGGAAATTAATCACGCTTGATGCCCGATCTTAATTTCAAAAATAGACACTCAATAGTAAGTAAGTAGATATGTGTTCTAATGATAAGCAAGCTAAATTAAGCACTTTTAGCCAAATGTTAAAAGTTTGAATTCATATAGTTAACAATACTATTTGAAGAAGTTTTTAAACCTTAATCGCATCGCCCATCACTATATAAAAACTAGTCCAAATCTTTTGATGTTAATTGCAAGAAGACATGAAATGAATCCAATTTGCTATTTGCTTGCTATTGTTAATTACTTGTCTTTGTCATCTATCCTAAAACCATGTAATGATGTTATTGCTAACTAAAACCATCTTCGGAAATTTTTTAAAAAAACATGGGAAAAAATTGCATAAAGAAAGTCATCCAAAAGTTGATTAAGTAATTTAGATTTTGGCAATATTATGAGAATGTAACATCATATGTAGAAATATATAACATCGAATTAGAAACATATAACATCAAATGTAGAGGACAACCATGTCAATTACCATGCCTTTATTCAATTGCTTGCTTCTTTATCCAATTTACTCATGGTGTGCCACTCAAAAATCTATTTGATCCGAATGATTTTTTTGATTAGCAAGCGTGTAGGGTTTGAATTCGTACAATGACATTATTAGGAGAGATTGCAAAATGTTGTATGGGAATATTTCGTAACTAAAACAAAAGGTCGATTTCATTATTTTGCAGTAAGATAACCTTTTAGGGTTTAGGGTATGAATGAATAATGCTTAATGTGATAGAAGGACCACCATGTGACTTGTCCAATTGAGTTTAATTTGGAAGTATTCATTTTAGATCGGGTCTCTCATACACTAGTGTGATCATTCATATCGTTTTCCACATTTTTGTCTACTTATGGTGGCAGGATCACATTGCCTAGCTCTTCACATTTGTTTGATTTTAATTTAAAATAAAATGAAAAAAGGGATTGATTATCTATGTTAATTATATTTCTTCAACTTATTCATCTAGAATCGACAATCATTTTTAAGAACTTTGTTAACTTCACAATCTTTTTTCTAATGCTTGTCACTTGTTTGTCTTGTTTGTTGGCTCAACTCGACCTATCATATCCTAAGCTTTCGTTAAAAAAATGTTAGATTGGTTCCCTCTTGGTGCTCAACCTTGAGGCCTCGATGTAGGATTGTAAATAAGCCGAGCCGAGATTTGGATGTTCAAGCTTGTTTGATAAGGTAATCAAACCGAGCCGAGCTTAAAATGAACCAAGCTTTTAGAATGAGTGTTCAAGTTTGGCTTGGTTTGTTTAGATGTTATCAAGCTCTCAATTAAAGCTTGGCTGAGTTTGATTCGAGCTTAGTTTGTTTAGATGTTATCAAACTCTCAATTCAAGCTTGTTTGATTGTTTTAAATTTTTAGTCATTTGATTGTTAGTGAGCTTTATAATTTAAATTTATTTATTTAATTTATTTTATTATTTATTTAGCATATTGAAAAGAGTTTTATTAATGAATATGATCCGTGAACATTGTTTATGAACGTTATTCACGAACATTGTTCACGAATATTGTTCACGAACGTTAACGAGCTGAACACATATGTATTTAAGCTTGTTTGTTTAGCTTAACGAGTTGTTCAAGCTTGTTTGTTTAATTAATCTTATGTATATTGAAAGAACATAAACAAGCTCTTATCAAACCGAACACCAAGCTTGTTCATAAACGCTTGGTTCATTTACAACCCTACCTCGATGCTTTGTTAATCCAAAAGGTAAACCTTGCTTTTATGTAATCATCATGGTCAACTACTTATATTTCGTCTTAATTATTTCGTCTTAATTATTTAAGATCAAATATATTTGTTGTATTCCTCCCTTTATGAGCTTACGAGAAGACTAAAGCATGAACACTTTGTTCACCCAACAAATTGGCTTTGTTTTTACATAATCAAGCATAGGATCGTCATCTTACGCGAGATTAATTTAGGATCTGGATTAAAACGGTAGGATCAAATCGGTCAGAATCAGATAAGTAGATTTGGGGTATAGATTGAATCGGTAGGATCAAATCGATAAAAGTAAGATAGGTAGGATCGGATATTGATTCCATTGTTTCGAACACAAGTGTTGAAAAAAAATCTTCTAAAGACGTGTTGATTCAATAAAATATTAAGAGATGGATATTTAAAACTCGTAATTTTAGAGAAAGAAATAAAAGAAAATATTTTTAATGATCAAAACTATCGAACATCAACTAAATGAATGTTTTAAATTGTTTCAAAACTCTAACGATGCAAAAGACGAAAATAACCCGAATACAATGATGAAAATTGTTCAAAGCATCCAAAAAAACTTTAAACGATATTTTTTTAGACCTGAGACTGTGGTTTTGAATTACACCCGAATGTAGATTTCTGAACGAATTTTAATTTGATATATTGTGTCTCATGATTTAACCCGAGCCAAAAATTATGACATCTCAAAGTTTAAAAGCGTGGGATCATAGAATTATACCGATCCTATACGCTCACAACGATCCTACTTCAATTTCACTATAAAACTCAATCTCAATCGATTCTAAATTGATTTAGTGCTTCCAGATCGTACAATCCAAATCGCAATTTTACAAATCATGTGGCAATCAACATCATTATTATCAACTATCTATATTTATCCCAATTATATAAATAGGCTTGGTATCTTATCCTTTTTAAGCTATATGTAAGTTTATCTTACTCGCGTTTGTCTTCCTTAATTAGTGATAACAAAGAGGTCAAATGTTTTCATTCTTACTATCAAACTCCAACTCAAACATCATCCAATATCGATAAATAAGCTATTCAAACTCAAAGTTTTTAATAATAATAATAATAATAATAATAATAATAATAATCTTCTGTAAATTCTGTATCCTAAAAGCAATAAGGAAAAAACCAAAAACAAAGAAGAAATAGCTTTCAAAAAGGTCACACATGCTTACGCATTGTCCTAATCTTTGAGAGTGTGATAGGAGACACCAAAACTTCAAAACTAGTTTCGAATGTATGATCATGTCTCCTCCTTTTTATAGTAAAAAACTAATGGCACTTATCCCAGACACATAATCTCTTACTCCATTGACAAATGGCAGGTGCGGTGGCATTAGTCATCGTCCCTTCAAGACAATAGTCTTCCAACCGACTAGACACTACAGCAGAGCGTGCATCGCACATTAAGGCCCATGGGTCTGGCCCAACATTAAAATGTAAACTCTTACTCAGGGCCACAGGCCAGGCCGTCCAGACCCACTTCGTTCAGCAGAAGAACAAATGATTTAATTCTACGTCATAACTGATAAACAAAGATAAATATTTAACACCACTACGATCCATACTCTATAATTGAAACTTAGCATCAGTATTTAAACCACTAAGAAATATGTCACGTTTACAATTCAAAATGTCAAGCCGGTAACTAAACCGTGTTATCGGATGGACATAACAGAGGTCATGTACCTTGAAATAAACCCTAAATCGTTATACGGTATGCCAAAAAACTAAAGTTTAAACAGAGGTCCATCTCTTAATGGAGACCATTACTCTTTAGAGTTGAGCAAAATGAAGCCTACTTTTCAACCCAAAAAAAGAGTGACACTATGTTGAAGTGAACTTCAGCAGTAAAACATGACATCCTTAACTTGATCTTTAACTCGTGGAAAGAATTGTACAGGGATAGGCGCATCTCTCGTTTGACTCGGACCTGAATCGGTTTCGGAGGATTCGCCCTCCATGTAATAGCGAGCTCTAAATGCAACCAAGTGAGCGTAATATGCAGGCGGAACTGTAAAAGAGACGAGATAGATTTAATTGCTATTGAAACAGAAACACACATGAACAACATAGAAGGATTGCAAAACTTACCGATAGAAACTGAACGAGTACACCGGGCGTATCTGTTTTTTTGCAAGAACAAAATGAAATTACAAGCAACAAAAGAAAGACAGAAGAAAAATGAAAGAAATATAACATGAGAAATGCCAAGTACGTGTAACACAAGTTGTTAGTTAAGGTCTGCAATGCATTTGCAGAGAATTTGTTTTCGTCCCATAAAACATGATAATGAGTTGGCTTGCTCGTCCCCTGTCATAAGAAAAAAAAACACATTACAAAAACATTATATTCGTAGAGACTTGAAAGCATAGTATCTTGAGGGCTTCATAATGGCAACCGATCATGCCATGGGAAGTAGTGTTGAAACCAGTATGCTTTTAGTATGTTTCACATCAAAGTAATTCAATCAGTACCTGTATCCCAGCATGACTACATAAATAAAAGTCGAATTCCGTTGGATGACAAATTTTACGATCAACAACAGTACCTAGGAGTAAAAAGATTATAAGTACAAAATCCCTGAGAAAATTTTTGAATCAAATGCAACTAACCAGGTAATATATTCCCACTTCTGTCAGTCAATCCTTGATTTCCATGAACTTCAGGGAACAACCTTGTGTGATGTCGCTTCTGGACTACAATAAACGTGACTGGCGGAAGATATCCCTCTTGTAAAGAAGCACAAGCCTAATGTCATGATCAGAAACAACAATGCAAATGTCATACAAGAATAATGATAAAGGATTGATAAAAAAATAAACCATGGGAAAGTACCGAACCTTTCTTATAGCGTCCATTTCATACAACAACACTTGGCTAAATTGCCCTTCGCTGACCCCATCTCTGCCGTAAAAACATTCTTGATTAAGAAATCACATCACAACTATTGGTTTCAATGGATCTAGGCTAACCTGTAGAAAATTATTCTTCCAGGTTTTTGATTTGTTGAGCGGTAGAATGCTATCAGCAGTTCGCTGAAAAATAACACATGTTTAGTATCAATCTCACTAGAATTTATACAAACAAGCAACAACAAAAATGTACCGTATCATCCCGCCGGGGGTGTGTCCTTTTTTAGGATCTTGATCAACATTATATAAATCACTGATTATTTCTTGTCTATGCTGTTGGGTCGAGAATAAACCTCTGTACTTGGAGATCTGAGGCCAGTCAATCGAGGCTACAACTGCAGCAATGGAAGACAAAGAATCCTCCCCCGGGGAAGGGTGTGAAACATCAGCCCCAAAGAAAATTGTCGGTATATCACTTACAAGAGGTATCCTCCGGTAAATGGCATCTTCAAGTACTGTATTGCGTCCACCACACTGCTCAATTATATACGAAAGAGGATTAACATACAGGCAGATAATTAGCTAATAATCATGGTCAATCATAGTGGACACAATAATAACAAACCTTAACATTGATCTTCAGCGAGACATTTTCCAAATATTGTTTGTTGCATTTAGATACCTGCCTTGGATTGCAACACTGTGACACGATACCGAGCTCAGTTTCACAAATTCTCTTGATATTCCCTGTTCATCCATCATAGATTGAACCAAAATCAAACAACAAATTTTTCGATATGTCTAAGGATAGTCATTGGGCAAAATACCGTAATAGCCCTTCATCTCTGGTAAGATCACAATCAACAACTGGATGTGCTTCCCTTGAATCCCAGCTTTTTTGAATGCTTCAATTGAGCTATTGTTAATGTCTCTCAAAGCAAAGTCTAATCGATCAACACGAGCAAATTTGAAATTGACAAAAGGTGGCTTGATAACCTTTAAAAAATTTATGTAGAATCAAATAGATTGTATAAATGTCAATTAAGAGAAAATTATAGTGATTGACGTGAAGCATCCATACCATTCCATTGTTATTACACATGCCAATCAGTTCTTGACAAAAGTGAGATACTTCCTCTTGTCGAAGTCGTGACGCGAAACTCAAGCAAGTCCAATAATCAACAGAAGCACCATTCACCATTTTCTGGGAAGCAACACATAAAAGATGTATATATCAAAGTGCAGATAAGAACAAGAAATCATTAACAGATCTAATTGATTCCTTTTTTTATTTGTCAGATAATACGTTCTTATAAAAAAACATTGAAATTGAAAACTCTAAAATTTTTGATCCTATTAAAAACTAAAGACAAATTGCTAAAATTACAAGCAAAATAAAACATGTTACCTTGTTTATCATGTTCCACTGACCGACAGAAGGATTGCAGGATTTTTCTCTACCAGAGTCATGATACATTAGCTGCAACATTCAAAACAAATAGATTGAAATAAGTTAACTATAGCATTAGTAACTAGTCAAGAATTACTACACAAGAGTAAAATATTTAAAGGGAGAATACCCTAGGAGGAGGTAGAACACGAGCTTCTACAGTAGTGAGCTCATACTTCATCTTTAAACCGAATTCCTTCGTGAATGCATCATTATTGTAGTTGTTTTGTCCAACCATCTGACAAATCATCATCATATAGAAGTTACACGAACAAGAAGCATCTAAAAGTTTTAACTTTACAATAGTACTTTAACGAACAAGAACAATGTGTAGTATCACAAACCTCACGAATGCTACGTTCTCTGTCCACCGGCCTCTGGCATGTACTTCTCAATATTGCGGTTACCTGTCCCTCATTTAGCTTTTTTGAATAGCGTTGTCCCTCAACAATTGCACAAACCTGGACATCCACAGACCATTCAGTGAAGAACATATGTTTGAGAAAATTAGCAAATCATATATGTACCTCCATTGGTAAGTAGGTTGGTTTGCTCTCACTACCAGCCAGGAGGCAAGGCCATGAAACACACATCAAATTGTAATTATACCGTTCCTTAAAGTATTGGACCACTGATATCTCAGTTTGTGTTTCGCTGATAGGAAACCTAGAGAACGAATTCCCTTAATATAGAAACAATAAGGATGAACACAGAATTTTTCAAACAATTATGGAGACCGATACTGTACTTTAGTTGACGTAGTGGCTCCTTTGTCAATCCATTGATCTTGTATCGTATTCTTAAATCTCTTCTGTGAACTGCCTCAACTCTTACTCCACGTATGGCTCGCTTGACCTATCAATTTCCAGGAGTTCATATAAATGATAAAATATGTAGCATCAACAAAATCAGACAAATGCAGCAACCACAATTAAGGAATCAATGAATAACTGGCAGCAATAAACAACTTTACTGAGAAAAATAAATGGAAGTTTATGACATTTCATAGTAGATTGAAATATAAAAACCTTAGCTCTATTTTGATCAGATAAGGTCCTTGAAGTATCCCGCAGATTAAGATACTCCATTACAAATTCAACAACGTTCATGGGCTTATAGAAAGATGTCGCAGAGATATCTGCAGAGAGAAACATGTTATCTCAAAAGGTAAGGATAACCCTAGCAATATGGATAAACAAGGGAAAAAAAAAACCCATTAGGATCAATAACTGTTAACACGAGGTATCATATCAAAAGACAGGATATATAAGCCTTTCGTTCAGGGTTTTCTTGGACCTCTCCCAGACACTTAATCAACAAAAATGAAGTAAAGTAATACAATTCAGATGACATGTTACTGAAAACTTTAGTCGCAAGATTACAACCCACCTTATATAATGGAATATACCCTAGATGAATTGATAGTTTCCTCAAAACAGATAAACCAAAAAACACTTCCAGCAAGACTTACCTATGTTCAAAGACAAGCCCATTTGTGTTGGTCGAAGGCTTTGATAGTAGCCCCTCCAGCATTCTAAACCTTCTCCAATGGGTGCCCGATGCCCAAAACTCGGGGAAAAGAAGGACCGTGCTACCGAAGTATACCTGAAGCAGAACAAGTTGCAACGAAAATAATATTAACAATAATATAGTACTTGAGAAAATTGTACAGAAAGAAAAGGAAACAGAAGTACTTGGTAGATGGAGACTCCCTAAGAACAATATCAAGGGCTTGAATGACTTCTTGAGGTGCCTCAATCTGTCGACCAGCTAAAAACTCCTTCAGGTTGTGTATGCTTGTGTTTCCAGCAAGCTTAATAATCACTCTAAATTCCTTGGCCTTCCTGAAGAAGAGGAAAACCACACGATTTTAACAGATACGGTCAGCATAAAGCTTCAGTTGAGAAACAGTACCTTCCATCATTTTCAGGCAGTGAAACCGTGAACTCCTTTGACTCAAAAGGAAAAGTACCAGCCGTATACAGGCTCTTCCTTCCATCATAAGCTGGCATTCTCCTTCCCAAGGCTTTATCCTTGTGAGCCTTGACAAGCTCAGAGATGATTTTTCTATTGGTAGCTCTGGACACTGATTCGGGCACTATACTCACCTACAAATTCAGAACAAGGTATTCTCGATCAAACTGGAAGAACGATGCATAACGAAAGAGAAAAATAGAAACTTACATCATAATGGAAAAGAGTATTGTCGGCGATCTCGACAAGGAAATGGTTAGCCCTAACTAAGCACGGCCTTCCGACGGTGCCGAACTCCGGCCGAGCCGGATGCCTCATACCCTTGCTAGAGGCCGGAGGCGCCGCCGGCTGAGGAGTCTGCTCCTTCGCGGGCTCGGCGATCGTGAGATGCCGGAGTTCCTCGCCGATAGAAGAGGACGAAGGCGAATCTGCTGCTGTGGCCGGCGGCGAAGGACGGTACGATGCGGACGGAGTCGACGATTCCTGAGAGCGAGGAGCCGGAGCATATCCGCCCCTTCCTCCGCCGCCACGCGATCTGCCGCCGTCAACAGGACCCCGACCGCCCCGTCCACCGCCACGGCGACCACCTCCATATGCTCCTCGTTCGCCGGACATTGCGAGAGACAGCGCTCGTACCGGAGCAGGAATAGCAACAAACCAAGAGATGCTGGTGAACGTCTGCACGAAGGGGCGGTTGGGCTTCCTACTAATAAAGCGTCCTGAGCTCCGCACGTTCGGAGCGAGTGGGAAGGTGGCTCCGGTGATGGACGGTCCTAGCCGTCTGATTTTACTCGGCGGACGGCGACGATCGACCTATATGTAAAAATTACCCGTTTTACCCCTGTCCGTTCAAATCTTTTCCTTCCTCAGCAAGGCACAGCGTACGAAGCTGGCTCAAAGAATAATAGTGACGTGATGGCCGTCGCGAAAACAATCAATTTTCATTTTGCTCCCAAATTATAGCAAACGTAATGTTTTCACCCTCTAAATTTTCCGATTTTGCTTCATCTTGCCCCCCGATAACGATGGCTCTATTTGTATCATTCGATGCCGAGTGCTGACTGCAATAATCTGAAATTTTCAGGAGAAATCTGGCATTTCCTAAACTCCAAGTGTAAGCAAAACAATTCTCCAAACTTTGAGGATCAAATGAAAAAATCATGCCTTGTAGCCATTTAAAGCATATGGATCTTTCTAGAGAAACGAAAAAGTGCTTCTTTAAGTTGCGTTTCGGCTGCTCGGTGACGTTACTATTTTAGAAATACTTATTTATTCATTTTTGTTATTATTATTATTATTATTGTTTTACTTATTTATAGTCTATTTTTATTATTAAAAATACTTATTTAGTTTATATTTATTGACTACAGGTCACATGAAAATAGAGAGGTCAAGTGGACTTGGTGGACCAAAAATACCAATAGACTTAAGTGTTAAGTAAGCAAGAGTCAAGGTCAATACATATTTAGTATTTATTTGTTGATCAATAAATTTGAAAGTAAAGTGGACTTGTTGACTAGAAAAGCAAAAAAGCTTGACTGGCAAGTAACTCGAGCAACACGGACAAATTACATGTGCCGAGGCTAGCATCCACTAAGTAAAGTAAAGTTGAATAGATTGAGGATGAAAAGAGAAAACGATGTAGCAAGGTGTTTAATCAATGTGTTGTAGGTGGGAATGATATTTAGATTAGTAGAATTGCGTGATGCGAATAAATTGGGGTTCGTAGGTTCGTCATCATCCCTAGATTTTGAAAGTAAAAAAAAAAAATCTATAATATTTTAGAATTTATATTTAGATTTTTAAATTTATTTTTTAATGAATATTTTTTTAACATTTTTTTAAAAAATTAAAATATTAAAGAAAAAATAAGCTAGCCAGAGATGGGGCCTGTGTGTCTACCCCCACCTCGACCATCCAGGGCTAGCTCGGGATAGACCGAATTAGTCTATCGAACAACTTGATAATCATCTATTATTAAGTGGAGTTGTTGCAAAGAACATCCTAAACTAAATGATTGATAGGCGAGTCCAAGAAGTGTCTCCTATAAGTTGTTTTGCTTAGTTAAGTTAATTGAATGACATAATAAATTGGTTGTGCTTTATTATCTTGATTTGGTCTGTGGTTGAGAATGACTTGTGACTCCAAGTTGAGTATGTCACTTAGGTTTGATTCAATCAAGTGCTTGATCAATACAAATACTTTTTATAAATTTTTTTTGAAAATTTGAAATTTAAAATATATAAAATTAGAGAAAAAGCAATACAACTATACAAGTATTTTTAATAGAAAAATAATATTGAGCAATTTATCATCATATAAACACTCAATTTTTTTTTTAAAAAAAATATTTTTACATTTAACAAAGAGTGCATTTATTTTCCAAAATATACTTTCATTTATTATACATTGATTTTAGGGATGACAATTTCACCCGAACCCGATGGAAGATCCGACATCCGACCCGAATGGAGGAGGGTATGGAGAAACTATCAATACCCGATACCCGACCCGAATACCCGATTAAATAATATATATATATATATATATATATATTTTAATAGGATGTTTATTTTAATATATTTTTGTTGAATGATAATAGTTCGATAGAAAGAAGAAAAATTGCACGTATAGAATATATCCGGTCCTTTAATGAGTATGAGTATACCCATCGGATATCCTATACCCGATGGGTATGAGTACGGAGGATATAGAATCCGATCCGAACCCGATCCATTGCCATCCCTAATCGATATTAGTTTGAATATTAATACATCTATGTAAATAGCATATTATGTAATTATTCTATTAACATCTTCCTTTTATTAACAAATATTTATATTCATTTTAATATTAACATTAATTATTTATGAATTTCATTATCTATTTATTCATTTTTATTTTTTATATTCAAAATTTATTTTCTTATTTTTAAAATTTTTTATATAAAATCGGCTCATTAACCACATTCAAAGAATTGAATACGATTAATGTGTGGGTGTTATTAGGGATGTAAATGAGTCAAGCCGCTCATGAGATATTCGAAACTCGATTCGATAAAAGTTCGTTTAATTAGGCTCGTTAAGATAAACAAACCAAGCTCAAGCTTCACAATATTTGGCTCGTTAGCTCGTGAACATGTTCGTTAAGCTCATAAATCAATTTTTAAATAAAAATAATAATAGTTTTGATATTGAATTTATAGATTTTACACTCTACTTATGAAAAACATAAACAAATATATTAAATTTATTTATTAGAATGAAATTATAAATTTTAACAAGAATATTATAATTTTTTAAAAAATATATAATTTAGTTTTTAATGAATATTTAAATTTATAATTTATATTTATTAAACTCGTTTAGGCTCGATAAAAGCTCGAATAAGTTCGTGAGTCATGAATATATTCGTTAAATAAAGCTCGAGCTCGGCTCGATTATAAACGAGTCAAAATCAAACATCCAAGAGTTCGGCCCGGCTCGATTACACCCCTAGGTGTTATAACACTCATCCACATTAGTTTATAACATCATTTAGATGTTATAACACTCATATATTAACACCAATATGGATACTCTAACTAAGCAAATTAAATTTTAAAATCTTTGGTAACTTATGGTCGTCTAGATCACAATCATTTAGGTGCATTTAGTTCAAGGTTATTATTTATAATTTTGGTTATCTATATAAGATTATCAACAAAAATCTTATTTGGTTTATATAATATGTGATTCCAGAGTCATGATGCATATCTGATACGTCATTAAATGAGATATGTAACCCGAAATAAGAACACTTTAAAAAAAAACATAAGGTTCTTTTTAATATTAGGGTTAACGAATTTTTTTCTTCCAAAAGTATTCTATGATATTTACCGTTTGGGGCAAAAATAGCCCTAACAATTTATTAAATGCCAATCCGCGCGTACTCTTATACTCAGCTTTCCCGACTCACAATCATGAAACCCATTCGCGAAGAAACCCTATCGACAAGGCATTTGAAGTCCTTTGCGGAGTGTGCCCTAGCAGAGACGTTCAAAATCGTCTCGTGAAATCCTACAGGAGTTTGACCGGCATCCCCACTCCGCAAAGAACCCTAGCGGCTTTCCCGACTCACGATTATCAAGAACCCTAGTGGCATTCTTTATAAGTATTTATTTGATTATCAACAGAATTTTGGGATTTTATATATCCATTGAGTATTTATTTGATTGATGCACAATAGGTTGTTTAGATTTTAGAAGAGTTTTATCAGAAGTCCTTCCCCTTTGACTTCGGCTTCCAATCAAAAATACTATCATCTGCCTTTGCCTCCTGCCTTACCCTAATTAGGTGCCTTAGTTGACAATCTAACCCTTGTTTCTCTTTTAGCTAAGGAATGGCAGCTACATTGGCTTGAATGTTAGTTGTTTCTAGATCAGAATTTGTTAGCGTATAGTATATTGGTCATGTGAATTAATTGATATATTCTCTATATTGTGAAAATCAAATGTGCGATCAGAAAATTTATTTTTATTTTTATTTTTTTTCAAAAAGTCTCATTCTTCTTGGAGATTTATTTGGTGCTGGCATATTGTTGATATAGTTATGGCTTGTTTTTTGTATTTACCTCTTTCTGTATCCCGGGCTTTAATCCTTATGACTACGTTTGAATTGTTTGTGGATGGGAAGGTATGTTTTTTTGTATTTATCAGTTTCTATTTCTGTTGGAATAAATTATTAGATCTAGAAAATTAGCTTCTGGGTTTGGAGATTTCCAGCATATCTAATAAGGAGGTGTTGTAATTAATTCTATCAGATGAACAACTCTGCTGTGGAGGAATTTCATTGGCAAATGTCAATGGAGATAAGACACTAAATTTGTGGAGGTAGAGAGGAACATACATGCTTACATGCAATATTGGAAGAACAATCTTTGTAGATGGTCAACAATTTGTTACTAAATTATGTCAAATTTTGTATCTAAATTTGTCATCTGAAATAGACTTCTAAGACAATCTCTGATAACTTACAGTGCTCCTAGAATAAATATTATGTTTGATGACATCACTTAGATACATTTATTTTGTTCATGAGTATTATTTTCAAATTTGTATGAGTTAGTATATGAGTTGAATGTCATTCCATCTCTGAAATTTGAGGAGAGACTATCATGGTTTGTAAGCATCATGCATGAATTATTGAAACATGCTTGTCCAATTCAAGAAAAATATTGGGATATGTTCGATACGATATGTATTTAAAACACATTTCGTAAATATGCATAGCGAAAGATATAATGATAAATAAATTAATTTATTACATCACACACACTACGCGCATGCAACATACAATCGCGCATCCAAGATCATAAAACAAAATGAAATTGAATAATAATTATTCTAGGTATACCTTACAGATGACCTGTAACGAGAAGGGCATCAACCTTTTGCGACGTTATTGAATTTCACCTCTATTAATATCCATGCATTGGCATCTTCAAGACAACTCCAAGGAAACAAGTTTCGTCTTCGAAAGGCACTAGCCACAAGTGAAGGAGAAGGATCAAAGTGAAAGAAGAAACAAAAGGAAGGCATTCTTCCTTTGGGTGGCTCACAACAACAAGAGAAGAGCCTCTTGTTGTGGTCGGCGACAAGAGAGAGGGAGAGGGAGAGAGGTATTGAGTTTAGGTTTCCAAAATCTAATCAAGTTAATAATGAATTGTGTATTAATTCTCTCGTAACCATATTAATATATGGTTAGAAAATCCAAATCCAACTTATTATGCTTTAATCAAAATTTAGCTCATTAACCCCTCAGTTTGGTTCACAACTAAATTAAGTAGGTTCATGACTAAACCAAATTAGTTTATGACTAAACCAAATAGGACCCAATTCTTTTATAAGAGATATGGTCCATCTGTGTTTTAGTTCCGACAAATATTTCCATATTTGTCTTATGTATGGTCCAACAAAATATTTATTTCTTAATCTAAGAATTTTATTTTCTAACTTGTTTTACATCTTTTAGAGACTCGTAGTGCGTGTGACTCAATAGGTTCTCAGTTTATCTTGGTCGTCCATAATTAACTACTTAATTATGGAATGATTATGAATAATACCTAGTAGTACATCATAATCCCCAATTAACCGGAAAATCATAGTTGATCTCAGAACTAATTTTGAATCCTTCAGCAGTTACAGTAAGTCATGCTTCGTTCCTTTTACTAGTCTTATACCCACTTGGGTCAGGACATGGTCTATGTGTCTGCCCCCACTAGACTAATTACATCACACTTAGCTTAAGTTATACCTCCTCGTTCTGCGGATTCAAATTATTCATATATATGTACAAGAGTCTTATATTCATAATGTTAGAGTGTATACTAAAAGCCTAGCTTTTGTAAATATTTATTTTTGAAATAAAATAATCACATTGGTCAAATGTCTACATTTATTTGTTAAGTGTAGTTGTTCAATTAATTTATATTGTAGATAACATGGTGTGTGGTGTCACACACAGAAGATCATGTTATCAGTTCTTTATAAATTATAAACAGTTGCTCACGACTAAGATGGAAAGGAACAAACCATTGGAATAGTCGTAGTGTAATTAGGTATTAGTTTATCTTGACTAATAAATCACATTAGTACACTCTAAGTGTATTGAGTAGGACCATTTTAGGTAAGTTCTTTTTATACTGACTTAATAAAAGAACTAAACCTTAGTTATTATGGAAGTGTGTGCTCTTAATCCTAATATAATAACAAGCACATATATTTAGTATTTATTTCTTTAACTTATCAAAGGGTGAGATTTAGCTCGATAAATCAATAGGCCCGATAAGTTGGGAAATGATATTACTTATAGTGTGTGTTGTTGATTATAGAAGGAATCTGTGTCCTAGTTATCTAGGTTGAGAATGCCCCCAAGAGGAGCTCATAAGGATTGTCATGATAAACTCTACAGGTGGACTTAGTCCGACATGATAATAAAGTTGAGTGGTACTACTCTTGGAGCTAGATATTAATTAAGTGACTTGTTAGTAACTTACTTAATTAGTGGGCATTCGTTATCTTAAACACAGGGAGACTAACACACTCATGATATGAAGGAGCCCATAATGTAATTTGGGATTGGTGTGGTAGTGTAATAATAACTCTCTAGTGGAATGAGTTATTATTGATGAACTTGAGTTGTGCGTTCGGGGCGAACACGGGATACTCAAGCTCATCAGAAGGCCAAAACCAATTTATCCTCTAGGTCCCTGTCGTAGTCTCATTTGTTGGTGCGGGAAGCATCCGACGATCAAACCTGAGTTTTGATAATGGCAAAGGATTCAAAGTCCAGTCGATCTGGAAGATCGCACTGGCATCAGGTAAATCTCCTGAGTGGAGTAGGTGAGGACGCGTCCCCGTAGAGGGAACAGTAGGCGTCGGGTCGACCTAGGGTTTCCGGTCAGAAACCCGAAGTCAGACCCGGACAGTCTGGAGACTATCATTATCATATCTATTATGTTTTATGTGCTAACTTTGTGCTGTAGGGTATATTTAGGATTAATGTATTTTGTAGGGACCAAAGTGCAAAGAATAGCCTCGGATGAACAGTGACCGAGGCGCCTCCATGGAGCTTGGAGGCGCCTCGGGTGCGAGTCGAAGCCAGCTGTCCAGAAGGGTTGGAGGTGCTTTGAAGGAAGCTCAAGGTGCCTTGGACAGTGATTAAGGCGCCTTAAGATGGATAAGAGGCAGCGGTCAAAGCTTCATCGCAGAATTATTTCTGGGATAATACTTAGGGATTCAAGGCGCCTTGGAGCCTGATGGAGGCGCCTTGAACACCCTTTATAAGAGGGTTTCGACTAGCAGCTCAGTGAATCTGATTCCAAGCAATCCTTCTGATACAAGCTGCCTACGAGACAATCCCGAAGTGCTGCGACTTGGCACCGACAACCCAGAGCTCTGCATCTACTATTTCTCTTGTTGTTGGTAAATTTAACAGCTTTTATTGTAATTAGTTTGTAACACATTTCCGAAATATAGTTGTTGCCCACGGAAAGCGATCAAGGATCGCGGGTCTTCGAGTAGGAGTCGATCTAGGCTCCGAACGAAGTAAATTCTCCTGTGTCTCTGTGTTTGTTTCTTTATTCCGCTGCGTGTTTTAACTCTGATAGTTTTACGAATCGAACGAAATAGCCGCGAGCGCTATTCACCCCCCTCTAGTGCTTCTCGATCCAACAATTGGTATTAGAGCGGGGTCGCGTTGATTTGGTGCAACCACCAATCACGTAATTTTTTCGCGGTGTTTTAAATTTTTCGGAGTCAACTGAAATTAGTATTATTACTATATTCCAGTTTTTTTTCGTTTGTATTGATCTCGTTCGAGGTTGGTGCAACACCACTCGAGTTAGTTCTTTTTCAATTCTTTACTCCCGCACTACTAATCCAAGACTTAGTCTTGGGACATATTTTTTTTATCTCTTTTGCATATTCTCTCAATGGCCCAACAAGAGGGTTTCAGCACCGTTCGCCCCTCTTCTCCGGAGAAGATTTCAGGTACTGGAAGGGACGAATGGAAACCTACCTGAAAATCCAATTCGAAACCTGGATGATAATCAAGACTGGTTTGGATCTGTCAACGGATAAAGACGACAAGCCTACACCCTGCGAGAATTGGGAGCCATCCCTAATCAAGAAGGTGGAAGTCGACGTCAAAGTTACCTGCACCCTCCAGTGTGGTCTTACCAAGGAGGAGCTCAACAGAGTCGGTCCATTTTCAACCGCAAAGGAGCTGTGGGAGAAACTGATAGAACTCCACGAGGGCACCTCCGACACCAAGGTAAGTAAAAGAGATCTTTTATTTAATAAACTATATAATCTGAAAATGCAGGAAGGTGAGACGGCAAGTTCTCTACACGCAAGAATTCAAGACATCCTCAACTCTCTCCACGGAATAGGGCAAAAGGTAGAGAATCGGGACGTCATAAGGTACACACTAAATTCATTTCCGAGGAACACATTGTGGGCATCAATGGTAGATGCCTACAAAGTCTCCAAGGATTTATCTTCAATAAAGTTAGATGAATTATTCTGTGAGTTTGAATTACATGAGCAGACTAATGCACGACCAACCGAGAAGGGGGTTGCTTTGGTTGCAGGTACCAGTCGAACACGCGAACCGAGATCACGACGAAGAACTGAACCAGAGTCAGAAGAAGAACCCGACTCAGATGATGAAGATGAAGAACTAACAACGGAGCTCATGAACCTTGTGAAGAGACTCTACAAGAAGAAGAAAGACTTCAACAAGAAGGACCTAAAGAAGGCAGTCCAATCCAAGGAGGCCCAACCAAGTTCTAAGGTAAAGTTCGAAGTGATCTGCTACGGGTGCAACCAGAAGGGGCACATCAAGGCCAAACTGCCCTAATCAAAAGGATGCGAAGAAGCAAAGAAAGAAGAAAGCCCTAAAGGCGACGTGGGACGAATCCTTAGAAGAAGATACCGACGATGAACTCGATCAGACGAGTTTACTCGCACTGATGGCCCGGGACCAGATCGACGAATCCGAAAGCGAGACCGAGTCGGAGGCCGAGTCCGAGCGAAGCCACGGATCCGTATCCGTTTTCGAAGGGCCTAATCCCTCTGTAAGTATCCCTCGCCTTAATAATCTAGTTAATTACTTATTGTGAAAATTAGCTAAATCAAACCTTAGAGTTAAATCCATTCTAAAGGAAGTAGAAGTCCTTAAAGAAGCGACTAACTCCAAATCTCTGACTGAACTAGTTCAGACTGGAAACTCAACTCAAGTCCAAAAACTTGAGGAAGAGAATTCTAACATGAAAACTCAAGTCAAGGATCTGGAGAAAACACTAGAACAGTTTTCTTTAGGTTCCAAGAATCTTGACCTAATTCTTGGGACACAAAGAGCCGTTTACAATAGAACTGGTCTAGGATTTAAACCAAAAAAAATATATAAATCCTACTTATCTCTTGTAGAAAGAACAAATAGAAAAACAGTCCAAGAATGGCCTCCAAGTCCAAATTGATTAATCAAGTTGGACTTGGTCAATATTGGATCCCGAAGGATCAAATACACTACCTCGATAGACCATATCGAGGCTATGATCCAGGGGGAGCAAAAAGAAAAACAATATTAATAAAACGAACATAATTTCAAAATTTAAAATTCGAAAATAAATTAAAATATTAAAATTCAAAATTCGGAAATAAATTAAAAAAAAATTAAATTCAAAATTCAAAATTCAATTAAAAATTAAAAATTAAAAATTCAATTAAAAATTTGAAATTAAATTAAAATTAAAAATTAAAAATTAAATTAAAATTAAAAATTAAAATTCAAAATTAAATTTAAAATTCAAAATTCAATTAAATTCAAAATTGATTCAATTTCAATTTAAATCAATTAAAATTAGAAGGAGGATCTAGAATAGCTGGCACCCGCAACTAAACTACCCGACTGGGTAACCGTACTTAATTTACCCGAAATGGGTAAACAAGAGTAGATTACCCGGCAGGGTAATTAAGATTAGATAAAATGGGCTAGGTTTAACTTGACCCACGGTACTGGTGAAGTTTTTGGATGATAGTACGTTAGGGAAGCTTGGGCATCGCATGTCTAGGAAGATATGACTTCGACCTGGTGCATTTGGCCAAGTGGAACTGACCAAAGCTACCCTTAAATGGATCCTAACCAGTTAGACCAAGGTTTAGTATTAAGTTCAATGGGTAGGACTATTTGGAAAACCTCGAAGGTATGGTTACTTTAATGAGTTCCTTGTGACTCACCATAGCCCAAAAGTTTATCCAAAGAATTCTTACTTGTTGAACCCAAAGCTAAACCTGAATCTAACACAAAATTAAACCAAACCCTTAAATTGAACCTCAATTCATCTCACAAAAATTATAGGATTCCCTGATTGAAAATTTAGATCGGGTGAGATGACTAAGTAATTAAAATCAAACTGATAATTAATTCAAATTCAAATTACTTTCAAAATTATTTTAAAAAATCTTTTAAAAACTTAATTTCAAAATTACTTTTAAAAATTATTTTAAAAATCTTTTAAAAACTTAATTTCAAAATTACTTTCAAAATTATTTTAAAAATCTTTTAAAAACTTAATTTCAAAATTACTTTCAAAATTATTTTAAAAATCTTTTTAAAAACTTAATTTCAAAATTACTTTTAAAAATTATTTTAAAAATCTTTTAAAAACTTAATTTCAAAATTACCTTCAAAATTATTTTTAAAATCTTTTAAAAATTTAATGTCAAAATTATTTGAAAAATCTTCTAAAAATGATTTAAAAAAATCTTTTAAAAACTTAATTTCAAAATTACTTTCAAAATTATTTTAAAAATATTTTAAAACTTAATTTCAAAATTATTTTAAAAAATCTTTTAAAACTTAATTTCTCTTAAAACTTAATTTCAAAATCACTTGAATTTTTTTTTAAAAATCATTTTAAAAATCTTTTAAAACTTAATCTGAAAAAGTCTTTAAAATTATTTTTCAAAATTAATTAAATTAAAATTATTTTTCAAAATTACTTAAAATTATTTTTCAAAATTAACTTCAAAGTTAACTTAAAATTGTTTTTCAAAATCGACTTAAAATTAATTAAATTAAAATTACTTTCAAAATTAAATTATTTTTAAATTAACTTAAAATTCTTTTTAAACTTAATTAACTTAAAATTATTTTCAAGATGAATTAACCTAAAATTCAACCATCTCACAATCACCCATAGGATTAACTGATTGTCAACTTAGATTGGGTGAGGTGGAAAACTAGGGAGCCTTTCTCAATTGAGCTATCTATCAATCTATTAAAAAAACCAATTTAACTACTTTATGTGTAGGAATTGGATCAATGGATCAATGGATGTTGGATAGTGGATGCTCCAGACATATGACTGGAGATAGATTGAAGTTTACTAAACTCAAACTAAAGAACCTAGGATCAGTTGCATTCGACAACAACGGTAAACTTAAGGTAGTCGGAAAAGGTAATATCGAACTTAGTTCTGATTTTATTATTCGAAAAGTTCTACTAGTTGAAAATTTCAATTTTAATCTTCTAAGTATAAGTCAGTTGTGTGATAGTGGATACTTAGTTACCTTTGACAAATCTAGGTGTGTAGTTAAAAATATTGAAAACCCTGAAATCACTCTTAAGGGGCTTAAGAAAAATAACATCTACACAATTGACCTACCCACATCCTCTACAAAGTGTTTTCTAACACAACAAGAGAAAACTGATCCGTGGCACAGAAGATTGGGCCACACTCACACTAGACTCATTTAAAAAATGAGTTAAAATGGTCTAGTTAGAGGTTTACCCAAACTAAAATTTATTGAAAACTCAATCTGTAATGCTTGTCAACAAGGAAAACAAACCAAGTCAACTCACAAGTCAACTAATCTAGATAGAACCAACTCCTTACTTGAGCTCCTATATCTAGACCTATTTAATTCATATGGAGCCAAGTCACTAAGCAAGAACCAATATTGCTTAGTTATAATTGATGACTATTCTAGATTCACTTGGGTAAAATTTCTAAAAACGAAAGATGAAACCTTTGAAGTATTTAGTAATTTTTGCAATTTAATAGAAAATGAAAAAGATACTAAAATTAAAAGAATAAGAAGTGATCACGGGGACGTGGGGGGGGGGGGGGGATTTGAAAATCATAGGTTTACCCAATTCTGTAGAATCAATGGGTATAAACATGAATATTCTTGCCCTAGGACCCCCCCAACAAAACGGCCTAGTAGAACGTAAAAACCGAACCCTACAAGAAGCCGCTAGGACTATGTTAAATAAATATAATTTAAATCATCAATTTTGGGCTGAAGTAATAAATACTGCAAACTATATTCAAAACCGAATTCTAATTAACAAACTTCACAATAAAACCTCTTATGAAATATATTATAATAAAATTCCTAACTTAAACTATTTAAAAGTTTTCGGGTGTAAAGTTCACATTTTAAACACTAAAGATTACTTAGGAAAATTTACACCCAAATCAAATCAAGGAATCTTTTTAGGGTACTCTACAACAAGTAGGGCATATAGAGTCTATAATCAAAATACCCTAAAAGTTGAAGAAACAACTAATGTAATATTTGATGAAGAAAATAATCTACCAAATATAGATGAAAATATTGACATTAATCCAAAAATTGATGAAGATGATGAAATTCAACCTAACACTAGTAAACCAGAGGAACCAATTTCTGACCCAAACATAAGACCAACTAGACTAAGGACTTCTCACCCACCTGACCAAATTTTAGGTGATCCAAACCTAGGAGTCAGAACCAGATCCTCGTATATGAACCTGAGTTAGATTGCCCTTATTTCAAAGATTGAGCCTAAGACTGTAATGCCCACCCTTCTCCCTACTATACTACTCTCTAAGGATGACCGTTACTTAACTACTAACTCTACTTAACCGGTAAGATCGAAAGCACGAGGAGTCTCTATCGAAAAATTTCGGCAGCATCTCCCCTGTACCGGTGACCATAAACTGAGATACATACATAGTATACATCAGCCACAGGCGGCTGGAACATATATCAGACACCCACGCAATTAAATAAGCGTCAAACGCCAAAAATACATACTTACTAAACTGAGTTCATCTTAGCATGCAATCTAAAACAAAAATAATCTAAAATGACATGGATCTTAAGGTACAATTTCAAATATTTATTAATCACTAAAATGCGGAAAACTCAATAACATCCCAAGTCTCTCCCATAGTCCTGGCATCACACATCATCGAACACCTCCTTGTCGCCTTCCTTTGCTATATCTTTTCCTTTGCTCTATCTGCAGTAAGAGGAAAATGCAACTATAAGCAAAATTGCTTAGTAAGTGCTATCTAACTCACAAAACTCAAATATGCATGTAACTGGAAGAAATCTAAAACTGAATGCTCAGAAAGAAATACTACTCATACTCATCTAACAGTAAAGGAAACAAAGCATACTGGAATGCTAAACATGTAAAGCAAATCTAAACAAACATGCTAGCATAAAAGAAAACTAAACTTGCTGGATTTTAAACTTATGTGAAGCTTGTTTTACTTATTTAAAAACTTATACTTTAATACTTCAGAATAATAAGTTTAACTGAACTGATACATAAGCTGAGGTAAACTGATGCTAGGCTAATGCTGAATCTGAACTGTATTCGCGTAACTGATTTGTGAAGTTTTGAAAACTATTTTCATAATAGATAAAAATAATAATAATCATACTGCTGATGGGCCCGGCAACTGTACTTGCTATGCGCTCATCCCTAACTAGACCCGAGGTAGCTAGTCCCAAATCTAGTAGGGTTTACTAGGTTATCTAAATCTAGGGATGACTATGGGAGCCCAACCCAAAGACAACTGAGAGTCCAGCATACTAGGTTATCTAAACCTAGGGACGGCTATGGGAGCCCAACCCAAGGACAACTGAGAGTCCAACACAGTGCCACTGATAAAAGTAAAATACTTGTTATCTTTTAATACTTCTAATATATAATGCCTCGGCATTTTAACAAGAACCTTGTGTGCAAAAAATTCCTAAAGTCTTGACTTTGGGATCTACTTAAGGCTTTGGCCTTTTTCTTTCTTTTCTTTATCTTTCTTATACTTGTTCAAGTAAAATACTTGTTCTTGTTAATACTTCTAATAAAAGATTGCTTCTTACAAAACTGAAATGTAAATGATTAAACAACCTAGAATTGAATGCTTAAACAAACTGAAATTGAATACTTAAACAAACTAAATCTGCAGTGCTTGAGAAGTTCCAAAACTACAATTTAAACAAAAATAAATCTGCATACTATACTAATTAAAATTCTGCATACTAATGCTCAACAGAAATCTGCACTAATACTTAATAAAATCTGCACACTAATACTTAATAAAATCTGCACACTAATGCTTAATAAAAATCTGCACACTAATGCTTAATAAAATCTGCACACTAATACTTGATAAAATCTGCACACTAAAATTCTGCACCACAAGGAGATCTAAACTAGCCTAAAATTCTGCACTACAAGGAGATCTAACCTCCTCTTATCATGTTCGAAATATGAAAAGTCTATCACTTACTTTGAGCATTAACATGGTTGAAAACAAATCTCAGAATTACTCTTAAATCTCTGGCAACAATTCTTTAAGTATGCTACTACCAAATTAAAAGGAGAACAAATCTCAAGCTAAACAGGCAACCCTATTTCCCTTCTTTGAGGCACACGACAGCTAAATAAAAGGAAATTTCACATGCTTAACTAATAGCTAGTGGGAAACCAAATCCGTAAGCCAAAGGTATCAACTCAATTCTTACTACTCATTCAACAATAGCTATCAGTAACTACTGATACAAAGTAACTGTCTGTCCATCAGTAACTACTAGTGCAAGCAAAGAACGATATCTGTCTGTCCATCAGTAACTACTCGTTCTAATAATCCCTAAAATCTGATTTACTACTCGTTCAACAGATTTACACTTAATTTGCTTCCATGTTCTCGAATATAAACCAATCCAAACATGTCTAAATCTAATGTACTAATCATTAAGGTGGAAAAATTCAATTTACATGCTCAAGCTATACAAATCATCCTCTTTCTTCCTTTGATATACACGACAGCTACTTCAAACCAAAATCGCCCAATCTAAGCAGCATGCCCGGAAACAAAAAGAACAATCAAATCTCGGAATCCTCTCTAGGGTTTTCAACAAGCTCTGAAAAACTTCAATCCACGGCAGAAAACTTTAAAGCTCCGTTCTTTACAACATTCTTCGGAAAAATAAGAAACTAACAAGAAGAACAAATCCATAGCTACTCTTACCGCAAGTGAGGAGCTACTTACCACAGTTCCTTGGACTCACATCCGAAGAGGGGTAGCTAGGGCTTCGGAGAAACTTGAAATCTTGGCCCCTTCTCTGCACCAACAAGTTCCCCTCGATGAGAGGATCACGATGGTGTGAAGACCTCACGGAGGAAGGTGCTAGCCGGCCGCTGGAGACGCCCTAGCTTCTTGCTGCGGTTTCGCCCGAGAAGAGCCCAACGCCGTGCGAGAGAGAGACGAAGAGAAACCTTAGGTCACGGAATTAAAACTCTCTCCTAACTTATCCTTTTTATAACTTGGTATTTCTGTTTTAAATAATTTTGCTATCTATTCAAAACAGATCTGGCCACTTGGATTCTTGGTCAGCCGCGCTTTGACCGGGTCAGAGGTCACGGGTTCGATTCCTCAGCCGAACCCTTTTTCTCCTATTTAATTCCTATTTACTAACCACTGCTTAAATAAATTTTTCTCCTTCTTTAATCAACAATGCTCGCTGGAACACTTGGTCAGCCGGATTCGCTTAAGAGTTGGTTCGACCGGAGGTCTCCGGTTCGAATCTCGGCTTGGATATTTTTTTGTCGAAACTTCTTTCGTTTAGTAAAAATACCAAACGACCTCCAAAAATTACATAACAATACTCTAAAACTTTCTAAAAATCCCTAGAATATTTCTATAGCATTTTTAAATATTTTAAAATTACTTTTAGGACTCTAATTGAGGAAATTTGGGGAGTTACAAAGACTATAGAAGAAGCCCTACCCGACCCAGACTGGATCATTGCTATGCAGGAAGAGCTAGCACAATTTGAAAGAAACCAAGTCTGGGAACTTGTACCTAAACCCATAGATAAGTCCATAATTAACACCAAATGGGTATTTAGGAACAAATTGGATGATCAAGGTGAAATAGTTAGAAACAAGGCCAGACTAGTAGCCAAAGGATTCAGTCAGGTTGAAGGTTTAGATTATGACGAAACCTATGCACCAGTAGCTAGACTCGAATCCATTAGGATGCTGCTAGCCTATGCAGCACATAAAGGGTTTAAGTTGTACCAAATGGATGTAAAATCCGCGTTCCTAAATGGGTTCATTAAAGAAGAGGTCTATGTAAACCAACCCCCAAGATTTGAGGACTTAGACTACCCTAATCATGTATTTAAATTGAAAAAGGCCTTATATGGACTTAAACAAGCTCCTAGAACATGGTATGAACGATTATCCAATTACTTAACATCCAAAGGTTTTAACCAAGGTCACATAGATCCAACCCTATTTGTAAAAATGATTGAAAAAGACATCTTCATAGCCCAAATCTATGTTGATGATATAATTTTCGGCTCAACCAATTCTAAATTTCTAAAAGAATTTGTTAAATTAATGGAAAATGAGTTTGAAATGAGTATGGTTGGAGAACTAAATTTCTTCTTAGGTTTACAAATTAAACAAATAAAAGATGGAATCTACATTTACCAAACTAAATATGCTAAAGAACTAATTAAAAAATTTGGCATGGAACATTCTAAAATCATAAATACCCCAATGGCCACTAACATCAACATTGACTCGGACCCAGAAGGAAAATCAGTAGACCCAAAGTACTATAGAAGTATAATAGGAAGCTTATCTACCTAACTGCAAGTCGACCAGATATAATTTTTACAGTCGGTATGTGCCCAAGATACCAGTCTTGTGCAAAAGAATCACATTTAACATATGTTAAAAGAATACTTAGATATATAAAAGGCACCCTCAATATAGGACTTTGGTACCCTAGAACTAGCACCTTTGACCTATTTGGCTATTCTGACTCAGACTATGCCGGGTGCAAATTAGATATAAAAAGTACAAGTGGTAGTTACCAAATCCTAGGTCAGTGCCTAGTAAGTTGGTTAAGCAGAAAGCAACATTGTGTTGCTCTGTCAACCACTGAAGCTGAATACATAGCCCTAGGAGAGTGTGCCTCTCAACTTTTATGGATGATGCATACCTTAAAAGACTATCAATTAGAATACAAAAATACAAAAATCTTAATTGATAATATAAGCTCAATTAATCTAACTAAAAATCTAATTCACCACTCTAGGACTAAACACATAGAGGTAAAACACCACTTTGTAAGGGATCACGTCGCTAAAGGTGAACTTGCACTCAACTATGTTGAGTCCAAATCAAACCTAGCTGACATTTTCACAAAACCCTTACCTGAACTTGAGTTCAGTACACTTAGAAGACAAATAGGAATGTGCTGGGTAGAATAGATTTCGATTTTCAAACTTATTGTCTTACTTAATTATCCTGTTCTTTTCAAAATTTTGTTTTAAAAATTCTAGGAAAAATAATGATTTTAAAATCCCATTTTCTTAGAATTTTCAAAAAAATTAGACTTAGCTTAGGCTCTACCCTAGATATCATGTTCCCCTAGATTTAAGCCAGAGCATCTCACAAACACCTAGGTATACCTTGCTTGAGTTTGAAAAACATAGAATGGTGTGAGATGCATAGGGTACAGCCTGGACTCAAGAATGCTTATTTCTGTGCATCAATATGAGTCTGGGCGTTAAATACTTTATTAACAGTAATCAAGTCAAGTCTTCCAGCTCTAGTCAAATCTAACTGGACTAAAGGACTTAACTCGACTAACCAAGTGAAAGCTGCTGCCCTCTAGGCAATCAGCAAGTAACTAATGGTTAGATAGTTGGTGAAGGAAATATTAAGATTAAGCATGCTTGTACTTTAGGGCTCTGATACCTGATCAAAATAAATTTTGACTCATGCTTGGACTTAAGGACCAACCAATTTGATTAATTAAACTAAATATTTAGTTTCTCCCTCTTCTTTCTAAAAATTTAAAAGTTCTTACTCCTATGTTTTCAACAATAAATATTGTTTTATTCAAATTAAGCTAAGTGTCTTTTTAACTTAAGCTATATTTTCAAAAATTCAATGTTTGCAAAAAGCTTAGCTAAGTGATTCATAGAGCAACTTTCAAACTTTTTCAAACTTAGCCAATCTTTCAACTTTTTATAA
Organism: Zingiber officinale; assembly: GCF_018446385.1. Lineage (NCBI taxonomy): Eukaryota > Viridiplantae > Streptophyta > Magnoliopsida > Zingiberales > Zingiberaceae > Zingiber > Zingiber officinale. The sequence continues at coordinate 62,209,853 of NC_055999.1, read as the reverse complement.
ATTCTTGCTAAGATACTTTTACTTATCTAAAAGTATTAAAAATCATTGCTTTCAAAATATTTCTTTTGCTAAGTAAAAAGAGACTTCAATTTTCTTTAAGATTTTCAAAATGTAGCTAAGTATATTTCAAAAAACAACTAAGTTTCAAAAGTGGTTAAAATCGTCCTTCACAGTCTACTATATATTAGCCTTTTAAACTTAGTCTGTTTTTCAATAAGAGAAATTAAAAATTGCTTAAAACTGACTTATTTTTTGATAAATGGCAAAAGGGGAGAGTAGGAAAATTCAAAAGTAAAAATTCAAAAAGGAAACCCTGAATTAAGGGGGAGCCTCACAAAGCTTAAAGTGTTAGCTTAAGTTATGCTTTTATTTGAATTTATATACTTAAGCTTGCTCACTTTAAACCTTTTAATATTTATACATTTGTTTTACTTAACTTTGAATTTGAGTTGCCATAATCAAAAAGGGGGAGATTGTTGGTGCGGGAAGCATTTGATGATCAAACCTGAGTTTTGATAATGGAAAAGGATTCAAAGTTAAGGTGTGTTGTGATCTAACAAGTCTGTTAAGTGTTTCAGGAAAAAACCTAACTGTGGTTAGGCAAGGTAAAAACCCTAGGGGGTGGTAACCCTAGGTCATAGGGGGTGGTAACCCTATGCGGAAAGTCTTGGTGGATCGAGTGCTTCAGGCAAAAGTCCTAGGGGGGGGGGGGGGTAACCCTAGGTGGAAAGTCCTGGTGTCGCGAACTAGGTGAAAGACTTGGACCAGCCAGGAAGCGGAAGTCCAGCAGAAAGTCCGGAAGCATAGAGCATCGAGCAAAAGTCCAGTCGATCTGGAGGATCGCACTAGCATCAAGTAAATCTCCTGAGTGGAGTAGGTGAGGACGCGTTCCCCGTAGAGGGAACAGTAGGCGTCCGGTCGACCTAGGGTTTCCGGTCGGAAACTCGAAGTCAGACCCGGACAGTCCGGAGACTGTCATTATTATATCTATTATGTTTTATGTGCTAACTTTGTGCTACAGGGTATATTTGGAATTAATGTATCTTGTAGGGACCAAAGTGCAAATAATAGCCTCGGATGAACAGTGACCGAGGCGCCTCCATGGAGCTTGGAGGCGCCTCGGGTGCGAGCCGAAACCAGCTGTCCAGAAGGGTTGGAGGCGCCTTGAAGGAAGCTCAAGGCGCCTTGAACAGGTGGCTTAAGGCGCCTTGGACAGTGATGAAGGCGCCTTAAGATGGATAAGAGGCAGAGGTCAAAGCTTCATCGCAAAATTATTTCCGGGATAATACTTAGGGATTCAAGGCGCCTTGGAGCCTGATGGAGGCGCCTTGAACACCCTTTATAAGAGGGTTTCGACCAGCAGCTTAGTGAATCTGATTCCAAGCAATCCTTCTGATACAAGCTGCCTACGAGATGATCCCGAAGTGCTGCGACTTGACACCGACAACCCGGAGCTCTGCATCTACTATTTCTCTTGTTGTTGGTAAATTTAACAGCTTTTATTGTAATTAGTTTGAAACACATTTCCGAAATATAGTTGTTGCCCACGGAAAGTGATCAAGGATCGTGGGCATTCGAGTAGGAGTCGATCTAGGCTCCGAACGAAGTAAATTCTCTTGTGTCTCTGTGTTTGTTTCTTTATTCCGCTGCGTGTTTTAACTCCGATAGTTTTACGAATCGAACGAAATAGTCGCGAGCGCTATTCACCCCCCTCTAACGCTTCTCGATCCAACATCATTAAAGCCTCAAGTCCACCTATATAAAGCCTTTCTAGGTGTCTAAGAAGCGGCCGACCCATGGCTTGGTGACCAAGCCAAAGGGGCCGGCCAATCTCCTTCACAAAGGGGCCGGCCCTTTGCTTGGTGTCCAAGCAAAAGGGGCCGACCATAATATGTCAAATTAGGAGGGGTGTTTTGAATTTCTAAAATCTTCTCTTTGTAGAAAACTACAAGTTTTAAAAGAGAGATTTTAAAATATAAAACTTTCCTTATTTGAATTAGGCCACATGATTTAAAAGAAAATTTAAAAGTTTTAAAACTTTCATTTTTTAACCATCCTCATGGTTTTTAGGAAAAAGGAAGAGAAGTTTTAAAATTAAAATTTTCTAATTTTGTAACCATGTTAAAAAAGGAAATTTTAGAAGAGAAGTTTTAAATTTTAAAACTTGGTTTTAATTTTTAAAACTTTCAATTTTTAACATCCACAATAGGTAAGAGAGCTTGTAAAATTTTATAAGAGGATTTCTTCTCTTATAAAATTTTATAAAAATTATTTCCTTCCTTTTTAAGGGGTCGGCCACCCTTGCTTGGTGCCCAAGCAAGGGGCTGGCCAAATTAAATCATCATTCAATCCATGATTGATGATTGATTCAATCAAGAGGAAAGAGAAAAAAAATAAAAGGGGAAAAGGAAAAACAAGAGGAAGATTTTAATTTTTGTAAAAAGTCTTTCCTTATTTGCCTTGGGCAAGTAATATAAAAGAAGGGGAGAGGAGGCCTCATGAATTAACAATTCTTATTCTTTTGTTGGTGATCCTCTTGTGGCCGACCCTCTCTCCCTCTCTTTTCCCTTTGCTCTCTTTTCCTTGGTGGTGGTGGTGGTGGCCGGATTTTAGAGAAGGAGGAAGAAGGTTTTGGGTGGTGTTCATCTTGGAGGATCATCACCCACACGACGCCCAAGGCTAGGCGAGGAATACGGCAGAAGATCTTGAGGTCATTAGCATACAAAGAAGAGGTATAATTAGTAATTGTTTTCCGCATCATGCTAGTTATTTTTCTTTGTAAGAATTCCAAACACAAGAGGCATTAGATTCTAGTTTTTCGGATTTGTTTCGAAGTTGTGTTTTTTTTATTTTTTGAATTTGTGATTCGATTGTTCCTTTTGGTTAAACCTAGAGTTATATAAGGAAATTAAATATTAGCTTTCCTTAAAAGGCTTTGTCTAGGAAGTGGTGGATGCTCCCATATCCAAGAAGGCCTAGTGCCTCGCCATGTTTAACTTGGAAGCCAATTTTGGAAATTAATATTTAATTGAATTTATAACATAGGTGGATTTGGATCAATAGTGTTAAGTTCCGCTTGCGATCCAAGTCTAAACCATTAAGAACAGATAAGTTAAATTTGAAATTAATAATGTCAAGTTCCGTTTGCGATTCCTAATTTAACTTCTAAAGAATACAATAGGTTGTTTAGGAAAGGTTCGACACTTGTACAAAATTTTTGTACAGTGGAACCGGTACGATCTTCTTAGGACCAACCAACACATAACATGTGATGTTTTGGCTAAAGACTTTGAGTAATAATCCTAACGAATGACCCTAGAGTATACGTCTCCTCGCAAGGAGAGGTGAATCCTCTATTGGCTATCCAAACACCTTTGGGTACTTTAAATTATATCAAATCATCTCGGGTCCGCACATCCAAGGAGATATTTGCTTAAGATATCAAAGTATAAGTTTTCACAACCAAGGTGACTTGTATACCTCAAGTCTAAGGAAACTTACACTCGAACTGTAGTAAAAACTTCACAGACATATCCATATATGTAGAGAACCATATGAAGTCTTACAACATGTCACTCCAATAAACTAGTTACCATAATTAACATCCACGTTTAACTCTCGACATCCCAATATCTCCAACTAGCGAGAAATAGTTGTTTGGCTGAACCAAGGAGTATAACCTGTGCTAGACATACAGAATGGATGATGTACAAATACGTTCATAATTGCACATGTAGAGATAATCATAAGTTCTGATCCAATCACAAATTTTCTCATGCTATAAATTGTATTACAGGCATTCAGTAAATGAGTTCAAGTCTATTCAAACATATAATAGCACTCAAATAGTGAATATATATTTATTAAATAAATAGTAAAATCATAAGGCAATTATTTTAGGACATTCCTCAAAATCTAACAACAGATGTCTATTCTATTTATTCTAAAGCATGAATTATAGAATCAAAATCTACAAACTGTAAACATTTACAGTGATCTATCGAAGATCTTGTGTTCTTGGTTACTAATTATTGTCAAAAGAGTAATCACAAAGATCGAACTGTCCTTCCAGGTTCACAAACAAATCCCTCACATTCTTGATGCTCTCTTTGGTGATATCAACAACCTCTTCAACTTGGACGAATTCCCCTTTTAAAGAAAAAAGGGAAGCATGGGGGCGTCGTGGGCATGCCCATATGAAGCCCATGTACCGCACTACTAGCATCTCCCACTCGTCCAAGTTAAGTCACAAATACCATATAGGAATTAAGTCACAAAGATCATATTAGAATATTCAATCCATACTTAAGGAAAAAATGGTTCATGCAACAGCAAATATATTAAGCAATTGATGCTAAGAAAATTGGTACACTTGACATAGCTACTCATCAAAACAAATTGAAAATATCAATATCTTGTATATACCAAGATTAAATCATTTACATAAATATGAGCTTCTTTAATCTCTCATACTGACTATTATGTTGAGAGCATGTTCAATATCTTCAATTAATACAATTATTAACAATCACATTATGTACTTAATAAAAAATATAACTGGTCGACTATAAATAAATGTCAAAGATGTAAATCTATTTTAACCTTCATTTTTAATTAGAATCTATGTTGGTTAGTCCTAGGAAGATCGTATCAGTTCCACTGTACAAAAATTTTGTACAAGTGTCGAACCTTTCTTAATAACCTATTGTGTTCTTTAGAAGTTAAATTAGGAATCGCAAATGGAACTTAACATTATTGATTCCAAATTTAACTTATCTATTCTTAATGGTTTAGACTTGGATCGCAAGCGGAACTTAACACTATTGATCCAAATCCACCTATGTTATAAATTCAATTAAATATTAATTTCCAAAATTGGCTTTCAGGTTAAACATGACGAGGCACTAGGCCTTCTTGGATATGGGAGCAACCACCACTTCCTAGACAAAGCCTTTTAAGGAAAGCTAATATTTAATTTCCTTATATAACTCTAGGTTTAACCAAAAGGAACAATCGAATCACAAATTCGAAAAATAAAAAAAAACACAAACTCGAATAACAAATTCGAAAAACTAGAATCTAATGCCTCTTGTGTTTGGAATTCATACAAAGAAAAATAACTAGCATGATGCGGAAGAAAATTACTAGTTATACCTTCTCTTTGTATGCTAATGACCTCGAGATCTTCTGTCATATTCCTCGCCTCGCCTTGGACGTCGTGTGGGTGACGAACCTCCAAGATGAATACCACCCAAAGAGCTTCTCCTTCTTCTCTATGTTTCGACCACCACCACCACCAAGGAGCAAAAGAGAGCAAAGGGAAAAGAGAGGGAGAGAGGGCCGACCACAAGAGGATCACCAACAAGAGAATAAGAATTGTTATCTCATGATGCCTCCCCTATTGTTAGCTAGAGCCCTAGAGCCAATCATTTGATGATTGTATTTTGGACTTGTTGTATCATATTCTATATAAATAAAGACATTTGATTTTTGGTTATTATACTTACTTGTATTGGTGCCAAATAAACTAAGTATAATAACGTCCTTGAGTAGAAGGTTCTTACCTATATCAATCGATTGATTGAATCGATAGTGAGATGATATAGGGAACACTACTCTTAATCATTCCTAGTCGAGTATTAACATTCAGGGACAATGTTAATGCAATAAGACTAGCATGTAGGTCAACTCGATGACTCGATCTCACAAGTCATGGATATGGAGATATCAAGTTGACACATGGGTATACATTGGAGAATGTATAATGAATGACCCGCCATGAGAAAGTATCATGGATCGTTATATGAGTGTCATATACTTTCTCATGTGGCTATTAGTATGACTACTAGTCCTTAGACCTGAAGTCACCATGGTTCTTTACATAAGGAGTTATGTACTTTGGTTTCGTCAAACGTCACCCGTAACTGGGTGGACTATAAAGGCGATTATTGGGTATGTAACAAATTATGCGGAGGGATGTGAGTGATGTAGATGGGATCTATCCCTCCTATATGACGGGAGAGACATCGATATTCTTGATAGAGTGAGACCACGAAATGCATGGCCATGCCCAAATGAGTCAATATAAGATATTGAGCTCATTTGATTTAGTGAGTCTACTTGGAGTTCAAAATTTAGATTGATCAGAGGATGACACGGTCTTTGCCTCACATTGATCAATCTAGATGTCTAGGATAGAAGGACACTTGTCATATATTGTGAGGAGTCACAATTAGTCACTACAACAAAAACTGCAAACGACAACGGATATTATCCGTTGTCGTAGGGTCAAAAAACCGTTGTAACTGAGGGCGTTGTAGAATGTATTGCCCAACGACAACGGTTTTGAATCCGTTGTCTTTGTAGACATTTGACAACGGTTTTTATCCGTTGTTGTATATATGCTCAAAATTTAGCTACGAAGGATACGACAACGGTTTAAAACCGTTGTGGTAGCTAATTTCAACAACAGAAATAAACCGTTGTAGTAGACTCTTTTTACAACAGATATAAACTGTTGTGGAAGATAATATTTACTCGTTTTGATTTTTTTTACAACAGTTTTAATATATTTTACAACGGATAAAACCGTTGTCTTTTATCACTTTTTTCAAAAAAAAAAATCGTTGTGGTTTACATAGTTTTTACAACATTTTTAACTGTTGTCTTTAATGTTCATTAATACCAAACAACCAATCTTATTTTACTATAAGCAAACCACCAATACAAAACTAAATATTTACTACATTAAATCCAAAATAAACATCCATATATAATTCATCTTGTAGCCACACATATACAAAAATATACAAAATGAGTTGTTACTCATCAAAATACACATGTTTTCCATTACTGTTCTCCATATACATTAAATCACATGTTTTCCATTTGTTGTTCTCTATATGGCGCGCTTTTAATTTACAAATTAGCAAGGCAAGCTACATCCTAACAAAGCTCACTTCTTGCATCAAAAAAACTCAAGCCTCACGAATTGCCCGACCTGCAAAAGAAAAATTCAACAAAACTTATAAAATTCCATAATTCCAGATTATAGTCTACATGACAACATGAATTCTTGGAAAATAAGCAATACAAGGAAACAAACCATTTTATACTCGAAGTTGCATGTTTGAGGTGGTTATAGTCAAAATTACTATAAATATGATTACCAAAGAATAAGAGCAACTAAAAAACTACTTTTATCCAGTTAGGGAAAAAAATAGACAATTGTAAATTTTCCTCCTTCTCTTACGTTTTCAACTAATGACTGGTTTAAAGAGGATTTTTTGCAACTTCATCAAGTTTTACATTGACTCAAACTTATGACTACCCTTGAACATAATCTTTGAGTATCTATTTGTACATGTTGCAGAACTGTTAGCCACTACTAGAAGAAATGGAGAAATTCTTCCAACTAATGTACTCCATGTGACTCAAGGAGCCTTATCGAAATATGGTTCTAATAATAATAATAATAAATCCTCTCTCAATCAGCTGCATTCATGAGTAACACATTGGAAGAGGAATATCAAGGCTGTGTATGAAAGGAAAAGAACTCTGGTATTCACAAAATATAATTTAACCGTCAGGCCTTGCATAATGCAGAAACAACTAAATAAGCGTCATGTAACATCAAATGTTAGAATGAGGTATTGGGCAAAGGTATGTGTATAATTTATTTCATGGAACATCAAATGTAGAAACAGAGTTTTTTTTCCTTCAACCAAACATTTAAAAAAAAATGGAAATTTCCAAAGCATGACATAACTGCCCAAATCTGCGTTGGATATAGATACTTGGATAATGACACTCAAACAGTGACACTAAGAGTGAACAATCACTAATCCTATTGAACACATGTACAATTTGTAAAAATAGTCATGTCAGAGATTGCGATCCTACTCATGTTGAACTATATCAAGTCCAAGTAACATAGACATGGAACAGTTGTAGCACTGACACCATATTCAACCACACAAGCATTATCATACTAGAGATTTGAATGAACATTAGTTATCAAATTTCGTAAACAGTAAGCAGTAGAGTACTAGCCTTGTATGTTAAACTTGTTGAATGTACAATATCTCATAAGAAAGTTTACCTTTAATGTTATCACAATAATCACATCCAGAGAGAATACACAAATCAATGAACTGATCCATAGTGAGTCTTAGCTCTTCAAGAACCTGAAAAATAAGGATGAGAATAAATATAGTAATTCAATTAGCAATAAGCAGAATAAATATACCTTTGAAACGTCAAATTCCATCATAGAGATTTTTTTGGAACTAGGATCCATTAAATGATGGAGAAACCTTGGTACCCCAAAAGTTAAAGTATCCATGTTTTCTAAGGCAACCGCAAACACCTAGAGATTGATAACAAACAAATACGTTTAGGATATTAAAGTTAAAAAAAATAAAATAAAATGTGTTACATTGCATCATTTTACCTTGTCACTTTTGCAAAGAGCTGCGCATTGAGTTTCTACTTCACAGGGTGCCTTTAGATCAGAAAGATGAGTTTAGCTTCTAAAACTAGAGATACAATACTTGTATATTAAGCAATTGCATGCAGCTTTAGGAAATGTTTGCAAGAGAAAGTAAAATTGTGTCATTGTTAGTTCAAATTCTTGTAGCAAGGATAAAGAATTCAATAAGTGAAAGTGGACTAGTTTACCTCAATAGTAGGCACACCCATTAGTCTTAAGAGACGTTTACAATCTTCATTATGTTGCTTGGTTACCTGTGAAAAAACTCTACAGTCATCTACTGGAATCAAATTCTTCAAGAAAGTAATTTGAAAGTTTAAAATATATTTAAAGAAACTCTATGTTACATATGAAGAAAACAGATAATCAGCATGCTAACTTTATGTTGATTGCATCATAATCAATAAGATCCTCGTGGTAATTTCCAATAAAATAGCAATACCTTGACAGTCCTTTTGCTGTACTTTTCAATTCCCTCCAAATCACCAGTCTGCAAACAACAAATGTAACCAAGACCGCAAAAGAAATTCTAGCACACTAAGGAGTCCCAATAAAGGTACTTGTTATGCACAAGCAATGACCTCAATTGTTGTGTTCAGATCGTTAGTTGCATCTTTCCTCTTTAAATATCTAAAGAATAAAATAAGCTTAAAGATTATCATTATCTTGCAACAAAAAAAAAGGAGGGGGGCAATGACAAAACTGTAAAGACTAGCCTTTTGGCAAGTTCTTGTTTCTTCAACTCTGGAGGTTGACCGTCAAATACATATCTGGCATAAAAAAGATGATAATAAAATATGGTGGCTGAATGATAAAAAAAATGATATTTAGACATGCAAATGGACTTACACTGGCTCGATACCTGCTTCTAATAATCTAATAGTTCGATTGAACATCCCTTGCAAATGACTTATCGGCCATACAAAATGTCAAGAGTTAGAAGAAGAAATAAAAAAGTCCAACTCATGCATAGATTTTTCAATGAACTCTGCAAATTCTTTCCTAATTCCAGGAAGTCCTCGAGAATCACTATATGCACCTGATTGCTCGAAAAAAAGTTGAGATTCTTATCAGAATGACTAAAACAATATTTACTCATCAACATGAAAAAAATAACAAGGCCTGCAGATGATGTTTTGGGTTTGTTACATATAAAGATACAACTAAAAACTGGAATATGACACAAATGTTATGAAAAGGTCAACATAAAAATTGCTTGGGTTACAAATGCACAAACAAGTACAGAATACATTTCTTTTCTAGATCACCGTTAACAAGAGGAAACAAGTTGCAAAGCAATTTAGCTTGAGAAACAGACTGCATCAAAAAGGAAAAGGTTTAAGTAGACTGCGAGTTGAAAATTGTAGGAATATGTGAATACCTAAACCATCCGAATTCAATGAAAGATAATGTTTAGCTCTTGCAATGACATCTGCTGGGAATAAAAGCCCGACATTAGGGTCATCCAATAGAAATGGAGCTTGGCACAATTCTACCACCTGGAGAATAGTATAGGTAAAAAATTACACCATTAAAAAGAGAAATCTAATGGAAAATGTCGCTTTATCTCAGGGAGCACAGAGAAGGAGAAATTGCTCCATGTACAAGGAATTTTTGACTTGTGAAGATGATTTTTTCTCACTGAGTTCCTTAAGTCAAGCAATAGAGAAGAATGATCAACACTTTGATACAAGTAGTTTTTAAGAAAGAATAAAGAGAAAATGGAAACCTGACGGGGAAATGTTAATGGCTTCTATCCGAGAGCATGAGGGTTCTCGACATTTGTGAAAATAATCAGCAAACAACAAAAAAAACCAATCTCATGGAAAGTAAGTCCAACTTGTATCTTGTTTCTTAAGAATAAATTGCAAGGGGAGTGCAGTATTATAACCTCAAATTTTAATCTCACAAGTGGCATCCCAACAAGCTAACAATAAAAAGAATCAAAGGCATATGTGCACTTCATATCTTGATACAAGCAATAAAGCAAACATATACAGTGCTAAATAACCCAGGAAGATATCTTCAACCAGATAACAAGAATGGAAAAAAAACAATCAAAGTCAGATCTTTCAGGAATCGAAATAAGAGTCTCTTTCAATAAAATTTATTCTATTTAACTCAAATCATGTTATGGCACAATCAACAAAAATTGTGTATGAGAAAGCATCATAACCTTCTTCCCCTCCTTCTGCAACTCCGAAGCCCACAGGTAAAGCTCCCCTTTGACAGCATATGCAAATTTCTTCACATTCTCATTCAGCAACTCGTAGTCCAGCGGCTTCGGCGCCATCCTAATACTAATTAATGATTTAAAATCAGAACTTTTTATCTTAATACTGACTAAACAATAAAAGGAGTATAGAAGAGGTCACATGCTAATTTTATGATGGAAAGCAGATCAAACTTACTTGGACATCAAAGATTCTGCTGCCTTCTCCAGGCATGGAAAAATTAGCCTATTTTGACTGAAACTTGTTGACTCTCTTTGTTAGAAAATGGGCAGTCTTCTTGGAGCATATAATGTAGAAATATGCATCTCCGACTCTGCTGTAGTTCTATATACATGAATAGAAACAACAATAAACAAGGATGTCATGGTTAAAATCCTGATGCCTTTGCAGTCTGCTATAGACCCTGCAGAAGAAGCTTGCTTACATGCGAAACAGACATATGTTTTCATGTTCTTCTCTGATCTAAGAAGTCATTAAGAAAAACTAGAGGAACAAATCTCGTGGAAAATGATCGCCATATTCAATTAATGATACGATTAAGACGATTTGGTGAATTATTTTTTTTTTAAAAAATGACCCTAATTCGATTGAATCTGAAGCAGAGGAAACCCTAATCGAAGGAAAAAAAGATCGAGCGCGGATCTGGAACTCAGAGGTGTGGTACAAGCTCATAAACAAGCGGAGGGCACTGGCTTGGAGGAGCATGGGCTGCGGCTTCCCGCCATCATCCTCCTCGCCTCTTCCCAGCGGTGCGAAGATGTCGTGTGTGTTGCTATATAGGGAAATAGGTTCGAAGAACCCTCTGCCAAGGCCAGACGACGAAGCGACGGCTTGCGTCCCGGAGAAGGTGATGAAGATTGCATCGTCGCTCCTGTCAATGACGAAGTTGGCGCTACCTGCTTTGGCACGCAGGCAACGGGTCCAGGCTTATGCCAGAAGAGGGGAAGATGCAAGGAGCGCACCAAGGGCATGGCTCATCTCGAACCTTTAGGAGGCAAAGGTAGACAAATCAAGAGTGAGGGTGAGAATGAGAGAGAGAGGAGAGCACACCGTTGTGGAGGAAGATCCAGTGGTCGACGGGATGGCGTGAAGAGATTGTATGAGGAGAGGGAAAGAAAATTGCCCTAGGTTCAGGAGCGCGAAGGAAAAACACGGCGCCGAAAAGAAAACAGCGAGGGAAAGGAAAACAGTGAGGGGGGAAAATGACCAAATTCAATTACAATGGTTTTTTTTCAAAACTGTTGTCGTAGACGCTAAAACGTGGATAAAGACAACGGTTTATAAAACCGTTGTAAAAAGTATTGTCGTTTTAAAAAAATATTGCTCAATGACAACAGTTTTGCCAAAACCGTTGTCTTTTATATTTAATGGGGAGTTCAAAAGACAACAGTTTTGGCAAAAACCGTTGTCTTTGAGCAAATACGTAACGTTTTCTCTTAAAACCATTGTCGTAGGGGTGTTATCGTTTGCAGTTTTTGTTGAAGTGAGTAGTCACAAGGTGATGTTGGATCTCAACATTCTTGTAACTTGGGTAGTAATGATGTATTGCTAGATACTGCTCATTACTTATGCTTCTAAATGAGTTTAGAGGAATTGCCAACGTTACAAGAACCTATTGGGTCACACATAAAGAACAAGTGGATGGAGATTAGGTTCCTATGATGAACCAAGAGGATTAGATTCATGTGATGAATCAAATTGGATTAAGAGTAATCCTAATTGGGTTAATTGAGTTGGACTCAAATTGATTCATGTGTTCAATGAGTCTAATTTAGATTATGACTCATTGAATCAATTTAATTAAATGAATTAGATTCATTATATTAAATTGGCTTGAATTAAATGGTTGGATTAGATCAACCATGAGAGAGATTAAGTCAAGTTTGACTTGACTTGAGAGGAATAGGAAGAGTCAAGTTTGACTTGACTTTATGCCATATCATTTGTGACTTGGCATTAGGAGAACTAATGATGATGTGCCACATCATCACATGTGCCACCTCATGGAGGTTACAACTATTCTCTTTAATGGCCTTCACATTAATTGTGATTAATGTGAAGGGGGTTACACCTCTTGTAGTGGCCGGCCAATTGATGAAAAAGAAGGTTTTTTTTTTTCATTTTGGTGAATAACTCTCATTCAAGTGATCTTCCTCCTCCCAAGCTCTCTTCTTGCTCCTTTCTTTACTGTTGCCGTGGGTTTCAAGCAAGGGAGAAGAAAGGAGAGTGAGTCTAATCCAAGAAGAAAGGTTAGTGAAAGTCACATAGAGATTTTAGAGGAGTGTGTTCTCTTCTTTTCTTTTCTTCTTCTTCCAATCCCATCCGAGAGCATCAATAAGTGCTAGCACACTTGTGGTGTTCTCTTCTCCATCCTTGTGTGTTAGAGAACACATCTTATTCGTGTGGATACTACTAGAGGTGTGTACATTTGAACACACTCGAGATCCGGCGTACCTTGGACGAGCGGGATTTGCAAAGGGCACGCAACAAGGGTAACCTTCTAAACATGTAGATCTAAGTGTAGATCTAGTAAGTAAACTCGTACATGTAAATTTTGTTTTATACTCTTCGCACGGATCCGTTGGCTAGGGACTTTCGGAGTTTCCGCGAAGCGAAAAAGCGGTTTTCGCGACGCGAAAAAACGGTTTTCGCGGCCCCAAAAACCCAACAGCCTCCCCTCCCCTTCTTTTATATTACTTGCCCAAGGCAAATAAGGAAATACTTTTTACAAAAATTAAAATCTTCCTCTTGTTTTTCCTTTTCCCTTTCTATTTTTCCTTTTCTTTCCTCTTGATTGAATCAATCATCAATTATGGAATGATTGGCTTGATTGGCCAATCCTTGCTTGGGCACCAAGCAAGGGTGACCGACCACATCATCAAGAAGGAAAAAATAATTTTTATAAAATTTTATAAAAGAAGAAATCCTCTTATAAAATTTTACAAGTTCTCTTTCTTAAAGTGGATGTTAAAAAAGGAAAGTTTTAAAAATTAAAACCATGTTTTAAAATTTAAAACTTCTCTTCTAAAAATTTCCTTTTTTAACATGGTTACAAAAAATAGAAAATTTTAATTTTAAAACTTCTCTTCCTTTTTTCTAAAACCATAAGGATGGTTTAAAAAGGAAAGTTTTAAAACTTTTAAAACTCTCTATTAAACCATGTGGCCTAATTCAAATAAGTAAAGTTTTTCATTTTAAAATTTCTCTTTTAAAACATATAGTTTTCTACAAAGAGAAGATTTTAAAAATTCAAAACACCCCTTCACTTTTGAATTAATATAGTCGGCCCCTTCTTGCTTGGGCACCAAGAAGGGGCCAACCCCTTAAGAGAAGATGGTGGCCAGCCCTTGGCTTGGTCACCAAGCCTTGGGCCGACCCTCTCTTGGAGACCAAGAAGGGCTTTTATTTGGATGGACTTGATGCTTTAATGAGGCTACGACAGGGACCTAGAGGAAAAATTAGTTTTGGTCTTCCGATGAGCTTGAGTATCCCGTGTTCGCCCCGAACACACAACTCAAGTTCATCAATAATAGCTCATTCCACTAGAGAGTTATTATTGCACTACCACACCAATCCCAAATTACATTATGAGCTCCTTCTTATCATGAGCGTGTTAGTCTCCTTGTGTTTAAGATAACGAATATTCATTAATTTAATTGAGTTACTGACAACTCACTATAATTAATGTCTTAGTCCAAGAGTAGTACCACTCAACCTTATTGTCATGTCGGACTAAGTCCACCTGCAGGGTTTAACATGACAATCCTTATGAGCTCCTCTTGGGGACATTCTCAACCTAGATTACTACGACACAGTTTCCTTATATAATCAACAACACACACTATAAGTAATATTATTTCCCAACTTATCGGACCTATTGATTTATCAAGCTAAATCTCACCCTTTGATAAGTTAAAGAAATAAATACTAAATATATATGCTTGTTATTATATTAGGATTAAGAGCACACACTTCCATAATAATTAAGGTCTAGTTCTTTTATTAAGTCAGTATAAAAAGAACTTACCTAAAATAGTCCTACTCAATGCACTTAGAGTGTACTAGTGTAATTTATTAGTCAAGATAAACTAATACCTAATTATACTACAACTATTCCAATGGTTTGTTCCTTTCCATCTTAGTCGTGAGCAACTGTTTATAATTTATAAAGAACTGATAACATGATCTTCTGTGTATGACACCATTCACCATGTTATCTATATTATAAATTAATTGAACAACTACACTTAACAAATAAAGTGTATACATTTGACTAATGTGATTCTTTTATTTCATAAATAAATGTTTGCAAAAGCTAGACTTTTAGTATACACTTTAACAATCTATTCATTCTAATTAGTCATTTTCCTAATTATGCTTCATAGACTGAATTATTCATAGTCAATAAGTTATATGCTAAAGTAGCAAATACTGATTAGAACTTTAAGTAAATAGCTAAATAGTCACTTGGGATAAAACTGAGATTAACTTATAATCTCAAGGGTCTCACATAGTAAGGAAGTAAATATCTATTCTCCTACTACCCTTATTGTCGCTATAACATATGTGGTATGAATCACATGCTACGATATCTTTCTTTTTATTAATAAAGAGTGCATATTTTTCTCAATTTCAACATTATACAGATTTTTTATCTAGATATTCCCAATGTTTAATCCTGAATTCAACTCATGAATTCAAATATGACCTCCAGGAGGTTTAGTAAATACTGGGTGCATTTACTCCGATCATTATCAATTCATAAATGACCTCATCTTGATAAAACAATCAAGGTGGCCTCAACTTATATGCATGTCTTCATGCACAACTTCATTAGTTGTCCAATAAGTAATAGTCTTACCTCTATTTGTACTTAACAAAATAGAGTGATTGGACCAATCTTAACTTGCCAACATACTTACCGAGACTTTATCCAAATGTAACAAAGATATTTACACTAAATAGATCATGATATTTCATATATCAAATTGTCTTTATAATGTGTTACATTATACAAAGTTTCAAAGAATTCACATGCCCTTGAAATGACTTTTTAGTAAATGACTTAGTAAAATAATCTGCAAGCATAAGACATGTAGGGATATATTCAAGAATTATCTTCTTTTTTTAATAATCTCCTTTATAAAATTATACTTAATTTTTATATATTTGTCTTTGATGTGATATTTGGGATCATTAAATAAAACTATAGTAGCTTGATTGTCACAATACACTGTAACAGAACTTCCACTATCCTCAATAATTTTCAGATGTTTTAGGTGTTATAGTGTATACTGAAAGCCTAAACTTTTGTAAATATTTATTTTGAATAAAGAATCACATTTGGTCAAATTATCTACATTTGTTTGTAGTTCAATTAATTTATATTGTAGATAACATAGTATGTGGTGTCACATACAGAAGATGATGTTATCAGTACCTTATAAATTATAAACAGCAGCTCACGACCAAAATGGAAAGGAACAAACCATTGGAAGGTCGTAGTGTAATTAGGTATTAGTTTATCTTAACTATATAATTACACTAGTACACTTAGAGTGTATTGAGTAGGACCATTTGAGGTTGTTTCTTTTATACTGATTTTAAAAGAAACAAATACCTTAGTTATTATGGAAGTGTGTGCTCTTAATCCTAATATAATAACAAGCACATATATTTGATATTTATTTCTTTAATTTATCAATGGGTGAGATTTAGTTCGATAAATCAATAAGCCCGATAAGTTGAGAAATGATATCACTTATAGTGTGTGTTGTTGATTATAGAAGGAAACTGTGTCCTAGTAATCTAGGTTGATAATGTCCCCAAGATGAGCTAATAAGGATTGTCATGTTAAACCCTGCAGGTGGACTTAGTCCGACATGACGATAAGGTTGAGTGGTACTATTCTTGGACTAAGATATTAATTAAATGAGTTGTCAGTAACTCACTTAATTAGTGGACATTTGACATCTTAAACATAGGGAGACTAACACACTCATAATAAGAAGGAGCCCAAAAATGTAATTTAGGATTGATGCGGTAGTTCGATAATAGTTCTCTAGTGGAATGAATTATTATTGATAAAATTAAGTTGTGTGTTCGGGGCGAACATGGGATGCTTAATTTTATCGGGAGACCAAAACCAATTCCTCCTCTCGGTCCCTATTGTAGCCTCTTATTTATAGAGTACTATACCCACCTATACCCACCTTCATACCCATGATGTAGGGGCCGGCCAAGCTAGCTTGTGGTTCAAGCTAGGGCCGACCAAGCCTTGGTTCATGGGTGGCCGGCCCTAGCTTGAACCCAAGCTTAGGTGGCCGGCCCCCATTAAATTAAAAGGAATTTTAATTTTAAATATTTCTTATGTGAAAGATATAATTTATTGGAGAGATTAAAAATTAAAATATCTTTAATAAAAGGATCTACAAAAGATTAAAGAAAGAGATTAGATCTCTTTCCTTATTTGTAGATTGGAAAGATATTTTATTTTTCTTCTTTATAAATTATTCACATGTAGAATAATTAAAATTATAGAAATTTCTTTTTATCAACCATGAAGGGATTTTAAAAGGAAATTTTATTTTTTAAAATTTCCGAAGACAAATAAGGAATTTTAATTGTTGATTGAAATTGCTTTGTTTGGTCTTGTTGATGTGGTCGGCCAAGACATGGAGTTTTAAGAAATTTTGTTTAATTTTTATTAATTAATTCATGTCAAGGAAAGTTAAGGAAATCTTATTGTAATTAAATTTCCTTATTTACCAAAGCTAAGGAATATAAAAGAAGGGGTTGGGGTGCCTTCATGAGACACAACCTCTATTATTCTCTCCCTATTTTCCTTGGTGTTGTGGCCGGCCATCCTCTCTCCATCTCTTCCTCTTTGTGGTGGCCAAAACCCTCTCTTGCTTGGAGCTCTTGTGGTGGCCGGATACTACTTGGAGAAGAAGAAGAAGAAGGAGAGAAAGCTTTCATCCCTTGGAGTTTGGTTGGTGTTTTTCTTCATCCTTGGTGAAGCTTTTGATTTGGCCGAACCTAGCAAGGAGGAGAAGAAGGTGTTTTGGTGGTCCTCATCTTGGAAGATCATTGCCCACACAACGTTCGAGATTAGAAGAGGAATACGGTAGAAGATCAAGAGGTCTTTCTAGAAGGTATAACTAGTATTTTTCTTTCCGCATCATACTAGTTATTTTTGGAAATAATACCAAATACAAGAGGCATACGATTTTAGTGTTTCGAATTTGTTTTCAATGTAATGTTCTTTTGTTTTTCTTTTCCTTGTGATTTGATTGTTCTTTTCGGTTGACCTAAAGTTATTTTAGGAAATTAAATATTAGTTTTCCTTAAAAGGTTTTGTCTAGTCGGTGGTGGTTGCTCCTATATCCAAGAAGGCCATGTGCCTCGCCACGTCAGTACTGGAAACCAATTTTGGAAATTAATATTTAATGGAATTAATAACCTAGGTGATTTGGATCGAACGTGTTAAGTTCCGCAGGAGATCCAAGTCAAAACCTAAAAGAACAAATAGATTAAATTTGGATTAAACGTGTTAAGTTCCACAGGCAATCCAAGTTTAATTTAAAAGAACACAAGGTAGCTAGGAAAAGGTTCAGACCTTTGTACAAAATTTTTGTACAGTGGAACCATTAGGTTTTCCTAGTAGCAACCAACAATTGGTATCAGAGCTAGGGTTTTGCCTCTGTGTATTTGGTATTAGTTTAATTATGCACATGTCATACATAATTTAGGCAGGTTAATAGTAGGATGTGCTAACTTTGTGGTTGCAGGATCCAACTATTATGACTTATAGTTTTTATGTGTGTGATTGGACCCTTGGACATGTCAAGGGCATTTATATGTGTGTGCATGATTGTATTATAAAATACAACAGGAGCTGTATCTAGTTTTTATTAGGATTTTATGTTCGATCTAGTTTACATGTACATTCCTTCGAGGAATATAGAATCGGAAAATGTAAAATTTTATTTATGTCGCGGATCGAATCTTGCAAGGCGTGGAACCTTTTTTAGAGGACCAGAGGCGCAGCGGAACAAGGAGCAAGATGGATGTGACAGCAAGTCCCGGTGACGGTGGCCAAATAAGGCAGCAGCTTGGGATGACAACACACGGAGGACAACCATAGATAAAAGCCATAATAGTTGAAAAATTAGATTTTCTATTTATTGCTTTTATATTGTGCTGTGTGTGTATGTTAGTATACATGTTTAGTAGGCTAGCATAGTTAAAATTCCTCATTTATAAATAACTAAGCGGGAGAGGAATTTTAAATAAATTCCACGGTCTCCATTACTGGTTTGTAAGTGATGCAAACAAGCTTGCGCGTTGGCTCTGAGTGCCTTCCTCCATATCAGATGAGCTTGTTTGTGGATCACTAGAACAAACTTCTATTTGGGATGACTATAGGAAGTTAATTAAGAGCGTGTGATCTTCCCCATCGGAAGGGGCACAATCTTATTAATGGACTTAGTGTCAAGTAATTGTATACACTTAGGCACAACTAATAGTATCCTCCCCATTAGAGTCACTGCTATTATTTGTGTGACCAAAGGATACCAACTATTAATTTTATTTGTCAAAAAGTTAGGTTGACAAGATAATAAAATTAATGGGTTAAAACCCTCCTTTTACAAATGTTGAATTTGTATACATCCACACTATCGTGACATACAAAATTCACGGTGTTTTGAGGTGTTGGTTAATTTAAAATAGTATTGTTTGAGGAATCAATATTATTCTAAATTTAGAGTTCTGACCAAAAGTTATTTGTGATTCTTAGGATGACTTTCAGCCCACTGTCCATCATACTACAACTGAATAGACTTACTGGTCCTAACTACATAGACTGGAAAAGGAACCTAGACATTGTTCTTACTGCTGAAAGCTATAAGTTTGTACTGACTGAGTCTTGTCCTGATGCACCCACTGGTGAATCTACCCAAGAGGAGATTGAATATCATAAGAAATGGGTAAAGGCAGATGAGATGGCGCGGTGTTACATTTTGGTTTCAATGTCAAATGTATTGCAACATCAGCGTCAAGATTTACCAACAGCTTATGACATTATGAACAATCTCAAGGAACTCTTTGGTCATCAGGATCGGGCTTCTAGACAAGAAGTCATGAGAAAGATAATGACAGCCACCATGCAAGAGGGTACTCCTGTGAGGGATCATATCCTAAAGATGATGGCTTATCTGAACGAAATACAGATCCTTGGAGGAGAAATTGATGGGGAAACCCAGATCGATATGATCCTCCAAATACTACCTAGAAGTTTTGAGCAATTTCGCCTGAATTACAATATGAACAAAAGGGTATATTCATTGGCGGAACTACTAACAAAACTTCAGGCAGCAGAAGGATTGTTTCGTCACAATTCTCACATTCACTATGCTGAAAATGGTTCTACTTCTAAACCGAAAGGAAAGAAGAAGAAGAAACAAGTTGGTTCAGCAAAGAAAGTGAATAAATCTCAGAGTACAGGACCTAAAGCTGGAATGAAGAAGCCGAAGGGCAAGTGCTTTATCTGCAAGCAGTCAGGGAATTGGAAGGCGGACTGTCCTCGTAGGAATCAGAACAACAAAGGTATATCTCATGCTCTAGTTGTTGAAATATGTTTAGCGGTGTTATCTACCAGCACCTGGTGTGTAGATACAGGAGCCACTGATCATGTCTACAATTCCTTGCAGGGGTTCCAGGAAACCCGACGACTAACTGAAGGAGAGATTACCGTTTACATGGGCAATGCTACTAAGGTGGCGGTTGTTGCAGTGGGAGACGTCTACTTATCTTTTAATAGAAATAGAAATTTGGTTTTAAGAAATTGTCTTTATATACCCAGTTTTAAAAAGAATTTAATTTCAGTTTCTAAACTGTTTTTAGATGGATATTCAGTTTCTTTTAGTAACGATGTAGTTATTAAGAGAAATAAAGAGATTATCTGTTCTGGTGCATTAGTTGGCAATTTGTATACTTTAAATCCAATTTCTCCCACGAACCAAAATATGGAAATTTATAACTCATCTTCTAACTCTAATAAGAGAAAAGAACCTTCGGAAATGAACCAAGCATATCTTTGGCATCTAAGGCTTGGTCATATTAACTTAAGTAGGATTCAAAGGCTTATAGCCGATGGACTTTTGGGTTCATTAGAGTTGGAAAATTTTCCAACTTGTGAATCTTGCTTGGAAGGTAAAATGACCAAGAGGCCTTTTAAGGCCAAGGGGTATAGAGCCAAAGAAGTGTTAGAATTGGTTCATTCTGATTTGTGTGGTCCTATGTCTGTCCAAGCAAGAGGAGGTTTTGAATATTTTGTATCTTTTATAGATGATTATTCAAGATATGGATACATTTACCTAATGCGCCGCAAGTCCGAGTGCTTTGATAAGTTCAAAGAATACAAGGCTGATGTGGAGAAACGACTAGGTAAAAGTATCAAGACACTACGGTCTGATCGTGGTGGCGAATACCTCTTAGGAGAGTTTAGGAATTACTTATCAGAGGCAGGGATTCAATCCCAACTGTCCGCACCTGGTACACCCCAACAGAATGGTGTGGCAGAACGAAGGAATAGGACACTTATGGAAATGGTTAGATCGATGATGAGTTATTCAGAATTACCAAATTCTTTTTGGGGATACGCTCTGGAAACAGCAGTGTACATTTTGAACTTAGTACCTTCTAAATCAGTTTCTACTATTCCCACAGAATTGTGGAATGGGCGAAAGCCCAGTCTAAGACATATTCAGATTTGGGGTAGTCCAGCACATGTGCTGAAACCAGATGCTGATAAGTTAGAATCTCGTACAGAAGTTCGCGTGTTTGTGGGGTATCCCAGAGGAACGAAAGGTGGTTTATTTTATAGTCCTAAAGATCAGAAGGTCATTGTTAGCACCAATGCCCAGTTTTTAGAAGAAGACTATATAATGGATCACAAGTCCAGTAGCAAAGTTGTTTTAGAAGAACTTAGAGAGGACACGTCTACCTTAGTACCAACAGTACAAGATGAAGTACCACAAGAGACTGCAACACGTGTCACACATGATACACAACCACAGACTGTGCCTCGTCGTAGTGGGAGGGTTGTTAGGCAGCCTGATAGATTCATATTTTTGGGAGAGTCTTCGGACTTGATCCCGGGTAAACATGAACCTGATCCCCGAACATATAACGAAGCACTCCAAGATATAGATGCAAATCTTGGCAAAAGACAATGAATTCTGAAATAGAGTCTATGTACTCTAATAATGTCTGGGAGCTCGTAGAACCACCTGATGGTGTAAAAGCCGTTGGATGCAAGTGGATCTACAAAAGGAAAAGTGGGACAGACGGGAAGGTAGAAACCTTCAAAGCTAGGCTTGTTGAGAAAGGGTACACTCAGAAAGAGGGAATCGATTATGAGGAGACCTTTTCACCAGTAGTCATGCTTAAGTCTATCCGGATACTCTTATCCATTGCTGCTCATATGGATTATGAGATTTGGCAAATGGATGTCAAGATAGCTTTCCTTAATGGAAGTCTTGAAGAGAACATCCATATGAAGCAACCCGAAGGGTTCATTGAAAAAGGCAAAGAGCATCTAGTGTGCAAGCTTAATCGGTCCATTTATGGACTGAAGCAAGCTTCAAGGTCTTGGAACATCCGGTTTAATGAAGTAATCCAGTCATATGGATTTATTCAGTGTCCGGATGAGTCTTGTGTATACAAGAAGTGTAACGGAAACGTGGTGGTATTTCTTGTACTATACGTAGATGATATTTTGTTAATTGGCAACAATGTCAAGGTATTATCGGACGTAATGGTATGGTTGTCCAAACAATTTGATATGAAGGACTTAGGAGATTGTGCACACATTCTTGGGATCAAAGTTATTAGGGATCGCAAGAAAAGAATGTTGTGTTTGTCTCAAGCTTCATATATAGATACAATCCTTGCTCGTTTTAGCATGCAGGATTCCAAGAAAGCACTACAAGAAATTTTGGATTTAACCACACTTAATAGACAACAGTTTTTCAAGAAATTGTTGTCTTTTTTCCATTTAACAACAGTTTTATTGAAAACTGTTGTTGTTCACCATAATATTTTTTAAATAACAATAGTTTTTCAAAAAACTGTTGTCTAATGTATGTCAAAGACAACGGTTTTAAAAAACTATTGTCTTTTAGTGTTGCTTATATGATAATATACAGCAGTTTTATTAAACTGTTGTCTATTGAATGTTGTTGAATCTTAAAAACATAACAGTTTTATTAAACTGTTGTCTATTGAATGTTGTTGAATCTTGAAAACACAATAGTTTTTTTAACTTCATGAAAAAAAACCTAAAACCCACTTCTCCGTAACTCTTCAACGAATAAAAACCTATCTCCGACTCCTTCGCGACTCCTCCGCGAAAGACGCTCCTCGTCGCTCTCGCTGGGAACCATTAGGCAATGGGCTATGGGAGGAAGGGCCTAACTTAAATCATTAGTTGAAGGCGACGGGATTTATAGAGTCAAATGCGGTGGGGAGGCGAGCTTTCGCTCTCCGATGGCTGGGAGAATGGCGCAGGGAAGGCAGAAGGGGCCGTCGCGATTTGGGTTGTTTTGGTTTGCATCTGGACTTGCGATCCGAATCTGAGCTTCGCTTTTGGCGCTACCGATCCCAATGACGGTGAGTGAGCTGATAGTCTCGTTGAGGGTTTGATGTAAAATACCGGAAATGGGCATACCACCATAAGGGAAATTTTACGGAATTTTTGAAATTTTTTTGGAAATTTTTCGGAGCTCGTACGGACGAGTTAACAGGGATAAAAATGAGGCCCGGAAAAACCTGTTTAGGCTATCTCATTTAAGCGAGGAAAAGATAGATTTATTTATTTATTTATTTTCTTTTTCTATTTTCTTTTCCTTATTTTTCTTTTTCCCCCGCTGTTTCCTTCCCTCGACGCCGAACCCGTGCCCTACTTCTTCCTCCCCCGCGCGCCCGACTGTGCCCTAACCGCCTTTCCCAACCGGCGATGCAAACCGCCGTTTCCTCTCGCGGATAAACCCTCGGCCAAGCTCGCTTTCCTCTTCTTCTCCTCTGCCGACGCTGACCCCCTTTCCCTGTGCCCTAGCCGCCAGCCACCGAGACCTTCTTCTTCCTCTTTCCCCAAGCGCCGGCGACGAATCTGCCACCGCCGATCCACTGTCACCCTTGTGTGCCGACGCCGCCGCCGACTTTTGATCCGAGCAGCATCGCCACACCCTTGCCCCAGTGCCGAGCCGTCCAATGCCGTGCCCTATTTTGGGTTCACAGTCGGCCGACTCTCCTTCTCCACGTCGAGCCCTAGTTTCCCGAGGCCGATCTCTTCCTCTTTGCCGAGGTTTTTGTTGCTGCTTTCCACTGCGGACTCACAACCGATCACCGCCGATTTCCACACTGCAGTTGATCGCTACTGTTTCCTTCATCCGGTCCAGCCCTAGTTCTTCATTGGTGCCCTAGATCTAATCTGCCCATCTCCGGCTACTCAGGTCAGTGACTCCACCTGGGTTTTATTTACAGCAACCTCATGGGCTGTAAGGCTACGAATGAATGTTCGGATGTGGTATTGATGTGAGTTTGATTTGTCTACTTAGTTTCAGTGATATCGCCATCTATTCGGAGCATCAGTTGTTATCACCGGCCATAATTTCCATCAAACTCACAACAATGTGAGTGTAGACAAGATTTTCATTCGAGAAGAAACTTCTTAATATCAACTATCTTTATATTCTTTGTGATGCAATATCATTTACCACTTGTATCTGCTCAAAATAAGTTTCTTATTCATAATTATGGTTTTACCTTCAATACTGTCAAACCTACATGTCCATGAATACTTTCTACTCTATCATACTCCACTCTCTGATAAAGGGGCCTTTTTACTGCAGGGACCTGTCTTACAATTCTCTTAATGTTGTTAGGCTTTTTTCTTGTAGTGTCTTCTGCTTGGTGCAGGAAATGGCAGAGGCTGTGACGAAAGATTTTGGAAGGATTGACATCTTTGTGCATTCTCTTGCCAATGGACCAGAGGTACTACCTTACACCATATAATCATGATGTTTTTTTTTTACTTTAGTTCTAAATTATGGTTTTCATAAATAGGTAACAAAGCCACTCTTGGAGACATCTAGAAGAGGGTATCTTGCTACAATTTCAGCTTCGAGTTACTCTTTTGTCTCCCTGCTTCGGCACTTTCTTCCAATAATGAATCCAGGTTTCTTTCGATTCCATGAAAACAAAACAATTGCATGTTCCATTTGTGTGTATATTTCAACTTGAGATCCTGACAAGAACATCATTATCAATCCATCATTATATCTTCTTCTTTACGCACAGAATAAAGCAATGCTAGTAGTTATAATAAAACCCAAAATAAAGTTATCAAACAATTCCTTTTCTTGTTGGCACATAGATTTTATATCTCATCTTCACTTTGTTTTGGATGTCTCCGTTAAACATGGCAAGCGGTGCTTCAATATCTTTGACATACATAGCTTCCTAAAGGGCAATCCCAGGGTATAACCTTTTCCCTTGTTTATTCCAAAGTTTATAATTTGGAATACTTGTTTAGTTCTTGCATCAACTTGCAGATACGAAGGTGGAATGAGCTCAGCAAAAGCTGCATTGGAGAGCGATACAAAAGTAAGTTCAACTCTTCTGTAATTGTTGTATGTGAAATTGATTGTCAAGTCCGGCTAGTGTTTGGAAATATTTAAACCCAAACTATATGGTAGTTCACTCATCTAAGATTATATTTGGCAAAATATAGATTCAATAATTTTGATGTTTTCCGCATTTGTTTTTGGATGTAGGTGCTGGCTTTTGAACTGCACTTGCTTGCCACAAAGCATCAGGTAATTATATAATTAGTAACCATTTGGTGATTGTTAGCATACACGATATGATGACTTTTCTTCAGTTCAATAGACATATTTTTACCTACTGCTCTGTATTCCTATGTTCCTTTCTCTGTCTATGCCATGTTTTACATTGATCTTTCAATTGGCATTTGACTTGAGATTTACCCACGCATGAAATTCTGCAGTTTGTTTATATCACTTGATTATAGAAATTTGTTGAAGAGTTGTCTCGTTTTTGTTTATTTGATCTATGAATTTGTTTGCATTTGCATTATTTTCAATTCCTGAGATGTTAAACACTTCTAGTTGCTTCCTTAAACATTGAAGAATGTTTTAAAACATTCTTCAACCTAGCTCTTGATTGTTAATTTTAGTCAATTATAGTGGTAATTGTTATATCCTTTATTTATTTTAATTAATCTCTATTTGTATATTCCATTATCTAATTAATCAATGACTTATTAATCAATGGTGCTTATTTTTGTTTATTAATCTCTATGAATTAATGTTGCTTGATCACTGGGAAAAATAATGTTTGCATGGTTTATAATAGAAGTTTTGTATGCAATGACATAAAATGAAAATTCTGCTTAATAAGAAATTTAAGAGCCACCATATTGTTTCAAGAGGTTACCATTTATGTTACATAGATAACGCTTTTTGCACTTCTATTAGATGACTAGATCAAATGGTTTTTATGGTTATGTAACATTTATGCAGTGCAATTAGAATCACGCGTACAGTTTAGTTTCTAATTTGTAATATATATCTTTATTCGAATAGGTGCCCTCAAGAGTACTGGGAAGAATGTCGACAAACTAAAAAAATGAAGAGACTTTAACAAATTAAGGAGCACTAGGAGCTGCAGTCCCTCCTCTTCACCGACATCTAAGTAGAAAATCTCGTGTTATATTGTTCTACCTTTGTTTTAATAATGTTATCATTTTGTTGGTTGATTATAAAATTTCTTCAGAATGTTATAAATATTATTTTTGAATGTTAGAAAATTGTATATTAAATTTTATTTATAAATTTAATATTTTGAATGATTTATAATATTGGAAAATTGTGTATTAATTTTTTTTTATTTTTTATCTAAAAAAGACAACGGTTTTTCACCGTTGTCGTAGATAGTTTAAAACTGTTGTTGAAGACCCTGTTGTTAAAGGTAGACGCTCAAAGACAACGGTGAAAAACTGTTGTCTTTGAAGGAAAAGACAACAGTTTTTCACCGTTGTAAAAATGTTGTCTTTGCCTTCAAAGACAACGGTTAAAAACTGTTGTCTTTGGGCACTCCTTTTAACAACACGGCCTTTAACAACAGTTCAAAATGGGCTACGACAACGGTGAAAAATTGTTGTTGTTAGGCTTTTTTCTTGTAGTGAAGGTTTCTTACCTTTTAGGCATGGAGTAGCTCTATCTAAAGAGATGTCTCCGAAGACATCGAAGGAGATAGAGGACATGAAAGCAGTTCCTTATGCTTCGGCTGTAGGAAGCTTAATGTATGTAATGCTATGTACGAGACCTGATATCTATTTTGCCGTGGGCATGGTTAGCAGATATCAGAGTAATCCTAGACAAGGACATTGGACTGCAGTAAAGCATATATTAAAGTACCTGAGAAGGACTAGAGATTATATGCTAGTTTCCCAAGCAAACGATTTGCTCCCTGTGGGTTACACGGATTCAGATTTCCAATCAGATAGGGACAACAGTAAGTCTACATTAGGCTATGTGTTTACTTTAGGAGGTGGAGCCATTGCATGGAGGAGTGTTAAGCAGAAATGCGTTTCAGACTCAACCATGGAAGCCGAGTATGTAGCAGCCTCTGAGGCGGCTAAAGAAGCAGTATGGCTCAGGAACTTTCTAATGGACTTAGATGTGATTCCTGGTTTGCCCAAAATCATCACAATTTATTGTGATAATAGCGGTGCAGTTGCAAACTCGAAGGAACCACGAGCCCATAAGGCAAGTAAACATATAGAGCGCAAGTACCACCTGATACGAGATATTGTGAAGCGAGGAGAAGTTGTCATCGCCAAGATTGCATCAACAGATAACCTGGCAGATCCTTTCACTAAGGCCCTTCCGGCAAAAGCTTTCGATCGGCATATGGAGGGAATGTGAATCAGATGTATGGCAGAAGATATGGCAGCTTAGTCATTAGTATAAGTGGGATATTGTTAGAGTGTATACTGAAAGCCTAAACTTTTGTAAACATTTATTTTGAATAAAGAATCACATTTGGTCAAATTATCTACATTTGTTTGTAGTTGTTCAATTAATTTATATTGTAGATAACATAGTATGTGGTGTCACATGCAGAAGATGATGTTATCATACCTTATAAATTATAAACAACAGCTCACGACCAAAATGGAAAGGAACAAATCATTGGAAGGTCGTAGTGTAATTAGGAATTAGTTTATCTTAACTATATAATTACACTAGTACACTTAGAGTGTATTGAGTAGGACCATTTGAGGTTGTTTCTTTTATATTGATTTTATAAAGAAACAAATACCTCAGTTATTATGGAAGTGTGTGCTCTTAATCATAATATAATAACAAGCACATATATTTGATATTTATTTCTTTAATTTATCAATGGGTGTGTTGTTGATTATAGAAGGAAATTGTGTCCTAGTAATTTAGGTTGATAATGTCCCCAAGATGAGCTCATAAGGATTGTCATGTTAAACCCTGCAGGTGGGCTTAGTCCGACATGACGATAAGGTTGAGTGGTACTATTCTTGGACTAAGATATTAATTAAATGAGTTGTCAGTAACTCACTTAATTAGTGGACATTTGACATCTTAAACACAGGGAGACTAACACACTCATAATAAGAAGGAGCCCAAAAATGTAATTTGGGATTGGTGCGGTAGTTCAATAATAGTTCTCTAGTGGAATGAATTATTATTGATAAAATTAAGTTGTGTGTTCGGGGTGAACATGGGATGCTTAATTTTATCGGGAGACCAAAACCAATTCCTATTCTCGGTCCCTATCGTAGCCTCTTATTTATAAAGTACTATACCCACCTATACCCACCTTCGTACCCATGATGTAGGGGTCGGCCAAGCTAGCTTGTGGTTCAAGCTAGGGTCGACCAAGCCTTGGTTCATGGGTGGCCGACCCTAGCTTGAACCCAAGCTTAGGTGGCCGACCCCCATTAAATTAAAAGAAATTTTAATTTTAAATATTTCTTATGTGAAAGATATAATTTATTGGAGAGATTAAAAATTAAAATATCTTTTTTAAAAGGATCTACAAAAGATTAAAGAAAGAGATTAGATCTCTTTCCTTATTTGTAGATTGGAAAGATATTTTATTTTTCTTCTTTATAAATTATTCACATGTAGAATAATTAAAATTATAAAAATTTCTTTTTATCAACCATGAAGGGATTTTAAAAGGAAATTTTATTTTTTAAAAGTTTTGAAGACAAATAAGGAATTTTAATTGTTGATTGAAATTGCTTTGTTTGGTCTTGTTGATGTGGCCGGCCAAGACATGGAGTTTTAAGAAATTTTGTTTAATTTTTATTAATTAATTCATGTCAAGGAAAGTTAAGGAAATCTTATTGTAATTAAATTTCCTTATTTACCAAAGCTAAGGAATATAAAAGAGGGGGTTGGGGTGCCTTCATGAGACACAACCTCTATTATTCTCTCCCTCTTTTCCTTGGTGTTGTGGCCGGCCATCCTCTCTCCATCTCTTCCTCTTTGTGGTGGCCGAAACCCTCTCTTGCTTGGAGCTCTTGTGGTGGCCGGATACTACTTGGAGAAGAAGAAGAAGGAGGAGAGAAAGCTTTCATCCCTTGGAGTTTGGTTGGTATTTTTCTTCATCCTTGGTGAAGCTTTTGATTTGGCCAAACCTAGCAAGGAGGAGAAGAAGGTGTTTTGGTGGTCCTCATCTTGGAAGATCGTTGCCCACACAACGTCCGAGGTTAGAAGAGGAATACGGTAGAAGATCAAGAGGTCTTTCTAGAAGGTATAACTAGTATTTTTCTTTCCGCATCATACTAGTTATTTTTGGAAATAATACCAAATACAAGAGGCATATGATTTTAGTGTTTCAAATTTGTTTTCGATGTAATGTTCTTTTGTTTTTCTTTTCCTTGTGATTTGATTGTTCTTTTCGGTTGACCTAAAGTTATTTTAGGAAATTAAATATTAGTTTTCCTTAAAAGGTTTTGTCTAGTCGGTGGTGGTTGCTCCCATATCCAAGAAGGTCATGTGCCTCGTCACGTCAGTACTGGAAACCAATTTTGGAAATTAATATTTAATGGAATTAATAACCTAGGTGATTTGGATCGAACGTGTTAAGTTCCGCAGGAGATCCAAGTCAAAACCTAAAAGAACAAATAGATTAAATTTGGATCAAACGTGTTAAGTTCCGCAGGCGATACAAGTTTAATTTAAAAGAACACATGGTAGCTAGGAAAAGGTTCAGACCTTTGTACAAAATTTTTATACAGTGGAATCATTAGGTTTTTCAAGTAGCAACCAACATTAGGAACCTTCTTAACCAAACAGCTTCTAGCACAACTGCTGCACAAGCCACATACTCAACTTTCATTGTCGATAGGGTTGCACAAGTCTACTTCTCACAGTTCCATGAGATGGCACCATTATTCGGTAAGAAGACATAGTCAGATGTGGATTTTCTATCATCAAGGCCCACTGCCCAATTTGCATCTATGTTGCTCTTCATGCTCATCTTTGATCCTTAGAAATAAAGATAATAATCTATTGTCCCTTTTAGATATCTGAATATTCTCTTCATTGCTTTCTAGTATCTCGATCATAACTTTAATTGGAAACAGCTAACTAAGCTAATAACATAATTTATATCAGGATATATACACAACCTACTATACATTAAACTATCAATGACATTAACATAAGATTTTTTTTCAACATGCCAACCATTTCCTCAGGAGTGTTGAGATATATACTTTTGCTCAAAACAGTATCTCTCACTGTAAGTATTTATTCAATGTTACAATCTGATATATTAAAATATTGTAGCATCTTAGTGATATAAGCCTCTTGAGACAAATCCAAAAGTCTTTTTAATTGATCTCTAATAATCTTTACTATTAAGACGCACTTGACTTCTCCTATATCTATTATGTCAAATTGTGATGAAAGTCATGATTTGACTTCTATCATAAACTTTATGTCATTTTCAACTATTAGCATATCATCAACATATAATGATAAGATGACCAATTTTCTTTTCTCCTTTATTAGGTAAAAACAATAATCCTCATTGATCATTTCAAAACTATAAGATAAAATAACTTCATTAAATTTTATGTTTCATTGTCTTGATATTTGCTTTAGCCCATATATAAGCTTTTTAAGTTTACAAATTTTGTTCTCTTAGAGTTCAGCAATATAACCTTCTAGTTATGCCATATAAATTTTCTCGTCAAGATTATTATTAAGGAAAATCATTTTTACATCCATCGGATGTAATCCCAAGATAAAATGCTACTATAACTAATATGACATGTATGGCATAAATTTCACAACAAGGAAAAATATCTTTTCAAAATTAATATCTTCCAATTGGGTATATCTTTTTGTAACTAGACAACTTTATATCGATTAATCAATCTTTCTATTTTCCTCTTAATTTTGAGAATTCATTTAATCCCAATAGCCTTTCGGCCTGGAGAAAGATTGACTAATTCCCAAACTTTTTTTTTTTTCTCATAGACTTCGTTTCTTATCCATTGTAACTTTCTATTTTTCTCGAACTGAATATCTCAATGCTTTATCAATCATTCGAGATTTCTTATCGTCAACTAAGAGAATCATTAATGTTTCATTCTCAATGTTAAATCTTCTCCGATAAATAATTTGATGACTACTTCATAGGTTAGACTATTGAGAAATTAATTCATTCATTGGCAAATCACTCCCACTAGGTTTTGGCAAATCACTCCCACTAGGTTGATTAAATTTAGACATCTTTTGTTATACCTAATTTGTTGATAAAGGAATATTATTTTCCTCTTATTACAAATAAAACAATTGTCTTATCAACTTCACCACTTATTGGAAACTTAATTTCGAGAAAAGTAGTATTTCTTGACTCTATTTTAAAGATGGTTTATCTTGTTGCTCACCAATAAAAACATAACCCTTGGAGGTATGAAAATACCTTTTACCTATACATTTTTTTTTATATTTGTGAGTCTTATCATGAACGTAAACAGCTGACCCCAAGGTTTCAAATAGGGGTGAAAACAAATCGAGCCGATTCACGAGTTTTTTTAGTTGGCTTGAAAATTATTGAATTTGTATTTGAAATTATCAAATTCAAGCTAAACTCGAACATGTTCGAATATTTTTTGAGTCAAATTCAAACTTCTACTATTTTGTTTGATTGTTCACAAGTTGCTCTGAGCCAAACTTGAATCAAATTCTAATTATTTTTATACAATTTTAACTTAAATATATTCAAATTAAGGTTCAAATAATTCAAATCGAATTCAAATTTAAGTCATTTTAAATTATAATTCGAATATGCTTGAATCAAGGTTCGAACAATTCGATTCAAACTTGAGCTTGAATTTTATTTTGAATCAAGCTCGAGCCAAAATTATTTATATTTTTGAGCTTCAAATCGAGCTTTGAATATTATATATATTTTTTGAACTCAAACTCAAATATCAATATTTTCATATTATTCAACTCGATTCGATTCATTTGCACCCTAGTCTCAGATTACTCAAATCTAGTTTTCTATCTGTCCAATGTTCATATGAAGTAGATGAAATAGACTTAGAAGACACTTAGTTAAGTATATAAGTTGCTACAATAATGCATCTCCTCAATAATAAATTGACAAATTAGCTTGAGCAATCATAGACCTAACTATATCTAGAAAAGTTCAATTTCTTCTTTCAGCAATTCTATTTTGTTGTGGAGTTTCTAGGATAGTTAGTTACCTAATAATCTTTATCATTAAATATTGTTTTGAACTAATCAAACAAATATTTACCTCCACGGTTAGTGCGTAAGGTTTTAACCATACAATCTAATTGATTCTCAACTTTGTTCAAATAAAGTTTGAAGCAATCTAATTTTTCATATTTATGAGAAATCAAATGCACATGACCAAAACACGTGAAGTCATCAATAAATATAATGAAATAAGAACCCATGTCTAGTCTTCACATTCATTAGATCATAAATATCTGAATGAATTAATTACAATGGTGATTCAGTTCTAATAGCCTTACCAATTGATTTTCTAGTTACCTTTTTAGTAAGACAATGTTCACATTTAGATAAGTTAACCTTAGTATGAGTGCTAAGCAGATCCTATTTAGCTAATATAGTCATTCGTTCTTGTCCTATATATCTAATCTAACATGCCAAACTTCATCATTTACATATGCATTGTTAGTGAGAGCAATGTTTGAAAAATAATAATTAATACCATACTTAATATCTAATTTTACATCAAGAACTATGAAACTATTTGTTACAAACCATACCCTATTAATCCAGTGTTAATACTAAGTTACGCACAACGAATATAAAAGTTTATACAATAACCCAAATCAAGAAGACTAGTAACGAAAACTAGATTCTGTCAAATTTTAGGAGCATAAAGGGCGTCATGAAGAAACAAGATACGTCCACCACGTAGGTTGAGTTTACAAGTACCAACTCCTTTAACTTCAATCATTACAGTGTTTTTCCACACAAATTCATTTGTAGCAAACTAGTACTCGACGGTATTCCATGTATGTAGCTAAATCATGAGTTACATGGTTCGTTGCCCTTGAATCTATAATCCACGAAGGATAAGAATCAGCTAGCAATATTGAACTAGCAATATAATGCACATGAAAAGAAGATAAACATGAATCTACCTTTTTTAGACTCAATACATTCTTGAGCAAAGTGACTCTTTTTTCTATAGTTATAGTAAGTCAGCTTGCTTTTAGGTTATGTCATACTTTTTCCTTTAGAATTCTTTTTAATTGGGCCTTGCCGAGCAATAGCACTAGCTTCTTTTCCTTTTCCCTTTTCTTTCTTGAACTATCTTTTCTTATTCTTGGATCCAGATACTCTAACAGAACCTTTAGATATAAAAGCTTGTCTAGAAATCTTTACAGATTTAATTCTCTTTGCCTCAAGTTTAACATGACGTGAAAAATTAGCAAAACTCTTGATACATTTACTGTGTGTAAATTTTGTTTCATCATTTCCCAAGAACTAGGAAGGGAACAAATTATTACTTGAACCTGTTGTTCATTAGTTAACTTATGGCCAATAGTCTTTAGTTCTTGAATTATATTCGTCATTTCCCTCAAATGTTGGGTCATGAATACATTCAGATGCCTTTTATAGCTATCAAACTTAATTGTCAGCTGACAAAGCTTGCTTAAGCTAACTTCATTGTATTTATCTCTTATGGCAACCTAGAGTGCATGTGCTGATGGTAATGACTCATACTCAAATACTAGGTCATCTACCATTGAACTAATCAATATTCCCTTAGTGGTGGAGTCCTTTCTCTTCCATGCCTTATAGATA
This sequence comes from Zingiber officinale, assembly GCF_018446385.1. Classification (NCBI taxonomy): domain Eukaryota; kingdom Viridiplantae; phylum Streptophyta; class Magnoliopsida; order Zingiberales; family Zingiberaceae; genus Zingiber; species Zingiber officinale. The sequence goes on along the minus strand of NC_055999.1, from coordinate 62,175,669 downwards.
TCAAGATCATATTTATGTTGTGTTGCAGAACCATCAATAGAGTTTTCCATAAACTAATTTATAACCTCTAGAGCTTATTATTCCTCAAGAATATATTATATCTTGATAAGTTATATTTTATAGTTATCTCCATATAATTTCTCTCCCTTATTAAGTTCAGCTATTATGTTCTTAGTTGTCATAATCTAACATAAATAAACACATTATTTAATAATTTAGTATAATTCATATATATGTAATTAATGATTGACTCAATGTAAATTAGAATTGATTTACAAAATCAAGTGATAACTATGTTTCCACTTATTATTCATATACTCCAATCTAATCAACATTGATCAATTATATTACATACATCGCATCAAAAGAGCTAATAATTAAATGAACAAATCATGAAATGAATTCATCATTTAAATAAATTAATCATTCTTTTAAGACTATTAACACATAATATTCTTTAAGTTTGTCAACATATAACAAGAGACTAGAACTAATCTAAGAAAATAGATAGGTCACTACTAATCCCATTAGGATAGATATTAGTACAATAACAATCAATACAACTCCCATATTTCTAGGTTCAATTAGGGCACTGTTGATTGAGGTGCCGCGTTTGAGCCCTCTTATCAACTCTTTATTTGTCGGATATGTGGTACTGAGGCTCCCTAAAAAATTCCTTCGGGGATTTCTGGGGTATGGGGCCGTGGAGTGGTGGGCCCAGTCACGTTAAAAAGTTTACCCTACCTTAGTTTTTGCCACAATGAGGTCTGGAGTTCGAATCTCGGCAAAGCCGAGGTAAATATCTCCCTTATGTGTTAGTCACTATTCCAAAGGCTAGTAGCCGCCCGTGATTTACCTCCTCCGTGTTGACCCTGGGACGGGTTGACGGGGTGCTGGGGGCGAGCGTATTCACCTTTTTGCCATAATTAGGACAATCTTAGACAGACTGGCTTCAGGATTCTCTATTGGATCCATATGTGGATCTTCTTTTGAATCCTCCTCAATCTCTACAGGATTCTCTTGATCCACATGGTTAAGTAGTTTCATATACAACTCTGCATATGAGATACATCCTTCAGAGCTCCCATAAATGATGTGCTAATATATTGAGGTGTATAGTGATCAAATTAAAGCCAAGATTCAGTAATTGTCTAGGATTGAAAAATCTTACTGTTTGAGTTTTCAAAATAACCTATCGAGCCTATCAATGTGTCCCTGAACTCCGTAAGAAGGATTATACACTATCTCCACGATAGCCTCCCTCAACTTATTGCATTACACATCACAACAAGTCATAGTATATATTATTCATGGTATATGAAATTGAAAATAATAAAGTCGCTACAAAATTGAAAAAAAAAAACTATTAATAAAACTAGTACAATTTAATTCAAAGTAGGCATAAAACCAATACAGGACACCAACAGCAATTAATAGATATAAGAAAATTTATCTAAATTTTCCTAACTCGAATACAAAGAATTTTCCCTCATTTAAATTCATTTTTCACAAAGAAAAATACAATTTTAAAAATCTTAAACAATTCAAGAAAATATTCTAAAACAAAATCAAAATATTAAACTAACCTTATACATGGTCATAATACGATCATTGCCGACATGTCTTCAACATGTCTTAGTGAAGACAAACTACTCAAGACAAAGCCGAGTCTGAGTAAGTTCAAGTCTGTGCTGACCTGGCCATCATACCCACTCGACAAATCTGAGTCATTCGGTTTGAGGACAATGCCAACTCCGTGGGACAGCCAAGTTCGAGTATTTGAATGGCCCAATATCTTCATAAGAATCCAACTTATAAAAACTAATTTAATTGGACGTTTGCCCCATTCCAATTCATTGGCCCGTGAAAGTATAAAGCCCAATTCCTATTAATTGTGTGATGATTTATCTTTTTTATGTTGATCTGGACGAATTAATAAAAACATGAGAGAATAAGCGTATTTATTTTTTACCATCAATTCTTATTAATTGCACCAGTAAAAACATGAAGTCCAATTGAAATGATAAGTATTCAAATCTTTGTCCAAATCCATTAAGTCTCAGTCCAATTAGTCCAATTCAGTATTAAGCATGGAAAAATAATAATAATTTATTTCAACATGAATAATTTAAATCGCGGTGAAGAACAGCGAAATAAAATATCATTTCATCATTTCAACCACGCCGTTTCATCGTCTTCTCCGCGTGCCGCCGTCCGTGCGTCAACCTAATTGCCCGCCAATTAAATAGGAGGAAATCTCCGTGGACTGTTGTGCTTGGAGCCCGGTAACGACCGCAAATCGCAACTGCGCTGAGCGAAGCCGGCAAATCGCGACTTCGCTCGGTGACAGATTATTTCGACAGTAAATTGGCTGCCGCATTCAAGGCCCGGTGACAAATCACAGATCATGAGAAACAAAAAAACGAGAGTAGTGGGGTCGTATTCATCCAAGGGTTAATAATGCATTTTCAAGGTTTAAGTTATTCTTATTTGATACTCTCCAAAAGCGGAAATCGGAAAGATGGAAAATTGAAAATGTGATAATTTCACTGGCTGACTATAGACTTGTTCTATTTTGAAAAATAAAAAATATCAGCATCGAGTCAGGGAAGAAGTTCTTGATGTTGACCATTTGATGCTCAAGTCAATCACCAGAAGTGTAGAAGGAAAGCGGAGCAATAGTAACGTAGGCGCAAACAGTGAATAACGCGAACCTTCGTCGGTGATGGACCTCCTTTATATAGAGCTCTGGTGGGCGACGTACACGCTCCTCGAGTCATGAGTATGTTCTCTAATATGTCCTATGAAGGGGTCTGTCAGGAAAGTACCTCTGACACTATACCTTAACAGGGTATGCATATCGCTGACAAGACAGTAGAAGCTTTCGTCGTATGATCCGCTTGTCGATCATGCCTCATGTCAGCGGCACTAGCTCCCAAAAGGATGTTGAGATATACGACAGTGGTCCAGTTGCTAAGCCGAGCGGGGTAGCCGCTCGGTCGGGCCTCCTCCGTTCCATCCATGATCAGGTCCCGCTGCTTGGCCGAGCGGGGTAGTCACTCGGCCGAGACTCCTTCACTCTAGGGGCCTCAGTTGCTCTTCCCTACATTGACTGAGTAGTAACATACCCTCCCCCGTTTGGACAAGTTATCTGGTCTCCTTAGTGTCTTGCTGCTCCACACTGAGCGTCTAATTATCTTATCATATTATCCTGAGCTAGACGGGTAGTCCGCTCGGGCATGTCTCCCGCCGATAAGGCACTGAATGCCCCGACTAGCAGTTGCACCTGTCCTCTGTTCGGTCCTTTGACACTCTGCCGTTGACCACCTTGACTTTGACCTGCACTTTGGCAACTGACCCTGTGCTAGGTGGGCCTCCCTATATCGCCGCATCACAAGTCTCTCTCTCAAGTCTAGTCGAAGGAGGCTGCAAGTCCAACTGACTGGACAAGTAGCGTCTTCGGTGCCTTACACGACCGATCGGACCATACCCTACATATGCTCCCCGATTTCTGATGGGCACAAACGTCTTCCCTCGTTTGGTTTCGTCTCATTAGGTTAGGTCCGTAGTTGCCGCTCGGATGGTGTCTCGACCATTCGACTTCATATCCCCAAGCAGATGTTGTCCCAGCCATTCGGCTATATGATCATCCACTATCTGTGCCCGATCGGGATGATGGGCGACAACACTTGGTGAATTTTCTTCTTTCCTTGCGCTCCCTCGGCTGAGCGCCCTGGCGCCATAAAAATTTCTTGAAGACCGTGTAAATCTTTGATAATTATGGTCGAGCACGCGACCATACCTTTTAATTAAGTCTCATTAATACTTTTCGCTAGCTGCACGCCACGTGTCCCATTTTCTACTACCACACGTTTGACGTGACAGATGGATATCCGATGACGACGTGATAGACGTCGTTTCAAATTCAACGGCTGGATCTTCTCCTAATTTTTCATAACCCTGGATCGGACGACTCAGGTCAATCGGTCGTGACGCTTATAAACCCCTCATGCGTCGTCGTCTTCTTCCTTCCTCACGCCTTCATCTTCAAGCTTTATTCGCGACGCTCCGCTTCTTCTTCTTCTTCGACGATCTTTCTTGTAAGCTCTTGCACCTTTTCTCATTTACATCTGTTCATTGTTCTTCCCCGATCTCTTTTTCGATGGCCAGTTCCTCTCAACCTCCGTCCCTGTCCTTGGGCTCTAGTATACTTCCATAAAGTCCAAGTTCGACGGGACAATATTGAAAGCCTGAAATCTATCTATGAATTTCCATCCGACTACCAAGTTGCTACTCCTTCTACGTACGATCATTCACACGAACCACCATCGAGTTTTTTTGTATTTCCTTAAGAACCAATTTATCACCGGTCTGCAGTTCCGTGTTCATCCGTTCTTCTCCACTGTTTGCAAATATTTCCGTATTTCTTTTAATCAGTTAGTGTCGAACTCCTTTCGGCTGCTGTGTGGGGTCATAGTTTTGTTCTGCCTGCACGGTATTTGTTTGACTCCTCAGCTCTTTCATTACTTTTACTATCCCAAACTATTCGAATCGGGGACTTTTCTATTCCAAGCCCGAGTGAGCTTGGTCTTCTTTGATAAAATATCGTCCTCCAATAAACATTGGAAGGACCACTTCATTCGCTTTCTCGATCGACGTCTTCTTGAAGCATGGGCTAAAAATATTCGGCCAAAAGGATCTTCCAGGCTAGTGATCAACTGCCCGGATGACTTCTGTAGGAGCCTTGATGCACTTTTTAGAGATACTCTGTGTCTTCTAATCCAACATACTTGAGTAGTGGCCTCAAGAAAGCCCGCTTATAAAGCTGGTCCTCGATCAACGTAAATAGTTCGACCCTCTATTTCAATAGACGAGCTGCTTCCTGATTGGAAAGGGTGCCACCTGATCGGAGGAATTCAATCAACGATGTCCTCCAGTCGCTTGGGAAGGAGACTCCCTCCATTCGGTCAATATGCGCCACTAGTGAGACCTGTTCGATTGGGTGGTCTATCATGACAATTAACAGAATGTCGATCCCGCTGCCTTGCCGAGTGGACGAGCCGTCGATGTATATTTTTCAAGTTTCATGTAGCTCGGCGTTCTGGACTTCGGTGACGAAGTCAGCTAAGGCCTGATCTTTAATCGTCGTTCGAGGCTAATACTGGATGTCAAACTCACTCAACTCGGTCGTCCACTTGATCAGCCGCCCGGATGTCTCGGGGTTAAGAAGGGCAATATTTGTCATAGCGATGATCGGATGCACCAGGAAGTATGGGCGAAGTCTCTGAGTGGCTAGCACCAATGCGTATGCTACTTTTTAAAGACAGATGTAGCGAGATTCTACATCTTTCAATATATGACTCAAAAAATATACGGGTTATTGTTCATGGTCGTTCTGCTTTACCAATGCTGAGCCAACTGCATACTCGGTGGATGACAGGTAGATCCAGAGTGGCTCACCAGCGCTCAGCTTGGCCAATATAGGCAAGGAGTTGAGATATTCCTTAACCTCTTCCAGCGCCTTGTCACATTCAGCATCCCATTGAAATTTTGTCGCTCGGTATAACACCTTAAAGAATGGATGACTTCGGTCGGATGACTTGAAAATAAACTTTGACAGTGCGGTGATCCATCCGGTCAGCCATTGGGCCTCCTTCAAGCTACGGGGTGGGGGTATGTCTTGTAGCGCCTTCACCTTGTTCGGATTCGCCTCGATGCCCCATCCGGTGACAATGTATCTGAGGAAGCGGCCACTCTTTGCGCTGAACAAACATTTGCTCGAGTTCAGCTTTATCCCATATGCCCTTAAGGTTCGGTATGTTTCTTCAATATCTGCACAAAGATCAGTAGCTCAGAGGAATTTTATTAATATGTTATCGACATATACCTCCATGTTAAAGCTGATTTGTCGACGGAACACTTTATTCATTATCCACTGGTATGTAGCGTCGGCGTTCTTCAATGCAAACACCATAACGTTGTATTAATACGTTACGTCGGTCGTGATGAAGCTGACCTTCTCTTGATCTTCTAGGGCGAGCGACACTTGGTGATATCCTTGGTATACGTGGAATATGCAGATCAGTTCGTAGTCTGCCGTAGAGTCCACCATGTGATCGATTCTGAGCAGCGGATAAAAATCCTTTGGGCATGCCTTATTCAAGTCGCGGAAGTCGATGCAGACCCTCCATTTGTTACCCGACTTGGAGACCAACATGACATTAGCGAGCCAGCTCGGGAATTTGACTTCTTGGATGTGTCCGGCCTCCAGCAATTTTTTGATCTTTGCCCGGATGATCAGGTTCTGCTCTGTGATGAAGTCCCTCTTTTTTTGCTTCACGGGCCTAGCGTCCAGTCGACGTGAAGCTCGTGCTGAGCCACACTCAGCGAAATCCCAAGGAGCTCATGTATCGACCAAGCAACACATCGTGATTTTGTTTGAGGCAGACGATTAGCTCTATCTTCTTCTCACTTTCCAGGTTGGCGGCGGCAAAGGTAGTTGTCTCCGACTGACTTGGGTGAATCTGCACCTCCTCCTTTTCATCATAGACCAACGTAGGAGGTTTCTCTGTGATAGCGTTCACCTCCAAGCGCGGGTTCTTCCGAGCGATCCTTGCTTCGGATTTGACCATCTCGACGTAGCATCGCCTAGCGACTAACTGGTCACATTTGACTTCTCTCACCTTATCGTCTACCGGGAATTTGATCTTCTGACAGAAGATGGATATCACCGCTCAGAACTTATTGAGTGATGGTCGACCCAATATGACGTTGTAGGCCGACGACGCATCCACCACAATGAAATTTATGGTCCTTGTCCTCTTTAGCAGCTCCTCCCTGAGCGAGACAGCCAGGCGGACTTGGCCGATTGGCAACACTTCATTTCCTGTGAATTCGTAGAGTGGAGTCGTCATGGGCAACAAATCACTCCGGTGAATTTGTAGTTGATCGAACGCCTTCTTAAATATGATATTCACTGAGCTCCCTGTGTCAATAAAGGTTTAGCGAATAACATAGTTAGCAATTACCGCTCGGATGATCAGCGCGTCATCGTGAGAGATCTCCACTCCTTCTAAGTCTTTCGGATCGAAACTGATCTCGGGTCCTTCGACCTCTCCTTGTTGTAGCCAACGACATGGATCTTGAGTCACCGAGCGTGCGATTTCCTCGCCCAATTGGAATCACCGCCGGTCAGCCCACTAGGGATCATTCCTATTTCTCCCCGAGCGGCGTTACTTCTGTTCTCCTCCTCTCAAGTTGAAGGTCTGCTCCGCTCGGCAACGGCTCGGGCTGGACTCTGGTTGTGCCCCCTCTGAGATTGATGAGGGCGTGGTTCAACCACCGTCTATTCTTCCTCCCTTCGCCCGACTAATCGATGTCTGTGTCGCCGATCAAGAGATAGGAAACGATGGTGATATCCCCGCGAAGCCAACCTGCTAGCTATTGGCATCAGGTTGTAGTAGTCCCGTGTGTTGTGTGTCACCGACTGATGGAAGAAACAAAACATTGGTGTCCACATTTTGCCTTTTGCAGTCTTCAGGTGTCCGACAGCCACATGTTGTACGACATATGTCCTGGGCTCATTGTGTGGCTGCGCTCCTCCCGATCGAGGCCCCTTGGGAGGCTGATGGTTTCTCGACGGATGTCGCTCAGGCGTTGTTGCAGGTTCGTTCGACACCTCCCTCCTTCTGGCTGCTTGGGCCTCCTCCACGTTTATGTATTCTGTGGCTTTCCTTTGTAAGTGGTCGAAGTCCCTCGATGGCTTCCGAATGAGCGATCTGAAGAACTCCCCTTCGGTTAGCCCCTGGGTGAAGGCGTTCACCAATACATTTGAGGAGACTGCTGGGATGTCCATTGCCACCTGATTGAAGTGCTGAATGTAGGCCCTCAATCATTCCTTGGGCCCTTACTTTAGTGAGAACAAATTTACGTTGGTCTTCTGGTGGCGACGACTTTTAGTGAAATGATGTAGAAATGTCGCTCGGAAGTCCTTGAAGTTGTGGATGGAGCTGAATGGTAGTCTCTTGAACCAACGTTGCGTTGACCAAAAGAGGGTGGTGAGGAAGACTCGACACTTCACCCTGTTGGTGTACTAGTGAAGTGTGGCCGCGTTGTCAAATTTGGCCAGATGGTCATCCGAGTCGGTAGTCCCATTGTATTCTCCGATCACCAGCGGAGTGTAGTGCTAGGGCAGGGGATCGTTCAGAATCCCTTACGAAAATTATTGATTAATCCGCTCAGGCAAATCATCATCCCTTGGAGCCTTTCCTTTCCTTGCATCCCGAATAGGCGCATCGTCCGATGAAGATCCCCGATCCTTGTCTGCTTAGCCCCGTTCTTCCTATGGGGTCCTGAACAACGCTCAGTAGAAGGGGGTCAACGCATTGGGCACTTCCCCATATGTGCTGGCCGGCTTCTTGTTATTCCCTCGAGTAGATATTTGGTCTGCTCGGTCAACACCTGTTGTTACTGCTGCTCCATTACCTTTGCCTCTCGGGCTTGTATTAGCATGTCGAGCTCCTCTTGCGTCAGCGTTACCATAGTGAATTGTCCAGAGTCCTCCATATTCTCATTTGGATGCAGGCTACATTCCCACAGACGACGTCAAAATGATCCTGTCCGAAAGCGGGAAGGTGGAAAGCTAGGGATGCGGCGGTTTCGTTGACCGACTATAGACCTCGCTCCACTCTGCAAAATAAGTAACATCAGTGTCAAGCCTAGGAAGGGGTCCCCGACGTTGGTCCTCCGTGTTGGTGTAATATCCCTAGGTCAAGGTTGACTAAGTTGACTAAGCTCGTCCAATTAGGGAGATTGTTGGTGCAATTCTCCTCTGGTTAAGGTTTGACCAGTTTGATGTGAAGAAGAGTTAAGTAGGTCAAGGTTGGCCGGATACTTAGCTGGGAAAGTCCTAACTGGAGGTCAGGTAAAGGTAAGTCTAATAGGAATGTTGATAGAAGGGAAAATCAAAGTGGGTTAGTATTGACCGGACACTTGGTGGTGAAATTCCAGGTGAGTGAAGTCGGGTAGTGGGAAAATCCTGGTGAGTGAAGTTAGGTGAAAGTCCTGGTAAGTGAAGTCAGACAGATGGAAAGTCCTGGTGAGTGAAACTAGGCAAATGGAAAGTCCTAATTAGTGAAGCTAGACAGATGGAATGACATAGTGAGTGAAGGCAGGCACATGAAAATCTAGGTGAATCAAGGTTGATCGGACACTTAGTGTTGGGAAGTTCAAGTAGGTCAAAGGAGTGACTGGATACTTGGCACAAGGAAATCCAGATGGGTCAAGGATGACCGAATATCTGGTGGAAGGAAGTCCAAGTGGGTCATGGAGAATCGGACACTTAGCACGAGATGGTAAGTCCAAGTGGATTAAGGTTGACCGAACACTTAGCATGAGGAGAAAAGTCCAAGTGGGTCAAAGGAATTACTGGACACTTGGTGAAGAAGTCCCAGCAGGTCAAGATTAACCAAATGCTCGGCATGAGAAGTCTTAACAGGTCACGGTTGACCGGATGTTGGATTTGGAACCTTGGACTTGAGTTAAGTAAGTCAAAGGGAAGTCAATCAATCAACCGATCTATTGAACCATGGAGCAATTGATCATCCGATCGATTGAACGTATGCTGCGAGTGAAGGCTAGACTAATCGATTAGCCGATCGATTGGGAAGCATTATCGCGAGCACAAAACGGTCCCTAATCGATCGGCCGATCGATTGGAGTTTGGTTTTCTCGCGTGGACGCGAGGAAGCCTGAATCGATCGGTCGATCGATTCATGCCATTTCCAGCAGAGCACAGAGGCATTCTGAATCGATCAACCGATCGATTCAAGCCTCCCCAATCGATTGGTCAATCAATTCAATTGATTGAGAGTAAACTCAATCGATTGGGAGCCCTAAAAGCACATAGTATAAAGTCGTGGCGAGCTTTCTTCTTCGTAGCTTTTTCAACACAATGCTTACACGATCTTCTCCAACACTCTCCGCCAGTTCTTGGAAGCTCTTGGGGACAAGTGCTGCTGCACTTCCAAGGTTCAAGAGGCGTTCTTCAACAACAAGGTCAACAAGAAGAGGTTTTTATTTAGTATTCTTGTATTTTCTTCTTGTGTGCGTTATATTTTGTTGTGTGAGTGTTGTACGAGGTTTCTCCACCTTCGGTAGTTATCGAGAATGAGCGCTTTTCATAGTGGAGAGCGTGTCATATGTGGATCCTTGGATTAGTCACCTCTTCTTGAGGTGGATACCAAGTAAATCTATGTGTTAGCGTTGTGAGTCTTGTTACGAGATCTATTCGCTGCATATTATCATCACGAAGCAAGCAAATGAAGCACGACAAGCTATTCACCCCCCTCTAGCTACAAATCGACCCTAACACTCCGATACTCAAGTTAGTTACCGGAAGTGTAAAAGGAAAGTGGAGCAACAGTAACGTAGGCGCAAACAGTGAATAGCACGTATCTTCGCTGGTGATGGACCCCCTTTTATATAGAGCCCCTGGTGGGTGACGTGTACGCTCCTCGAGGTGTGGACACGTTCTCTAATATATTCCATGAAGAGACCTGTCAGGAAAGTATCTCTGACATCATATCTTAGCAGGGCATGCATATCCCTAACAAGACAGTAGAAGCTTCCGTCGTACGATTCGCCTGTCGACCATGCCTCGTGTCAGCGGCACTACCTCCCAAAAGGATGTCGAAATATACGGTAGTGGTCCCGTTGCTTGGCTTAGCGAGGTAGTTGTTAGAGTGTATACTAAAAACCTAGCTTTTTGTAAACATTTATATTTGAAATAAAAAGAATCACATTGGTCAATATCTACATTTATATGCTAAGTGTAGTTGTTCAATTAATTTATATTGTAGATAACATGATGTGTGGTGTCACACACAGAAGATGATGTTATCAATTCCTTATAAATTATAAACAGTAGCTCACGACTAAGATGGAAAGGAACAAACCATTGGAATAGTCGTAGTGTAATCAGGTATTAGTTTATCTTGACTTATAAATTACACTAGTACACTCTAAGTGTATTGAGTAGGACCATTTAAGGTAAGTTCTTTTTATACTGACTTAATAAAAGAACGAGATTTTAGTTATTATGGAAGTGTGTGCTCTTAATTCTAATATAATAACAAGCACATATATTTAGTATTTATTTCTTTAACTTATCAAAGGGTGAAATTTAGCTCGATAAATCAATAGGCCTGATAAGTTGAGAAATGATATTACTTACAGTGTGTGTTGTTGATTATAGAAGGAAACTGTATCCTAGTTATCTAGGTTAAGAATGCCCCCAAGAGGAGCTCATAAGGATTGTCATGTTAAACCTTGCAGGTGGACTTAGTCCGACATGACAATGAGGTTGAGTGGTACTACTCTTGGAGCTAGATATTAATTAAGTGAGTTGTCAGTAACTTACTTAATTAGTGGACATTTGTTATCTTAAACACAGGGAGACTAACACAGTCATGATAAGAAGGAACCCATAATGTAATTTGGGATTGGTGCGGTAGTGTAATAATAACTCTAGTGGAATGAGTTATTATTGATGAACTTGAGTTGTGTGTTCGGGGCGAACACGGGATACTCAAGCTCATCGGAAGGCCAAAACCAATTTCTCCTCTAGGTCCTTGTCGTAGCCTTATTAATGCCTCTAATCCACTCATGAAAAGACCATCTTGGTGTCCAAGAAGGGGTCGGCCCATGGCTTGGTGACCAAGCCAAAGGGGCTGGCCATAATCTCCTTAAGGTGGCCAGCCACAAGAAGTTTGAAGGGTGTCGGCAACATATTCCAAATAAGGAGGGGTGTTTTGAATTTTTAAAATCTTCTCTTTGTAGATATCTACAAGTTTTAAAAGAGATATTTTAAAATATAAAACTTTTCTTATTTGAATTAGGCCACATGGTTTAAAATAAAATTTAAAAGTTTTAAACTTTTCTTTTTTAACCATCCTCATGGTTTTAAGGAAAAAGGAAGAGAAGTTTTAAAATTGTAAATTTTCTATTTTTGTAACCATGTTAAAAAAGGAAATTTTAGAAGAGAAGTTTTAAATTTTAAAACTTGGTTTTAATTTTTAAAACTTTCCTTTTTTAACATCCACATTGGGAAATTAAAAAGAGAGCTTGTAAAATTTTATAAGAGCTTTCATTTTTTTCTTATAAAATTTTTACAAAGTCATTTCTTTCCTTTTAAAGGGGTCGGCCACCCTTGCTTGGTGCCCAAGCAAGGGGTTGGCCAATCAAATCAAATTATCCATTCAATGATTTGGTGATTGATTCAATCAAGAGGAAAGAAAAGGAAAAATAAAAGGGGAAAAGGAAAATAAGAGGAAGATTTTAATTTTTATAAAAAATCTTTCCTTATTTGCCTTGAGCAAGTAATATAAAAGAAGGGGAGGAGATACCTCATGATATAACAATTCTTATTCTCTTAGTGGAGTTCCTCATTATGGTCGACCCTCTCTCCCTCTCCTTTCCCTTTGCTCTCTTTTGCTCCTTGGTGGCGCTGGTCGCCGAAACTTAGAGAAGGAGGAGAAGCTCTTTGGGTGATGTTCATCTTGGAGGATCGTCGCCCACACGACGTCCAAGAGGAGGCGAGGAATACGGCAGAAAATCTCAAGGTTATTAGCTTACGAAGAAGTGGTATAACTAGTAATTTTCTTCCGCATCATGCTAGTTATTTTTCTTTGTATGAATTCCAAACACAAGAAGCATTAGATTCTAGTTTTTCGGATTTGTTTCAAAGTTGTGTTTTTTTTGTTTTTCGAATTTGTGATTCGATTGTTCCTTTTGGTTAAACCTAGAGTTATATAAGAAAATTAAATATTAGCTTTCCTTAAAAGGCTTTGTCTAGGCGGTGGTGGATGCTCCCATACCCAAGAAGGTCATGTGTCTCGCCATGCAGTCCTGTAAGCTAATTTTGGAAATTAATATTTAATTGAATTTATAACATAGGTTGATTTAGATCAATAATGTTAAGTTCCGCTTGCGATCCAAGTCTAAACCATTAAGAATAGATAAGTTAAATTTGGAATCAATAATGTTAAGTTCCGTTTGCGATTCCTAATTTAACTTCCAAAGAACATAATAGGTTATTAGAAAAGCTTCGACACTTGTACAAAATTTTTGTAGAGTGGAACCGGTACGATCTTCCTAAGACTAACCAACAGTAGCCGCTCGGCCGGGATTCCTTTGTTCCATCCGTGACCAGGTCCCGCTGCTTGCCCGAGCGGGGTAGCCGCTCGGCGGGGTCTCCTCCTCTCTGGCGACCTCAGTTGTTCTTCCTTGCGGTGATTGAGTAGTAGCATGCCCTCCCCCGTTCGGACAAGCTATTCAGTCTCCTTAGTGTCTTGTTGCTCCACACTAAGCGTCTGATTATCTTATCATATTTGTAGGACCGTTAGATTCGATAGAGCGGGGGGGGGGGGGGGGGGGGAATATCGATTCGAAAAAGACGAGTATAAACGCAGCGAAAAAATAAAATAGACACAGATGTTTTTACTTCGTTCGGAGCCTGTGACGACTCATACTCGAAGGCCCGTGGTCCTTGACCACTTTCGTTGGGCAATCACTAACAAGTCGAAGTATAATTACAGAATAAGTACAGGAAATGCTAGTGACAATAAAGCAATACCGACAAAGAAAATTAAATAAAAACCGGAGGAGCACTTTTGTCGGAGCGTTGTTGACGTCGCACTTGAACGTCGAGCAGCAAGACCAGCAGTAGAAGAGTTCTCAGTAAAAATTGATTGATACTGAAGCTCCTGTCTGTGGCTTCTTTTATATGCTGTTCCAGGCGCCTGGATCCCTTCCGGGCGCCGGGAATGTGACGTAGCTGCACAAACCATGATGCTCCACGTGGCGACGACTCGGCTGGATAGAATTCGCCTTCCGGGCGCCCGGACCTCCGGGCGCCCGGACCTCCTTGTTCCAGAAAACTCCCTTTTCCTGCAAAACAAAGTTAGTCCGAGGCAAATGTATATCCTGAAAATAGATTGTCAGCACAGTTAAAGTTCAACAGATAAATAAAAAGAGTATGACTTAGATTCCGTCTTTCCGAGACCGGAATCTAGTCACGATCTCGACTTAGACATCCGAAATGGATCTAAGACGGATCAACGCCTAATGTCCCCTTCCCGGGAATGCGTCCTCACAGTCACTCCCTTCCAGTGACTTACCTCACTTACCTGCCAGACGTCCGGTCAGCTCGCCAAGCGTCCGGTCAGCCCGTCGACCCGCTTGGACTTCTCGCCAGCTATCCGGTCAGCCCGTCGACCTAGCTGGACTTCGTGCCAGACATCCGGTCAGCCCATCGACCTGTCTGGACTTCTCCTGCACACTCGATCAAAGTGTCAGACAACAACAAAACTAACTTAACCTATTTGTCATTCATCAAAACCTGGGTTAAATCGTTAGTGCTAACCGCACCAACAATCTCCCCCTTTTTGATGGAATGACAACCTGGTTAAGTTAGTGAAAACATATGCAAGAAAGCATTTATGTGGTTTTAAAGTTAGTTTGTATTTTCAAATTGGTTTAGCTAACTTAACCACCTAACCCTCCCCCTTTGACATTCATCAAAAATAAGCAAGGGTAAACAATCATAGTGTAGAGTTACAATCAAGTTAAAACTACAATTTTTAACACCAAGTTAAAAAATAGTCAAGTTGACTTGGGTTAAATTGATTTTCAACTTCAATTTTTCAAAGCACAGCAAAAATTAAACAAGGGAGATTAAATTTGCCAAAGTAAATTTTTAAGGCTCATTTGATATAGCTAAGTTTGGAAAGTTGAATTTTCAAGCATATGTTACAAAACTGAATAAGTTTAAATTTGCAATATTCAACTTTTAAAATCAGGTTTAAAAATTAGGTGGGATTAAACTTAGGAAAACTGGTGTTTTTTTAAAAATAAGTTAGTTTTAAAATAGATGTAAAAAAATATTTTTCAAACACACAAAATTTTAATTAATTTCTCCCCCTGAACTTGATACTTAAAATTTTGAAAATATTTGCTAAAAATATTCAAAGTAAATTTTTTTAAATGAGGTAGAATTTTCTAGAGAGATTTTAAAGAGAAGATTAAAAAATAACGCTTAAGGAGATTAAAAAAAACCTCCCTCTGAATTTGATACTCCTTTAATTTATTACTCTCCTATAATTTATTAATTTTTCTAGGGGAAAAAAGAAAAACACTGAACCTCCCCCTGAATTGGTTACTCCCCTTAATTTAATATCTCCCCCTTAGGTTAATACTAAGGTTTGGTTGTGTTAAATTTCAAAGGCCTAACATATTTGTCTAATTTAGTAACACTTATATTATTATCTCTGTATCCTTGGTATAACTGTTTATTTGAATTTGATTAATCAATTATTAATTAATTTTAGATTCAGGCGCTTAACTTTAGTTTAAGGTTAAATAAGATAAGATTAATTCAATAACAGTTAAGCATTATCAATAATTTATTGATTAGTTTTTACTTGATTTAATAATTTAACACTTAGTGAAATAATTTAATTTTCATATGACTTGATTGAGTTGGTCAATGAAAGTGTTAGTTATAATAATAATTATTATTTTTATTTATTTATTTATTTATTATTATTTTTTAAGGGATTTCTAAAACAACATTTAAAAGGAATTTAAAATGATTTTTATAATATGTTTTATGTAAATTAACATACGTTTGATTCAGTTTTGATTTTAGATTTAAATTAATATTAGTGGTTAATTTAAGTTTAAGTTTAATTTTAAGTTTAAGTTAAAATTTTTAATTTTGATTGTAATTTCAATATTAAGTTTTAATTTAAGATTTAATTTTCAGTTAAGTTAAATTTAAAAATAATTTTAAGATTAAAATGATGTGTAAGATTAAAAATGAGTTCAAAGTCAAAATAATAATTTTTAAAGTGAAAATAATCAATAGAAATAATTTATTATTACTATTTTTAAGTTAACAGAATTTCATTATAGTGAAAAAATAAGAAGAATTTTTCAAAATGATACATAATTTTTAAAATAGTTTCAAACGATTTTTAAAATGGTTTTTTTTTTAAAAAAAATGATTTTTAAAAGTTTTTTTTTTTAAAATAATTTTTGAAATAATTTTTAAGTTAAAGTAATTTTAAAAATAATTTTTAAGTTAATTAAAATAATTTTAAGTTAAAATAATTTTTAAGTTAAAATAATTTTTAAGTTAAAATAATTTTTTAAAATAAAAAGAGTTTTTAAATAATTTTTAAAATAGTTTTTAAAGAATTTTAAAAATAATTTTTAAAATAGTTTTTAAAGAATTTTTAAAATAATTTTTAAAGAATTTTAAAAATAGTTTTTAAAGAATTTTTAAAATATTTTTTAAAGAATTTTTAAAATAGTTTTTTTAAAGAATTTTTAAAATAGTTTTTAAAGAAATTTTAAAATAGATTTTAAATAATTTTTAAAATATTTTTTAAAGAATTTTTAAAATAGTTTTTAAAGAATTTTTAAAATAGTTTTTTAAAGAATTTTTAAAATTGTTTTTTTTTTTAAAGAATTTTTTAAAATTGTTTTTAAAATTGTTTTTTAAAGAATTTTTAAAATTGTTTTTTAAAATAGTTTTTTTAAAGAATTTTTAAAATAGTTTTTAAAATATTTTTAAAATTGTTTTTTAAAGAATTTTTAAAATAGTTTTTAAAGAATTTTTAAAATAGTTTTTAAAGAATTTTTAAAATAGTTTTTAAAGAATTTTTAAAATAGTTTTTTAAAGAATTTTTAAAATAGTTTTTAAAGAATTTTTAAAATAGTTTTTTAAAGAATTTTTAAAATAATTTTTAATGTTAATTTTAAAATAGTTTTTAAAGAATTTTTAAAATAGTTTTTTTAAAGAATTTTTAAAATAGTTTTTAAAATATTTTTAAAATAATTTTTAAAGAATTTTTAAAATAGTTTTTAAAATATTTTTAAAATAGTTTTTTTAAAGAGTTTTTAAAAGAATTTTTTAAAGTTTTTAAAATGATTTTTAAAAGAGTTTTTAAAATAATTTTTAAAAGAATTTTTTAAAGTTTTTAAAATGATTTTTAAAAGAGTTTTTAAAAGAATTTTTTTTTTTTAAAGTTAAAATTTTTTTAAGTTAAATATAAAATTTTTAAAGTTAAATTTGAAAATATTTTTTAAAGTTAATTTAATTTTTTTTTTTAACTTAATTTAGTTTTAATTCGAAATTTAATTTTTAATTAATTCGAAATTTAATTTTAATTTGAAATTCAAAATTTAATTTTAATTTAATTTGATAATTAATTTGATCCTTATTCATCTCACCCGATCTAGATTATCAATCAGGGAATTCTATAATTTTGTGAGATGAATTAGATTTATTTACAGAGTTTGGTTTAACTTGTGTTAGATTCAGGTTTAGCTTTGGTCTCAACAAATAGGCATTCTTCGGATAAACTTCTAAGCTTGGTGAGTCACCTGGACATCATTAGAAGTAACCAACCTTTCGAGATTTTCCGAATAGTCCTATCCACGGAGCTTAGTACTAAACCTTGGTCTAACTAGTTAGGATCCATTTAAAGGTAACTTCGGTCGGTTCCACTTGGCCAAATGCGCCAGATTGAAGCCATATCTTTCTAGACATGCGATGCCCAAGCTTCCCCAACGTACTATCATCAAAAAACTTCATCCGTACCATGATTCAAGTTAAACTTGAACCCTCTATAACTAGTCCTAATTACCCTGTCGGGTAGGTTGGTTGGGGTTACCCTTTTCGGGTAGGTTGGTTAGGGTTACCCTGTCGGTTATTCTGGAACCTCCCCCTGAATTATTGGTCATTAATTTAGTTTTTAGTTCTGGGTTTATTATAGTTAGGTTTTGGTTAAAATCTAATGTTTAATTTGTAATTTAGATTCAAGTTTTTAATTTTGAATTAATTAAATTAGTCAAATTATCTTTCTTTAAGGGAATGTATTTAATATTTAAATTTTCTTTCAATTTCACTTTTATTAGGTTAATTGAATTATCTTTCTTTACTAGCTTATTTTTAAAGTTTAAGTTTTTATTCATTTTTAAATTTGAATTAATTAAATTGTTTGAATTATATTTCCTTAAAGGTTTATCTTTTAACCTTTTATTAATTGTTAATTTTGAATTTTTCAGATTATCTTTATTTAATATGTTATTTTTAACATTTAATTTTAATTTTGTTAAATTTAGTTTTGATTTTATCAAAGTGTTTGATTTTATTCTTATATTTTCTTTATTTTTTAAGTTGATATAATTAGTGGAATTTATTTGATTATTCTTATCGTTAAAATTTAATTTTTTATTAATTAAATTATCTTGGGTTTGGATAGGATTTTCTAGATTAATATTGTCTAGATTATTAAATAATTTATTAATTTTATTTAGATCAATATTGACCTTGTCATCTCTATCATTTGAGTTTTCAGATTTGTTTAGGTTTAAGTTTGAATTTTTTAAATTAATTGGATTTGTTTTATCAGATAATATCCTAGGGGTATTTTTGTAATTATTGTCAACTACATTATTTTCAGAAATAACCAGATCAATGCTCATATTTTTTTAAACTACTATTAGCAGGGGTATTTTGGTAAATATCACTAACCTTGAGCGCAACCCCTAATTCAGTAGGCTTTTCGATTGGATCTAACCCGAGTTCGGATTCAATTTTTACTTGATCCTCGAGCTCCATCGGCTCCTCGTGAAATTTGATCAATTGGGTCCAAAGCTCATGTGCATCTTTATACTTTTCTAATCTGCATAAAACATTGTTAGGTAAAACATTACAAATGATTTTACTTACATTTGTGTTTAGTTCTGAGTTCTGAGAAGGTTTTCTCAATATCAGCCAATAATCAAAGTTTACGCTTCCTAAGAAGCATTCCATTAATCACTTCCAATAGTTGAAATCTTGATCGTATGGTGGTGGTTCGTGGGGGTTTCGTCCTTCTTGAAAAGTTATTATTCTTGCACACAGAGAAATAGAAAAAAAATCCCAAGACTTGGTCTTGGATTAGCAGTGCTGGAAAAAATAGTATTTCACTATTTTCGGAAAAAATAATAAAATATTATTAAAATATTATTAAAATATTTGGGAAAAAATATTATTTCAAAATTTTGAAAATGTAATATTTTTTAAATACTAAACAATGGTGAAAAGATGGCGATGTATTGTTCAAAAACCGTTTTGGAGGGAAAAAACGAAAAGCGTAAGGTTTTATTTAAAAGACAAACGATATCTAATTTTTCTTTAAAAAAGTCCCCCCTTTGCTTGATTGGTGGTTGCACCAAATCAGAGCGGTACCTGCTCTGATACCACTTGTAGGACCGTTAGATTCGATAGAGGGGGGGGTGAATATCGATTCGAAAAAGACGAGTATAAACGCAGCGGAAAAATAAAATAGACATAGATGTTTTTACTTCGTTCGGACCCTGTGACGACTCCTACTCGAATGCCCGTGGTCCTTGACCACTTTCGTTGGGCAATCACTAACAAGTCGAAGTATAATTACAGAATAAGTACAGGAAATGCTAGTGACAATAAAGCAATACCGACAAAGAAAATTAAATAAAAATCGGAGGAG
The DNA here is from genome assembly GCF_018446385.1 of Zingiber officinale. Lineage (NCBI taxonomy): Eukaryota > Viridiplantae > Streptophyta > Magnoliopsida > Zingiberales > Zingiberaceae > Zingiber > Zingiber officinale. Next base: position 62,156,089 of record NC_055999.1, on the reverse strand, counting down.
CACTTTTGTCGGAGCGTTGTTGACGTCGCACTTGAACGTCGAGCAGCAAGACCAGCAGTAGAAGAGTTCTCAGTAAAAATTGATTGACACAAGCTCCGGGGCTTCTTTATATGCTCCAGCGCCTGGATCCCTTCCGGTGCCTGAATGTGATGTAGCCGCACAAACCATGATGCTCCACGTGGCGACGACTCTACTGGATAGAATTCGCCTTCCGGACCTTGTTCCGAAAACTCCCTTTTCCCGCAAAACAAAGTTAGTCCGAGGCAGATGTAAAACAGATTGTCAGCACAATTAAAATTCAACAGATAAATAAAAGAGTATGACTTAGATTCCGCTTTCCGAGACCGAATCTAGTCACGATCTCGACTTAGACATCCGAAATGGATCTGCCGGATCGACGCCTAATGTCCCTTCCCGAACGCGTCCTCACATCACTCCTTCCAGTGACTTACCTCACTTACCGCCAGACGTCCGCCGTCGACCCGTCTGGACTTCTCGCCAAGCGTCCGGTCAGCCCGTCGACCCGCTTGGACTTCTCGCCAGCTATCCGGTCAGCCCGTCGACCTAGCTGGACTTCTCGCCAAGCGTCCGGTCAGCCCGTCGACCCGCTTGGACTTCTCGCCAGCTATCCGGTCAGCCCGTCAACCTAGCTGGACTTTGTGCCAGACATCCGGTCAGCCCGTCGACCTGTCTGGACTTCTCCTCCACACTCGATCAAAGTGTCAGACAACAACAAAACTAACTTAACTTATTTGTCATTCATCAAAACCTGGGTTAAATCGTTAGTGCTAACCGCACCAACAATATTATCCCGAGCTGGATGGGTGGTCCGCTCGGGCATGTCTCCCGTCGGTCGGGCACTGAATGCCCAGACCGACCGTTGCACCTATCCTCCGTTTGACCCTTTGACATTTTGACATTAACAATCTTAACTTTGACCTCTACTTTAACAATTTACCCCGTGCTAGGTGAACATCCCTATTTGGCCGCATCATTATCCAATAAACAAAGGACGCATCTCTTCTAGAGATAACTTTCTTTAGATAATTCTATTTTGTTATAACTGAACTGGAAATTCAAACATGACTTCCAATGAGTAGCTACGAAAGTAACCAAGTGGCAAGTGGTAAGTGGTAAAAAGATGAATATATTTGCCCATAGCGCTCCTATCAGCTCACCCCAGGAGTAACACGGAGGAGACAAATTATGATGACTGAAAAGACAAGTAACAAATGAGGTGAATTTATATGAGTTATAGAGATTTATGCCTTACCAACGCCGAGATTCAATGCTATAAAAGTAACCAAGAGTCCATTGACGGAGAACATCCACCAACTGTAGCAAATCTTCAATTGAAACAATGTTTACATCTGTAAAATCAATTTTATTTATTTATTATATATATTATCAACTTATTATTATTATTATTATTATTATTAAATATTAATATTATTAATTTAATTTATTTAACAAAAATTAATTAAATATCAAATTAATTTAATTTAAAAATAATAAGATTAAACACAAGATAACATATTATACATTAAAATCTCTAAATAAATAAATTTTTATTATATTATTTAAAATTAAATTAAATAATATTTTATTATCTATAATTTTAATTATATGATTATTAAATATTATATATGATAACTTAAATCAAAATACTCGGGATTATGAAATCGTGACCAATTAATTGTGTGCTCGTGGTCTGGTTTAAAAATTATCATTATTGCGAGTTAGGTATATATTTTTAAGTTAAGTGAGCAAGAATTACTGAAAATATCATATATTGTGACTTTTTTATATTTTCAAATATGCTTTTTGTTTAATTGTTCTTCACTGTATATATTTAGTTTTTTTTACTCGTATTAGTTTTAACACAGCCTCATATCAAGCCATACGTGTGGGCCTTTCCAGGCCTAATCCGCAACACAGGCAGGTCAGCTTCGACTCTATGCCGTGGACCACTCGGCCCAAATCAGATGATAACCGGTCCAACCCATTTTATATCAATGTACAACCAACCTATAATTATAAAATGCTGAAAATCTAATTTCTTATTTTCCTACTATATAACAAAAAAAAATATATATATATATATATATATATATCGTGCACAATTAATTTGGGTGTTGTCCTGAACGCCCCAAGTGTTTTGTCTGTGAGAGTCATCCAGGAACGGCGTCTAAATTTATTGTGCATGTTAACATTTTTTCCCCTCTTTCTATATATAGAGTTGATATGTTACATGATTATGTGCAATTTTCATTATTTTTTTATTTTCTGCTATAGTAGTGATGAACGTTAAATCTATTTTGTAGTAACTACAAAACTATAACTACCATAATATAGTCATGATTTGTTTAATTAAATTGTAGCAGCTACAAGTCCGTAGTTGCTACAATATTAAGTCTGTGTTGTAGTAGCTATGGATCTGCTACAATGTGGACATGATTTTGTTCAATCATGTTATAGCAATTACGAGTTCGTAGCTGTTACAACGTTAAATCTGTATTATAGCAGCTACAAAACTATAGCTCTTGCAACATGGTCATGATTTGTTCAGTCAAGTTTTAGCAGCTACGAGTCCGTAGTTGCTGCAACATTAAGTTTGTGTTGTAACAACTATGGACCCGTAACTTCTATAACGTGGTCATGATTTGTTCAATCGTGTTGTAGATCCTATGAGTCCGTAGCTGCTATAACATTAAATTTATGTTGTAGCAGTTACAGATTTGTAATTGTTGGTGCAGTTAACACAAATAGTCAAATCTAAGTTTTAATAATTGCTAAATGGATTAAAGTTAAGGGTTGTGTTATCTAACCTTGTTACCAAGTGAGTAGGACTTGACGAGTTTGAAGGACCTGACACCGGACTGAAATCTGGCTAGGTGTGTTGGACATGATAGCTGGTGTGGAAGTTGTTGGAATGTATACTAAAAGCCTAGTTTTTTGTATAAACATTTACTTAGAAATAAGAATCATATTGGTCAAATATCTACATTTATAAGCTAAGTGTAGTTGTTCAATTAATTTATATTGCAGATAACATAGTGTGTGTTGTCACACACAGAAGATAAGTTATCAATTCCTTATAAATTATAAACAGTAGCTCACGACTGAGATGGAAAGGAACAAACCATTGGAATAGTCATAGTATAATTAGGTATTAGTTTATCTTAACTGATAAATTATACTAGTACACTCTGAGTGTATTGAGCAGGATCATTTAAGGTAAGTTCTTTTTATACTGACTTAATAAAAGAACAAGACCTTAGTTATTATGGAAGTGTGTGTTCTTAATCCTAATATAATAACAAACACATATATTTAGTATTTATTTCTTTGACTTATCAAAGGGTGAGATTTAGCTCGATAAATCAATAGGCCCGATAAGTTGGAAAATGATATTACTTATAGTGTGTATTGTTGATTATAGAAGAAAATTGTGTCCTAATAATCTAGGTTAATAATGTCCCCAAGAGGAGCTCATAAGGATTGTCATGTTAAACTCTGCAGGTGGACTTAGTCCGACACGACAATAAGGTTGAGTGGTACTACTCTTGGACTAAGATATTAATTAGAGTTGTTAGTAACTCAATTAATTAGTGGACATCCGACATCTTAAACACAGGGAGATTAACACACTCATGATAAGAAGGAGCCCAAAATGTAATTTGGGGTTGGTGCGGTAGTTTAATAATAATTCTTTATTAGAATTAATTATTATTGATGAAATTAAGTTGGGTGTTCGGGGCGAACATGGAAAGCTTAATTTCATCGGGAGACCAAAACTAATTTCTCCTCTTGGTCCCTATCGTAGCCTCTTATTAATAAAGTATTATACCAACCTATACCCACCTTTATACCCATCCTAAGGTGGCCGACCAAGCAAGCTTGGAATCCAAGCTTGGGTCGGCCAAGCAAATAGGATGAGCCAAGTTGTGTGGCCGACCCTAGCTTGAATCCAAGCTTGGTGTGGTCGGCCACATTAAATTAAAAAGGATTTTATTTAAACATTTCTTATGTGGATACCATGGTTTTAAAAAATAGTTTAAAATCTTTCCTTTTATAGCTTTCTACAAAAGATTAAGTGAAAGGTTTGATATCTTTCCTTATTTGTAGTTAAAAGGAAAATTTTAATTTTTGATAAAACTTTCCTTTTATGAAACCATCCTCATGATTTTAGAAGAGAGTTTTAAAATTAAATCTTTCCTTTTATAGTTTCTACAAAAGATTAAGAAAAGATTTGATATCTTTTCTTATTTGTAGATTGAAAGGAAGATTTAAATTTTTGATAAGACTTTCCTTTTATGAAATCATGTTCATGATTTTAAAAGAGAGTTTTAAAATTAAAATTTTCCTATTATAGTTTCTACAAAAGATTAAGAAAAGATTTGATATCTTTCCTTATTTGTAGATTGAAAGGAGATTTTAATTTTAGAGAAAACTTTCCTTTTTGTAGATCACCCACATGTTTTAATAGAGAGATTTTAATTTATAAAAGTTTCTTTTTATAACCAACCATGAAGGAAATTTTAATAGAGAATTTTTTATTAAAATTTCCAGAAGTAAATTAGGAAGTTTTAATTCTTGTGTTATTAAAACTTTTCTTATTTGTCAAGACCAAGGATTATAAAAGAGAGGGAGGGGGTGCCTTTATGAGACAGAACTCTATTCTATTTTCCTCTCCTCTCTTCCTTGGTGGTGGTCGGCCATAAGTTCCTTGCTCTTCTCCTTTTCTCTTCCTCCTTGGTGGTCGGCGGCATCAACACAAGAGGAGTCCTTGGTGGCCGGTTCTAGCTAGGAGAAGGAGAGAAAGGAGGTTTTGCTCTTGCATCCCTTAGAGCTTGAAGGTTGGTGGTCGAATCTTGCAAGAAGGAAGGTGTTGGAGGTTCTCATCTCGGTAGATCGTTGCCCACACAACGTCCGAGATAAGAAGAAGAATATGGTAGAAGATCAAGAGATTATTATTTACAAAGAAAGGTATAACTAGTAATTATTTTCCGTATCATACTAGTTTTCTTTGTATGAATTCCAAATACAATAGGCTAGAGATTCTAGATTTTCGGATTTGTAATTCGAAGTGGTGTTTTTTTTGTTTTATTTGTTGATCTTGTGATTCAATTGTTCTTTTTGGTTAAACCTTAAGTTATATAAGGAAATTAAATATTTCGTTAAGAGGCTTTGTCGAGACAGTGGTGGTTGTTTCCATACCCAAGAAGGCCAAGTGCCTTGCCATGTTTGACCTGGGAGCCGATTTCCGAAATAAATATTTAATTAAATTTGTAACCTAGGTGGATTTGGATCTATAATGTTAAGTATCATTTACGATCCAAGTCTAAACCTCTAAGAACAGATAAGTTAAATTTGGAATCAATAATGTTAAGTTCCGTTTGCGATTCTGAATTTAATTTCTAAAGAACACAATAGGTTGTTAGGAAAGGTTCAGGACTTGTACAAAATTTTTGTACATGGGAACTGGTACGATATTCCTAGGACCAACCAACAGAAGTCCAGATAGGTCAAGGAGTGACTCGATATCTTGCGGAAGTCCGATTAAGTTTTCGAGACCTAACAGCTGGGCAAAGTCTAATTGGGTCTACGAACCTGATAACTAATGGGAAAACCTGGTGGATCAAAGGTGAGTGAAGTGATTCTGCATAGTAAGTAAGGTAAGACATTGGAGAAAGGTGTTACAATAATATCAAGTCCTAATTAGGGACTTTAGGTGTAAGTCCAGTTTATGCCCATTTTAGAAATCTAGGCTAAGACCGTGACTAGATCCTGGTCTTGGGAAGATATAATCTAATTAATAATGCTATTTTATTATCGTGTTAACTCTGTTTTACAAGGTATAATTTGTTATTTGGACTAACGCATTTTTTAGGAGCAAAAAGTGACTCAAGCCTCGGGTGAACAGTGATTCGAGGTGCCTCTTGTTCAAGTGGAGGAGCTTTGGATTCTTCGATTGAAGTCCCCGCGCGGAAGGGCGTGGAGGGATCTCCCATGTGGATGGAGGCTCCTCGGAGAGCTTTGAAAGCACCCTCTAGAGGATAAAATCCACAGGTTATAGGTTTTATCATTTCCAAAGATAAGAGGATAAAAGTTGCCGCTGGAGGCACCTCAGACAGTCCATATAAGCCCTGTTCGAGTAGCCTTTAAGACATATCTTCTCTACGAACTACAAAAACCTTTTTATTGTGAACATGTCTGATTGTCACTATACTACTGCTACCAGTATATCGACACTAACTCCTAAGTGCTTCCGGATCCTCTTTCTATGAGTTGGTAATGAAGTTAATTATTGCATCTCTTTATTATTTGCAAAAGGGAGTGTAGGCTATTACACTTTCCCTTTTTCAATATCTTGTATTCGATTTCCTCTTCCAACGGTTCCAAAAGAGGTTTATAGTGGATTGCCCAATCGATACGGTCTGAGAGATGTAGGTCTTAAAGTAGGAGTCATCGAAGGCTCCAAACCAAGTAACTCATTGTGTTCGAATTCTTTGTGTTCTTTTCATTTCTATTTCTATTTTATTCCGCTATGCACTTTGATTATAAAATGAAAAATAGATTTTTTTTTTTAAAATACATGTGATTCACCCCCCTCTCACATATGCACCAATCCTATAGTAACTGCTACAATGTGATTGAACAAATTACAATAATATTATAGCAGATACGGTTCCATAGTTGTTATAACATAGATTAACGTTCATCACTGCTATAGTAGAAAAATAAAATAAAAAAATATGTTATGAAAATTGCGCAGTATATATATATATATATAAACTGACGAACGGGTTTCCCAAACAATAAAAATGGATGAACGAAACTCCCAAGCAATGAGAGTTCGATTCCCACGCAATGCAAATAAACATCGATTGTGCTCAAACCATTCTTGATGTTGGGCCATTCCCTATGATCCATTTGTGTTTCCCGACAAAGCAGAGCTAAGATATTGATTTAGTGTAGGCAAATTGCGGCTATTGTCGACGAACAAGTTGTGGAAACCCTCTCTTAATTCAGTTTCAGTGATAGGCCCGACATTAGTGTTGCGGCTAAAGTTCTCCGCTTCACAAGTCTTGACGTAATTGCCTGATAGGGTAGTGACTGACTCCAACTCACAAATCACAACGAGGTCATAAATCAACCATATATTATTGGGATTTAGCCATTAAATCCAATTCTAAAAAAATTTAAAAGAATAAAGAGCAGTGGCTATTACCCCTTGACTACCAGAATAGAAGGTTGTGAACAAAAGGCATAACCAACGGAAGCTCGAGATCCAAGAAAGGGAAAAAAATACAACAACTTTGATATATAGAAACAATAAAAGCACAAAGAGAGGCTATTTCAATTTCACATCGTCAACAACTATCTAATAGTTTTTGTTTGTCCGAGCCTAGTGTGGGCAACTGCCCACTCTGGGTCCAACCCATGTTTCCTAGATTTACCTCATAATCGATGAGAAAATTTTATTGGGTCAAATTGACCACCTCCGATGAATAAAAGTTAAAAATACCTAGACACTTACTCTCTCTTTTTTTAAGTCATCGTATTATCATCAAAAATACCTAGGCATTCTTGATTGTGGTCCAATCCCCTTGGAGTATAGTCACATAAGGAAGAAAGTTATTCTATTAATGGAAGTGGAAAAATAATTTTATCAACAAATAGCAAAGAATATTTACTTGAGAAGCGCGAACAAATGCACAAAGTTTTTCCATGATGTGGTGAAAATATATAACAAGAGAAATGTAATTATTATGCTCAAGAAAAGGAGTGGGGAACAAACCACAAGTATAGGTGAAGTAGCGGAGGAATTTATTGATTATTTCCATAGTTTACTTGGTCAAAAAAGGTGTGCAATGCATGGGACAACGATGCTCCTGAGGGGCGGAAGTTAACATTGGGTCGATCTAAGTTGGCTGATGTGGAAGAAATCAAAGCCAGGGACATGATATTGGATGCGGAAAAGCTTAGGGACCGGATGGTCATGGTTCAAAATTTTTTATTTCTTCATGGGATATTGTTGATAATGATTTTATTGTAATTGTGCAAGAATTATTTTCAACATGACAAGATCCTCAAGCAATGAAATCATTCCTGTATGATCGAAAAGAATTTAGATATCTCCACAATGGTATGATATTGTCCACTTTGGGCCTAGACTCTCATGGCTTTGCTCTTGGGCTCTCCTCAAAAGGCCTCATGCCAATGGAGATATCTTTCTCTTTATAAACCCATGATCTTTTCCATGTGTTTTCAATGTGGGACTATGTTTGCAACCTTCCAACACCAACAATTCCTTCATCTCACTAGTGCCAAAAGGAGATCATACTATTGGTGTTTCAGACTATAGACCAATATCTTGTTGTAATGTCTTCTACAAAGTTATATCAAAAATACTTGCTAGTCAACTATCACATGTTTTGGATTTCTTATTAGATCCGACTCAAGTGACATTCATTCAAGGGCGTTCTATTGGTGATAATATATATTTAACTCAAGAATTACTTCGGAAGTATGCTCGCAAAAGGATCTCATTTACAGACTTGAAGAAAGCCTTTGATATGGTTGATTGATATTTTCTTATAGCCGGTCTCGTTGGTTTAGGGGTTCCCCAACGCTTTTGTGAATGGATCAAGATATGTGTCTCCACGGTATCCTATTTTATTTCTTTCAATGGTGGCATATGTGGGGTTTTTAGTGGTAAAAGAGGACTACGATAGGGAGATCCACTCTTTCCCCTTCTATTCGGCCTATCTATGGAAATTCTATCAAGGAAGCTAAAGACAACCTCCATGTTACCTTCTTTTCATTTTCATCCTATGTGTAAGGAGGTGGGTATCATACATCTTATATATGTCAATAATCTTATGCTATTTTGTAGAGCGGATGAATCATCTACACACCACTTAGTGGATTGTTTGAATTACTTTAGAGGGATCTTGAAACTTAGGGCAAATCCACAAAAGACACAAGTATTCTTGCGGGAGTAGACACTACCATGAGGAACCAGTTGCTTGAACTTATGGGTTTTCAAGAAGGCAAATTTCCTTTTAGATATTTAGGCATCCCTTTAGCTACGGAGAAACTAAGGATTGCAAATTATAAGCCACTTCTTGAGGCTATTAGAAAGAAAATCAACTCACGGCCTAAGCACACTTTATCCTACGTCGACCGCTTGGAACTAGTGGGCACAGTTCTTCAAGGTATGACATGTTTTTTACTTTCCATTCTTCCTAACTCCTATGGTGTAATTGATAAGATAAAAACATTTGCCGCACATTTATTTGGTCTTCAAAGCATCCACCTATTGCATGGTTAAATATTTGTCTAGCTAAACATGATGGTAGTTATGGGCTTAGAGATCTCTTAGCATGGAATGAAGCATTATTGAATAAAATACTATAGAATATTCAAGAAAAAATAAATCCACTTTGGGTTAAGTGGGTACGTCACTATTATATAAAAGATGTAGATTTTTGGACATGACAAAAGAAAGATTCAGACTCACCTTTGATCAAGAGGCTCTTGGAGATCTGAAACAAGAAAGGAGTTACAAATGCTTACAAATTTTTCATGCCAAGGGGACCAGAAGTTCCATAGAATTCAATGGTGTGGAGGCTGGAAATCATACTAAAGAATCACTTCATACTATGGATACTTGCTCATGGTAATTTGAGAACCACGGATAGAATGATGTATGAACCAAATAAGGAGTGTGTCTTATGCCAACAACAAGAAGAATCAAACCATCATTTATTCTTTGTATGCTCGGTTGCTTATGCCCTTTGGAGCAAGGTAAAACAATGGCTAGAAATCCATCATAATCTCCAATCTTTTGATAACTTGCAGTAGATTTTTAGGAAACATTATAAGGGTGGAAATCGTAAGATGAAGACCCGATATTTAGGTATCTCTAACTAATTTATTATGTGTGAGAAGTTAGAAATAAATACCGATTTCAAGGCATTGTTCCGAATGCTGATTGGTTGTTTTGGAAGATTCAAATCTATGTGTGTTGGATGGTGGATCTCAAGCTGACATGATGTTACACTTCAATCCATGTGCTGTAATCCGTGTGTAATATTTTGTTGACCATATGATGGTGTGCACCAAGGTTAGATTGGTTTGCTTGTGATGCAATGATGAGTTTTTGATGTAGTGTGCATAGTTAGAAGCTTTTACCTCAACTTCGATTTTTAGCTACTGGTGTCTATGTGATGTGCATGGAGTCTATGTGATGTGCATGGACATGGATAATGTACGTTTTTATGATTGGTGTGAGGTGGAGTCCATATGATGAGCATAGGATTGAGTGTGCATAGACCTGATTATGATTCAGAATCGACGGTTCAACGATATGAAATCATCGGTTCGACGGTTCCTGATAGGTTGACTCCTAACCTTAACCATCCAAAACAGTTATAGTTCACGGTTCGGAACCACCGGTTCACGGTTCGCCATGGTTCAAGATTATTATATTAAAAAAATAAAAAATATTTTTAAAAAAGGCTTGTACTTATTTAAGTTACCTAAGTATCCCCTTAGGGTATAGGGAAATCAAAGCCCATGAATTTTTTTTTTACATTTTTACCCTTTTATATTGTCATTCACTTCTATTTCCTGTTCCTGTTGTATTCAGTCATTCAGTGTCACAATCTTCAATTTTGTCATCTGAAAGTTGTATTCCTTGTATTCTTTTCTCGGCTCTGATGCAATTGTCTAGTAATGCTTGAGCTTCCAATAAGTCGGGAGACAAAGTTGATCGTCATTCATTTAATATATTGCCGCCAGTACTGAACGTCTGCTTCACAACAACAGTTAACACTGAATAAGCTAAAATTTCTCTGGCGATCACAGAGAGGATGAGAAAACTTTGAGCCTTCTATGACCACTAATTTAAGATATCGAAATTTTCGCTATCTGCTTCATTAAAATTAAAAGAAGTTGTAAAATAATTCTCAAGTTTCTGTGTGAAACTTGAGGATCATCGTGGATGTTTCGTTCATTTTTTAATAAAAGTTATACTTTTGTAAGTTTTAAATTAATACTAGTAGTTTGTTGTATTTCAGAAATATTAATTTGTGTTCCATATTTTATATAATATTGATTATAAATATTATATAAATAAATTTTAATATTATATATAATATTAACTGGATCAAGAGAAAGAAGAATCTTTAATTGAAATTAAAGCATCATAATATAAAGTTAATATTTATTTGTAAAACTTCTAATTTAAATCTAGGATCTAAAGTAAATACAATTAAATAAATTTCAGGAATAAAATAAAAATATTTTTCCCATTTAGTTTTCATAGCTAAGATGCAAGAAGATGATTTATTATTAATATGTTTATTTAAAATTAATACTATATTAAAAAAAATTTCTAAAACTAATTAAACAGTGGGATAATAAATACCGAAAAATTATTTGGTTGCATCATTAAATTCTTTTGAAATTTCATAAATACTACTACAAATATTCTATTGTTGTAAAAATAAATATATATTAGTATTAGTATTTTGTGTAAAAAATAAACATAATAATTCTTTATATTGAAATAAATCTTGTAATAATTGGTACGTTAAATTTCAACGTGTTTGTACATCACGTGGAAATTTTTTAGGTCTCATTCCATTAGTTTTACAAAACCTATCCCATTATTTCATTGTAGATGAATGAGACCATAAATAAGAAATTGTAATTCTAATTAGTTTGATATAATTTTCTAAAATTTTTAATTCATCTTAAACACATAAATTTAAAACATGACATACACAATGAATATGAAAAAATAAACCACCAATAATATGTTGACAAACAAACTTTAGATCATCTATACAAGCGATATTATAACTAGCATTATCTAATGATATTGAAAATATTTTATGAGTTAATCCATATTCTTCTAAAATTAAACATAATAATTGTGCAATGTTATGAGCATTATGTGATTCATCAAAAACTCTATACGGTAACAATCTTTTTTAGAGGTTTCAAAAGTTATCAAGCCAATGACAAGTCATACCCATATACGAATGCGTTTGCCAATGATCACTCCAAATAACGGAACATAAATAAACTTTATTATCTAATTTACTAAATTTATCAATTAAATTTTTTGTTCCTGGTTTTACTAATTTTTTAATTATACGAGTAAGTGTAGTCCTAGGAACACGTTTAACACATAGATTAAAAGATTCTTTACAAAATCTTCAAATATGCATTTAGATCTAAAACTAAAAGAAAAATGTTTTACGGAAACAAATTTAGCTAATAATTTTCTTAATTTATTATCCGAATATAAAAATAAACCGAAATTAGTACTACTGCGCTAGTCGAAGAAAATCTTGATAATTGTGTTTAAGAAAGGTTGAGTCCATATTCCGTCAGGTGTTTCGTTTCTACATGTCGTTTTGACGACCCATAACCGTTGGCAGCTTGAAATTTGTATGAAACATTGTAGTGCTTACATTTTGCATGCATTTCTCCTAACGGAAGACTGACATTCTTAAAATGTTTAGTGAAAATAGAAGACTTTAGAGGAGGAATTTTCTGAACCTTAGAAGTAATTGCATCGGTACTTCCTTGTGTTTCGGGTGTCAGATTTGGAAGGTGCTCGATCTCATTATCAGTGCATTGAATGTTGGGGTTCTCCTCCCGTGGATTTACTATTTTCTTTCCCTTCCGAGCTCGAAATGATGCACCTCCATGACCTCCTTCCATTATAATTGAAAATTGGAAACGAAAATACGTAGAAATAAAGACGAAAATGTATAGAGAATACGAAATTAAGATTAAGAGTAGAGAATATGTGTGTGAAAATGATGAAATGAGCTCTCTATTTATAAAGTTTCACTACAAAAATGACCATAATTAACGACGGGCGTGCTGACGGAACCATAATTTTGTCGGTAGTTTCTGACTGAATATAATTCAGTCGGGGGTTTCCGACGAGATATTATCTGGTCGGTAATCACCGACGGAATTATTAATTCCGTCGGTAAATGTCGTAGATTTTCAATTAAATTTCAATTTAACGGGTGCGGGCGTATAACCTACCGACGGAACGTTAATTCCGTCAGAAAATACCGACGGAATGTAATGTCCGTCGGTAATATTTCTAAATTGTACCCGTTTGGTTTAAAAAAGGTTAACGCGGACCCATTAACCGGAGGTATTTATCGACGGAATATTTTATTCCGTCGGTAAACACCGACGGAATTGTAATTCCGTCGGTAAATACCGATGGAACCGTGATTCCATCGGTAAAACAGATTACAATTAGGGCACGGAGCCCTTCCCTCTTCGCGCGACCTTCGTTTCTTTCTCTCTGTCGGTGATTTTTTCCGGCGATTCGGCGATCTCCTCTACGTCCAGCAGCCTCGTGCCCTCTCCTGTTTACCGCATTCCGCAACGAGCGACTCAGGTATGCTCCTCGCTCTCTTCTGTCGTTTGTTGGTTTTCACATGGACGACGTCGCCTGCTCGCTACCGGCGGGCCGTCGCTGGGGGCTTATCGCGGCAACCCAGCCGCTGCTCGCGGTAGGCTAGCCGTAGGCAGTTGCTCGCGACGGCTGGCTTGCCGCGAGAAGCCCCCAGCGACGGCCCGCCGGCAGTGAGCAAGCGACCGTTGAAAGCTTACAAAAAGCAGCGGACATGACTTTTTGGAACAACATCCAATTGCTATTATTGATGTTTGATGATTCATCAAACTGTAGTGACACTTAATAACTCGAACATTCTTTGTAGTAGTCAACTTAATAACTTGAACATCCTTTACATTTCTTCAATTATCATGCAAATCTTCAGAAACTAGCTTAAACAAAATACTTGCCAATATGAGACATTTAATGTGTTTACAAGAACAAAGGGTTTATTAATGGTTTATAGGACAGCTAGATATCTAATTTAACTAAAGAAAACTAGAAAAAGAATTGCTCAAAGTTATGTTTAACATTTTAATTTCTCATACCAACATCATAGAGGATCTCGTAGTTAATAGGCGAGACTAAAAATAAGCATTGCGATGTACCTGGAAACTATATTTACATATCATAATAGTTTACAGTTTCATGGATCAGATAATTTGGATCAAATTTTATCACATTTCTATTAGTGGAGAGGAGAGTTTCGGTAATATGATACGATGATCGTGAGATGAAATTGTGCACATAATGCCTTATTTATAATGTTTCAAGTGATACAAGTTTAATAATGCTTCAATCATGTTTTGTTGCTTATTTATCATGTTAGTAAAGATTTATTATGATGTGCTGTAATTTTTTTTTGTAGATATAAGGTATCATGGCAGATCTTCCAGCACCACTCCGTGGATCCACCGTCCTTAGGGTTGTTGGAGAGTCGTAAGTATTTTTTTAGTATTAGTATTTCAAGTTCTTTATTTATAACATATATCTTATGTCTTGATATTGCTTATATGTAGATTTACTCCCGACGACCATCGAGTATCGACATATATCACACGGAAATTTAAGGAAAGAGTCTGCATATCTGGGACTACATGGAGACATGTAGATGCTGCATCTAAGGATTTTTATTATCAAGAATTTGTGGTAAGTAAATTGAATATGTACATTATATGTATCCTTTAATATACTAAAATTTTATTTTTTAATTACAGAAAAAATATATGTGGGAGGATGAGCATGAGGTAGAATTTGCAGCAACTTGGAATATTTATTGTGCCAAGTTGTACAAAGACCTATTATACTATGTGAGAAAGGATGACACACGACCAGCTTATGTATCCGACGAGATCTGGAGTGCATGGGCGACCACTTGGTCTGCAGAAAGATGGCAGACAAAGGCTCTAAAAGCAAGAGCGAATAGGAATACAGAGCCAGGTGGCCCGAGTACCGGATCTGCTCGGCATACATCAGGATCTCGATCCATTGTTGAGCACACTATGGATCTGGTGATTTTAATTTAAAGTTATATAAATCAAATTTTTATTTATTAATAAACTTGTATAATTTTAGCCAAACTTATTTGTGCATGCAGGAGCGTTCTTTAGAAAGACAACCTACTTGCCTGGAGATCTTTCTCAAGACTCACCAGAGAAAGGATGACACATATGTTGATGCTCGATCAAAGAACATTGGGGTTTGAATTATTAACTTGCAATTTATATGTAATCTTTAATAATGAATAATTAGCTTTAATAATTATGTATAAGATAGAAATTGTAAATTTTTTCTACACAGGAGGAAATGACAAACAGGGTTGCTCAGACATCTCAACCACCAGTAGAGGGAGGGGAGTCACAGGATCTATCCACCCAGGAAATAAACGAAATTTATTATGATGTTGTGGGTGGAAGGACAAAGAACTCCTCCCTCTACGACCTTGGCTCCCAGACCAAGGTCGTATTTGATTGCTTGAGGACTCCTAGGGGTCGTACGAGTTCCTCTTCTTCTTCTTCTGAGGTGGAGTCATTAAGAAAAGAAAACCAAGAATTGAAGACTGAGATGACTACCATGGATCAGAGGTGGGAGAAGAAGTGGGCTGCTCAAGAGCAGACATTGGCCCAGATGCAAGCAATCATTGCTAGATGGGACCCATCACAGCAGCCTCATTCACAGCAGCCCTAGTTAGAGGAGACCCAAGACCCATCAGACTCCGCCGATGTTTAGATTTTTTTGAGGTATGTTTAACTATAACTTGATTTTTTAAAGAAATTTCTTATAAATTAGTTAAGTCAAATATATTTATTCTATTTAGATATTATAAGATGTTTATCTTAAGTGATTTATATTTTTTAGGAGTTCATATTGATACATTCACCACCGTGTTATCATTGGATATCTACAATATAATCCAGGTAATTTTTTACATGTAAAATTAATTATATATTACAATTTTTGAGTTAGATATTACATTTGTATCGATTCAGTCTGATTATAATCTCTTATATTTGACTTTTACAGGATTATATTTGGATATATGTGTAGGTGATGTATCATGGTACGTTTGGATATTTTGTATTTGACTTTCACTTGTCAGTACTTTTGGATGTTTATGATTGTCAGTACTTGATATTTGGATAGTTATATTTTGTTTTGTATTGAATTTTTGAGATATGACCACTTATTAGTATGTTTTGTATTGTTTTTTAGATAGTTTATCATTTGTTTGTGAGTATATTGTATGTTGTGTTGATTGTATGGATTGTGATTGATGTACGGATTGTGTTTGATGTCTGACTTGTGTTTGTGTTACCATCCTTTGTGATGGTTTTTATTATATAAACATTGTATATATGATAAGTGGGAAATGCAGGGGAGGCATTACAAATTTTTTACTGCATATTGCCAACGGAATATTTAATTCCGTCGGTAATTTCTGACGGAAGTACACGTTCCGTCGGAAATTTATCGAAGCGAAACAGTACATCTTCGATAAACTCCTGACGGAATTACCTATTCAGTCGGTAAATTCCCGACGGAATTACCTATTCCGTCGGTAAATACCGACGGAATAGGTAATTCCGTCAGTATGTTGCCGACGGAATTAAGTATTCCGTCAGGAGCAACCGACGGAATTACCTATTCCATCGGTATTTACCGACTGAATAGGTAATTCCGTCGGGAATTTACCGATTGAATTTTATTCAGTCGGTAACCTCCGTTAAGATCCGTTTGCCCTTTGCCGACGGGATATGTTTTCTGTCGTTAATATATACCGACGGAATACATTAACCCGTCGGTAGTTGCCGACTGAATATCATTTCCGTCGATAAATTAAGCACCGACCCAATTCTTATCGATATCAAAAATTCCGTCGGTCTTTCGTCGGAATCCTCATTCACCGACGGAATGCCGACGGAATATTCCGTCGTTATTCGCGGTATTTTTTGTAGTGTTTGGATAATAATGGGCACTAAATCATAGCTATTGATAAAAAAAATGGTCAAATGATCCTAACCATTGAAAAAAATATCCCAAAAACCCCACCCCCTCTCTCAATGGCTAGGAGCCATCGGTTCCAACGGAAGAAAATAAAAAAAAATCTGTTGAACCGACAGGTCGAACTAGCGGTTAATCGTCGGTTCATCGATTTTACACTTAATGAAGCAGAACTGGCCGGGCTCGAGGTCGGGTCTAGGTGTGCATGCATGTGTGTGTGTGCCCATGTGATGTTCGGTGGAGTTTTATCTCACATATAGAGGTAAACAACTCCATTCCATGATTGTATTTTGGTGGTAAAAAGGTGACTACGCTTGCCCCTAACGCCCCCGTCAACTTGTCCCAGTGCTAACTCGGAGGAGGTAAATCATGGTTGATTACTAGCCTTTGGAATAATAGCTGGTGCATGAGGAAGATATTTACCTCGGCTATATCGAGATTTGAACACAAGATCTTATGATGATAACATCTCATGCGCTAGCCACTGGATCTCCTAACACTTCAATACATTTACCTATTTCCATAAAAGGGTCCAATGTATTAACATTCTCAACATATAAATCAATAGATATTATTTCATAATTAAAACTATAATTTATAAAACCACATATAAAACTGAAAAATGCATGGTCAAATTATTAATATATTAATGGATAATAATAAAAATAATCTTACTATTTTATTACGAATATGTACTTCACTCACTAATTTTAACCAACTCAAAATAAAATTATATTAATATATTTTTTATCAAATTGAAAATAATTTTAAACTTTATTAGTACTTTTTATAAATATATTAATAAGGTATGTAAAGTTCAAGACTAAACTGCGATGTATTATTAGTAATTTTCTCATTAATTAATCATAGAAAGTATACTTTTCTTGACTGTTTGGCTAAGATAAAGTATGATATTAAATTAATTTTTTATAAGGAGGAGTTTGTTACAGTAATTTGCTGTAAGAGGGAGTTCGTTAAGTATAGTATTTATTCTTATCAATTTAACCACTAGTTTCCCCTCTCAATTTTTTATAAGTAGGTGTATAAAAATATTAGAGTCTTGTCCTACTAAAAAAAATAAAAATAAGGATAATATTTTAAAAATAAAATTATTTTCTATAGATCAATACTTTTTCTTTCAAATCTCTTTTTGTATTGTTCCACTTGGTATAAGAGACCTTAGTACTAATAAAGAGATTACGGTAATAAACTATATCGAAAGATGAGAATGATATGTACATCAAAAAAAAATCTTAGACGTGATAATAAGTTATATTAAAAGATTAGACATGATAATAAGTTATCTTAAAATAAGCAATGATATACACAGTAAATTTTTTTTGACGATTTATGATTATCGTTTCAACTTTTTATGAGTCACGAGTCGCTTAATGTGACTTACTCGGACGGTGTGATTATTAAGAGTATTACCATATAAGTCCCTTTATGTGTCAACCCTAATCCTGAACAAATGGAAATCAGGTTTTGATTCGAAAAAAATACAAAGAAATCACGTTTCGCTTCTCCAATCAGCCACCCTTTTTGACCGCCACGACATCAGTCAAAACAAAAATAAAATAAATTTAAAATTGAAAACACACGTGTTAAATGTTAACCTATTAGCTAGACACTGACTGTTGCGATCTGACATCAAACGGTCCGTGACAAATTTCTTCCGATTTCAGACACATAATTAGAAGCGCTACTGTACCGGATCCGTCGACCACTCATGTGTTCTAAGGATAAGGATAAGTCTAATGACTAGTACATAAGTTGTTATTATCAGAAAGTCTTAAATTTGAATTTTGATAAAATTAAAATAAATATTTTTTTTATATATTAATCATTATTTTAAAAACTAATAATTATCTTCTTCTTCGTATTAATTCTGAGACAAATTAACAAAAATATTAGGACAAATATATTCACTTTTTATCACCGTGCTACAATCTCCCCCTTTCGATCTTCCCACAATTTCTTATTAATTGTAAAGAGGGTAGAATCGGGGTATCCGAAATATTCTGTTCGCTGACGTTAATCCCTAGCTATTTATTGAAATGAGCTTACCGTGAGCGCCCTATTTCTACTAAGAAGTTTCTCCTCTCTCTTGCTCTCTTTCACTCTCGCGCTCTCTCTCTCTCTCTCTGCGAGCGATGGACTCCTTCGCCGTCGCTGCCCGGCCACTGCCGTCCCTCGCCGTCTGCGATGCGGCGATCAAGAAGACCGCCTTCTCGTTGAACCTACCCGTCGCCGATTCCACTTGTGGATGCGGAAGACGGACCCTAATCATGCCTTCCGCCGTCACCACCCAGTGGAAGGATGGCGCAGCCGCCTCCGTAGCCGGATCCATCTACCTTCCACTCGATAAGGTCGCGGCGGACTCGTTGCAGTACGAAAGTGGCTCCCTTGGGGGCATCTCAGAGAGGACCCGACCGGCGGCGGAGGAGGAACGCTCGAGTGGGGCGCTCACGCCGATGGAGTATCTGAAGAATGTTCTCTCCTCGAGGGTATACGACGTCGCGATCGAGACCCCTCTGCAGTTGGCCACGAAGCTGTCGGAGAGGCTCGGGGCCAATCTCTGGCTCAAGAGGGAGGACTTGCAACCGGTAGTTATTTCAATTACATTTGATCTCCAAATGATACTAATTGAATTCAATTTCCATTGTCTTTTGGATGATGTTGTGTTATCTGAACTGAACGTTCGTAACCTATTTGGTCCCATCGACAATATGTGGTTTTGCAGGTTCCTTTCCTTATCTGTTTGTCGATTTTCAGAGGTGGTTTGTTACTGTTTTCCCCATATATTAAGCTCTTCTGCTATTACTCTTTAATTCTTCCACTGCTTGCTCATTTTCTTGGGTTCCATGAGTAATGTGGTTCAATCAAAGATGTGATGAATATTCTTGATTGTAGTGGAGGGTTTCCCTTTTTTTCCTAGTTCTGTACTTCCCTTGTTTCACCAAGACTGAATTCGAGTATTGTTGTATCTTTGATTCAGCCAAAAAAGGTGCTTTATTTATTTATTTTTTTTGTTGGGAAGTATAGAGCATAGTTTCCCAAGTAAAATAAAATAAAATCAAAAATAAAAAATCGAATAGGCCACTACTAGCAGTTCTGTTTCTTTACATGACGGTTAGACTTGTTCTTATCACAACAGGGAGTTAAACTTGAACTTTTATATGCTTAGACATAAAATAAATTAGGCTGTCCAGAGACCAAAGAGAAAAAAAGGCTTGTTACTTGGTTGTTCTGTGACTTTGATTAACGATTGAGCTTTCTTTACAGGTTTTTTCATTTAAGCTACGGGGAGCTTACAATATGATGGTTAAGCTTTCAAGAGAGCAGTTGGATAAAGGTGTGATATGCTCTTCTGCTGGAAATCATGCTCAAGGAGTTGCATTAGCTGCTAAGAAATTAGGCTGTGATGCTGTCATTGTAATGCCAGTTACTACACCAGAAATTAAGGTTTCTTTTTTCACTGGAATACCATTAATTTTTTGGTTTTTTCCCTTCATTCGGTGTTCATTTCACTTTTTTGGCTCTTTTTTTCTTCTTTTGTTTTATCATAGTGGCGATCTGTTGAGAGATTAGGTGCAACAGTTGTCCTTAAGGGGGACTCATATGATGAGACACAGTCATATGCCAAGCAGCTCGGGGAGCAGGAAGGTCGCACCTTCATACACCCTTTTGATCATCCAGATGTTATTACAGGCCAAGGAACCATTGGAATGGAGATCATTCGCCAAATGAAAGGTCCACTTGATGCAATATTCGTGCCAGTTGGAGGTGGTGGATTAATAGCAGGGATTGCTGCTTATGTAAAACGAGTTCGTCCAGAGGTTTGCACATTTGATAATATCCTTAATTTCAAGTGCAGCCTTTGATTTCAATGTTTGAGCATTATACCATTAGCCTGACCTATCCATTTATATTTGGTTGACAAGGAATATAAACTGATATTATACTTAACTGCTCACTCTTGAATTCTTAGCAAAGAATATTTTGCTGTTAGTTGATTGATTTACATTTTGTTATAGAACTTGGATAATTCCATAGGACAGCACAACAATCTCTTTGAGGCTATTAAATTATATGTATTATAGATCATCCTGTTCTATAGCTGGAGTTGAGTTATATGCTTATTGCCAGCTTGCTTTTAAGTAGCATTTACCAAACAGGTTACATTTTACCTGGAAATTCTGGTGTAATTACATTAATTTGTTCTTTTACAGGTGAAGATCATTGGTGTTGAGCCCTCTGATGCCAATGCAATGGCATTATCTTTATATCATGGTCAGCGGATCATGCTAGATCAAGTTGGTGGATTTGCTGATGGTGTAGCAGTGAAGGTAGTTGGAGAAGAAACATTTCGCTTATGCCGGGAACTTGTTGACGGTGTGGTTCTTGTCAGTCGTGATGCAATCTGTGCATCTATCAAGGTAATTATCTTACATTTGTATTATTGTGGAACTGCCCCAATATTTTGCCAATAGGTTTATGTGTGGGTATTCAATGCAAAATTCTTCTGGTGCAAAAGCAAAAAGAAAGGATAAGCTTTTGATCCTTTATTCCTTTGTACAAATTAAGTAAATGCCTTATCCGTTAATACCAATGTACTGGATATAAATGTCTGAATCTCATGCATGTAGCGAGTATTTTTAAGAATTTTCGAGGGCGTAACTATTGTTTGCATGTCATCACTACTAAGAATTCAAAGTAACTAACAGTCATAGTTGATTTTAAGCATTGATTTGATGGCTAATACATAATCCTGAAAGTAACATATGATCCTAGAACCAGCTGGATTTTTAACTGACTTGTTCTCTTGCAGGATATGTTTGAGGAGAAAAGGAGCATCCTAGAACCAGCTGGAGCTCTTTCTCTAGCTGGTGCAGAGGCATACTGCAAGTACTATGGGCTGAAAGGTGCAAGTATTGTTGCAATAACTAGTGGCGCAAACATGAACTTCGACAGACTGAGGTTGGTAACTGAACTTGCTGATGTCGGTCGAAAACGAGAAGCTGTACTTGCAACAATTCTACCAGAGGAGCATGGGAGCTTCAAGATGTTTTGTAAACTGGTACTTTCTTAAGTTTTTGCTTTGGTGATTGATTGGCCTTTATGTACTCGGTTATTTATGAGCATATGAGTGCCTTGCAGGTTGGCACGATGAATATAACCGAGTTTAAATACAGATATGAGTCTCATAGAGAAAATGCTCTTGTTCTTTACAGGCAAGTGAATGTTGATATTAGTGTAAGATTTTAGGCTTTGTTTCCTATGAAACACACCCTTAGTAAGAAGTTGTCATTTGGAAAGGGAAAGGAAAGGGCATCTATGTTCCTATGTATCTTATTGAGTTCTTATTTCAACCTCGGATGTCTTGTTAGTATTACAGTTTTTATTGGTATTTGGTAATAAAAATATTTGACTATTTTTTATCTTTAAAATGGAACTTGGAATTTGATACTGCAGTGTTGGACTTCATACTGAGACAGAACTGGGAGCCATGGTGAACCGCATGAAATCTGCACAACTTCAAACCATCAATCTTACTAATGATGACTTAGCGAAGGATCACCTCAGATACTTTGTAAGTCACTCGGGCATTAATCTACTTAATCTTATGATGTAATTTGATGCCATGATTTCCAATATATCATGGACAAATTATGTACTTCTCATTTTCTTTAGGATATTGAGAATATCCTATATGATATAAAGAAGGGTGAATAATCAAAGATGAGTGGAACTCCATTAATTGCTTCAGATGGCCCTTTCAAGGATCATTATCTTATCACCATGCAGACATTCCTAACTTTGCTATATCAAAAAAATGTAAATTGCATCCTTTTTTGTTAAAAGGTCAAAAGAAAGTAAGTTACATGTCAGTGTGCGTTATATCGGAAAGGAACCTAATTTCCATTAGGTGATAATTTTGATACTATCTATGTTTGTGCTAATACTTGTATGATTCTTGGATCTATATACGTACACATTTGTATTTGAAGTTATCGTTGGATGTGTTACATTTGTGTTGTGCGATTTGTACAAACAGTTTCTTGTTATTGATAGGTGAAAGTTTGTCTTTATTACTTATTCAGATGGGAGGTCGATCAAATGTTCAAGATGAACTACTTTGCCGATTCATATTCCCCGAGAGGCCAGGTGCTCTCATGAAGTTTTTGGATTGCTTTAGTCCGCGTTGGAATATCAGCCTCTTCCATTATCGAGCTCAGGTTCGGTACTTTCCTCTTGTTTTCTCATTAACCATTGAATTATCGCATATCGTTAATTTTGATTCCACTAACTGGCAAACAAACTATAGAACATCTCAAAATGGGCGTCCAAACAGTTTTCTGGTTGATTTTCGAACTTTTGTCAAGATTCAAACTACGGTTGTTGCTTGATATAGAAGGAAACAACAACTCATTTACAGGTTATTTTTGCTCTCAACAGGGAGCAGCTGGTGCAAATGTGTTGGTAGGCATCCAAGTGCCTGGCAACGATATGCAAGAATTCAAGGATCGAGCTCATGCTCTCGGATATGAGTATACTTACGAGACGACCAACGAATCCTATCGGCTTCTAATGCAGTGACAGGATCCAACAACTAGAACTGCTGTTTACTAGGCTTTTAAGGAGGCTTCAAGAGGAGAAAGTTCACAGAAATCACCCATTATGACGAGCCTTGATGCTTTTCCTTCGTTGATTCTTTGATGGTCTAAGGTTAATGGCATGCTCTTCTGCTCAGCACAATTCCGATTGAAGTCATTACTCGGTGCAAAACTGTTGACTCTTAAACTACGTTTTAAGCTCCTCAATATCAACTTAACGCCTTTAATTTTAAATATTATATTAAATGTTTTTTTTTTAAAATTTGAATCACTTTTTATTTTATTTTTTAAAAATTAATTTTTAGAATGATATTTGAATCTGAAGTAAGGGATAGCTGACGGATTGAATGTTCACGTGGGGCCCACCAAAAGACCCGAGTATGATGTAACCGTTGACCCATATAGGGTAAAAGGGGTGCTTTTCACACTCCTGACACTCTTCTCTCTCGGCCCCATGTTTTTTTTATCCTTATACTTTTTTCCTTATTCCCTCGTCTACGTTTGTTGGTTTTGTTTTTTGTTTTTAATTTTTTTTATCAATTTTTATCACTTTTATTATTTTTGAATAAATATTTTATTATATATTTGTAATCTATTTTTTAGTTTTACGTTTTAGAAGTTATTATTTATAAAAATATAAAAATATAAAAATATGGATCAAAATAAAAATTATATATATGAAAGTAATAAAAATATCAATAATTAATAGTATATATATTTATAATTTATGAATAAATATTTTTTTTTGAAATCAAGAGTACATGTAATAATATAAAAAAAAATATATGAAACTATATAAAAAAAAAATTTTAATCAATATTATTTTTAAATTTGGCTCATGATATATTGGTGGTGTACCTATTACTTCGTACCACAAATGAACACGTATCTTATAACAAGTGATTCATCATTTAGCTTCGTACGATGAATATTGCCACCACTATGTTGGAATGAGTGGTACAAGATAATGAGGGTGTAAGAAAACTTACACAAAGTGATTGTCAACATGGACAATAGCTATTTCTCGACGTTCTTGGTTTAAAACTGGAGGAGTTCTTAATGGCAAGTGAGTAAAATAACTCCTAATATTCTCATCAAATGTATGTAGTACAAGATTACACTTTGATGCAATGACAATTTCCAAAAGCATAGAATCCGTCCAATACATTTCTGGTGCCCACAGCTCGAACCAATTCAATGAGAATAATAGATTGACTACGGAATTTTGATCTAGATAAAGTTGATCATATAGATCCTTATTTTGTTGAATCTCTTCTATAATCTCAGATCGTACTTGAAACCAACCTTCTTCACCATACCCAATTAGTGCAGCTATCGCCTTGAATCCACAATGACCGTCAGGTTGAACGTTAACAATGTGAGAAATATAACGCAGCAGAGACATAAGTAATTTCTCAGTATAAGTATCATGGATGGGTGAAACTAGAGAGTGATCATGGGTCGTTTGAGTATTGCGAACCTTCGACCCTCTTCCACGTCTTCCTCTCTCTTGAGATGTTGTAGTCGGTTGAGAGACTCTATGTAGCGACCACCCTTCTTACTACACTATACTACTCTCTAAGGTGACCGTTACTTAACTATTAACTCTACTTAACCGGTGTGATCAAAACCACGAGGAATCCCTACTGAAAAATTTCGACAAAATCTCCCCTATACCGGTGACCATAAACATCAATACATACACAGTATACACAGCCACAGGTGGCTGGAACATATATCAAACACCCACGTAGTTCATATATAATCAAAATAACCAACTTTCGCAAAACACGATAAAACAATCCAAATGACATGGAACTCAAAATACATTCTCAATGTTTATTAATCACTACAATGCGGAAAACTCAACAACATCCCAAGTCTCTCCCATAGTCCTGACATCACACACCATCTGCACCTCCTCGTCATCTTCCTCTAACTACAGTAAGAGGAAATGCAAATTATAAGCAAAATGCTTAGTAAGCGCTATCGAACTCACAAAAACTCGATATGCATGTGAATATACTGAAAATTAAAACTGAATGCTCAAAAGGAAAACTACTCATGCTCATCTACTAGTAAAAGAAACAAACATACTGAAATGCTAAACATGTAAAGCTACTCATGCTCTTCTAATAGCAAAGAACAGTAAACTAATCTAAATAACATGCTAGCATAAAAGAAAACTCAACTTGCTGATTTTAAAACAAAATGAAACTTATTTCATTTGTTCTAAACATATTCTTTATTTCACTTGTTTAAAACTTATTCTTTAATACTTTATACTTAGGTAAAACTTGTTTTACTTGTTCAAAAACTTATACTTATAATACTTCAAAATAGTAATCAACTTCTCTTAGGCCCAGGCTTAGTACCATCATATGCGCGTTCCCTAATAGGTTGGGCTAGCGAGCCACCAATCCTAAAAGAGCAGACCTTGGTCTACCAGGGCCAAGACCTTGGAATTGGACACCTGGATTTGTTTAACGACAACCTTGCGAAGTCGGGTACTAGCCTCTTCTTAAAAGTAAAATACTTATAATCTTAATTACTTCTTCTTTAAATGTCTTGGCATTTTAATAGGCACCTTGTGTGCCAAAATCCCTGAAGTCTTGACTTTGGGATCTACTTAAGGCCTTGGCCTTTTCTTTCTTTTCTTTATCTTTCTTATACTTTTCTTAAACCCAAAATACTGTTAGGGTATTTTTCCATATGCATCTATAAGTGAAATCAACTAGGTAACACACAATCATGCATATTGAAGTAGCAAATAAACTCAAATCTGTATGCTTAAACAAATTCTAAAACTATAATTCTTAACCAAAATCTGTACTATGATACTTAACAGAAATCTGCACGAATGCTTAACAGAAATCTGTACTAAATTGCTAATCTACATCACTAAACAGCTTAACATTGCATGTTAAAGAATTAATAACAAAATGGGTCTAACAGTAGGTTAATCAATTAATAATGCAAGGTCTAGATAAGCTCATTTCTTCTTCTCAAGTAGATGCCAAATCATCCCTCAATCTAACGCATGATATCTTCTCATTGTCTGTAGCGTAATTTTATATATTGAATCACTCTTCTAATTAATTGCTTGTCAAAATATAAATATTGGAATCCAATTCTATCCATTTCCTCAATTGTCCAGTTTGAAAGAGAATTAAGGATGGAGATATTAATCAAGAAGAATGTCATCCTTTCAAGAACAAACCAACTTGAATCTTCACCAAATGTAGTTGTCTATTCTTTTGAAGTTCAATCCAGAAAGCATGCCTACAGACTTCCTCAATTCTAAATTGCAAGACTTCCTCAATTCTGTACAAACACAATCAGAAAGCGTGCCTAAAGACTTCCTCAATTCCGTACAAACACAATCCGAAAGCAAGGAAGGAGGGCTAAATCCCTAGCTACTCAATTCTAAACTACAAGGCTAAAATCTAAGCTACTGTGATGAGATCTTCATTAAAGACTTCCTCAAAACTTATCATATCATGTAAAGAACATCTTTAACCCAACAAAACCTCACAAATCTACAAAGGAATATACTTGAAACCTCTTAATCTACACCAGAAATTTCCACAAGCAAGGAAAGAACTAAAATGTTTCTTATCTTCTAATTCTTTTAATATAGAATGTCTCGGCATTTCTTCAAGCACTTGGCGTGCTGCTGATCCCAAATTCTGAAATTTAGAGATCCTATCAAGACCTTGGTCTTTTCTTACTTATAGCTACTCATAATCCTCAGAAACTAAGGCTATCTATTCATGATACATGTATAAATAACAAAAATCAGAACTGATGGTTTATTGAAAATTCTGGAACTAAAACCCACTGAAAAATTCGAATATGAATTGCTTAAATTACACGATAAGGAGACCTAAAACTACAGGTTAACACAAGAAAACAACAACAGATCTAACAACATGGTTAACACAAGTTGCTCCCACCTAGAATTCCATAGGGAATCAAAAATTCTGCACTTCTACTAATTATAGAACACGCCTACTGCCAAACAAAAGAAGTGAATGCTCATTGAAATAAAACTGCACTGCTATAAGAGAAAACTTTCATAAACCTCATTCGTGCTTCATCATGACAACTAAACCTCTATAATAGAATTTAAACCAAGCCTTAAAGAATCTAAAACTTGGAAGTTCTACTCTATATATTGAGATTGCAAATTTCTCTAACTTCTAAGGGTAAACATGAAACAACTTGTAGTGCACATTGTGATAACTATATAACTTCTAAAATAGAATTTTAGGACTACCCTTATGGATCTGAAACCTACAAGTTCTAAATTTAATGGGAACATAAATAATTATCTAACTTCCACGTAGAGGTGAGGAAGGAACCTAAATCATGGTATCATCATCTTAAAAACACAAAGGACATAAGGTTCCATAAACGTCCCAAAGTATCCATATAAATTGACCAATTCCTATTAGATAAAACTTACTAGATCACATATAATCCTACCAATTTATTTCTTTATTTCATAGGACAAGCAAAGCCTCCTTAGCTTTGTCTAGGTCTCTAATAACAAGATCAGTAGCAACTATGCTTATAAGATTGAGATTAATGGGTTACCAGGAGGCAAGCAACTAAATGTCAATCCACTTTCAAGAACTAAACTAAAAATCTAAAATCTGAACCATTTCCTGCCCATTGTCTAGCAACAAAAACCCAAATCTGCAGGGTTACATATAATCCGATCATGCCCATTAGGGTAGCAAAGAAAACCTAAATTTGAGATGCTGATCATAGGGCTGTAAAATGAAATACTAATCATAAGAGCTGTGGAATGAAATGTTAACGACAAGGGCTGTAGAATCTACATAACATGCTTGATCTACAACATGCTTGCTCTACAAAAATGACAGCATGCTTCAAGAGAAAACCTTCTTTACAGAATGCTTCAAAAACCAAAGAAAGACTCAAGAATCTGAAACCTCAATTCACCGCAGCAAGCTTCAAAAATCAACACAGCAGCAAGCTTCGGAAATCATGAACACAAAGATCCGAAACCTCAATTCACAACAACAAGGGCAGAAAATCTCGGAACTACTCTTACTGCAGGTGAGTGAGCAACTTACATGCGATCTCTTGGACTTACAGCCGAGAAGGACAGCTTCTAGGGTTCGGACCACTCGAGGTTTCCGGCTCCTCTTCGTGCTCACAAGTCCTCCCTGACGCAAGGATCACGACGGTGAAGAACCCCCCTAGAGTTAGTCGCCCGCCGGCCGCCGGAATCGTGCCCTAGCTTCCTTTGTATTTCCGCCCGAGAAGAAGAGGCGCCGTCGAACTCGAGAGAAGGGAAGAAATTAGGGCTGGGGAAATACCTAAGTTCTTTTTGTAACTAGCGTTTCATTATCAACTATACCTTAAATATATTCCGCTCATTCCTAAATTAGCAAAGCCCGCTGGCACAGTTAGTTGGCTGCGTTCTGCTTAAGGCGTGGCTCGCTGGTTCGAATCTCGGCTGCAATCATTTTTTCTTCCTATTTATTTCCTATTCATTAACTACTACTTAAATAGAATATTTCTCCTTTTTTAATAAGAAACAACTGCTGGAATAGTTGGCTAGCTGGATTCGTTTAAGGCTTGGTTCAGGTCCGAGGTTCACGGTTCGAATCTTGACTTGAATATTTTTTTGTCAAAACTTCCTTCGTTTAGTAAAAATACCAAACGACCTCCAAAAATTATATAAAAATTTCTAAAAATCTCTAGAATTTTTATATAGCATTTTTAAATATTTTTAAATTACTTTTGGGACTCGAAATGGAGAAATTTGGGTTGTTACACCCTAGATCTTGAAGTGGATGCATCTGCAAAAGAAGGCATGCGACGTCTACTTTGCTCATCTCGACCTATAAGTCGACCTCTATGTTCTGTGTTGTACAAAGAGGCTCGAACTATATTTTTAGATGAATCTATCATATCGAAAAACTTGTCTATCATATGCTCTTGGATATGTGGATCTATCCCATCTAATATCTCAACAATATGGGATGTCTTGTTGGGTCGTTCTCCCTCGCCATTAAACCAATGTACGTGTATGAACAATCTCCTCCAAAGAGCGTTGATACTCTGTAGCAAAATTGGAATAAAAAAGTAACGGTAATGTGTAAGATCGTGCTCGTATGACAATTCGTATACAATTTTGATAGAACAATTACATCTGCCAGTTAGCTGGTGAGATGCTTCCTCAACGTATTTTAGCTGACCAGAAATCAACTCCATTGTCTCTAATGAAATCTTACACCTTATTTGACTGAAAATGTCGTCATGTAAATGTCGATGGCGTGAAATGTTGAGAAATCTTTCGAACAACTTTTTAATATCCCCGAACTGAATTCTCAACATTTTATGTATTTTTTCAAAAGATATTTGTAAGGATGACATGATATCTCCTAAATATAACTTCAGTTTCGCATGTGCAGACTTTGCCCTGTAATAAAAAATGCATTGTGTTTTAATAATTAAAAGAATTGAAATAGTACAATAATGAACAAAATTGAAATAATAAAGATATAAAATGATTATACCTTTGACTTGAATTACTCTTAAGGTGCATACATGTATCAACCCATGCTGAAACAAACTGCTCTTTGTAAAGGTGTAACCATGTCTCCCAAAGATAATTTAGAACAACCTCGAATCGTTGATACTCCTCCCACATGACATCCCACTTCTGCTGGTAAGACCACTGCGTTGATGAATTAATGAGTGAGTGTCATAACGCACAAAAATGTTGCCACTCCAGACCAAGCATAGGGGTGCATTTCTTCATTACACACTAATTTATGTACCAAATACAAAGGATGTGACGTGCATTGGGAAAACATGTTTCAATGACATTAATAAGCGCCAAATCTCAATTTGAAACAAACATCAATGGCAACGATGCCTTCTTTTCAACCATCCACTTCTTTAAGGTACCTAATGCCCATGTCAGTTGCTCTACCCTCTCATTACTAAGATATGCAAACATAAGTGAGTAAGTTCGCATTGCAGATGTGATACGCACAACCTCTAATAGTGGTATCAGATATTCATTGGTCTCATATGTGACATCAATGATCAACACAGACGAAAAGTTGACAGACAACTCTAGACTTTTTGGATGAACCCAAAGAATATTTGTGATTTCGTTGGTGTCTAGATTTGTATGATAATTATGGAGGTATTCTTTCTTGATTAATTGCTCCAAGACATATTGAATAGAATTTAGGCCGCCCCGTTTAGCGGATTTGTTTATGAAAATGATATTGTAAATGCTTTTGATTCCCGTAGTATTTGACTGGTCTCTTTCCTTCAAAATACTAAGAATTTCACGAGGTGTGGTGTTGTAGGTCATGTCGATCATAAATTCTTTCTTTATTAGTTTTAACCTACATCGGTACTCATGACCATCAATATATTCTGCTGATTGATGATTATGAAAACCACAGACAACCTTTAAACCCCACATCATACCATTTGGAGGTATTGGTATATATACGTCGCAACTCAAATAGACATTCACATTTTTTAGTCCTAGTATTTTTTTTAAGGATTGCCCATCAACTAGATATCATGGCGATTTGTACTTTCCACCTCTTTCATATATAAGATGACACTTTGGCAGCTTGTCACCTTTTAAATTAGTAGAATTTTTAATAATCACTACAATACCATTCTTTAGACCAACTATCTTTGCCCAATTTATCATATCTTTTCTACTTTCAAATATCTATATAAAAAATATAACAAAAACATATAAGTATGAGATTATCCAATCTTAACATAATTTCTCTACTTGTAAAATAAATAACGAATATGCATAAAACAACGATAATAACTAACCTGATTTTTGGTAAATTTGACTATATAATTGTGACTATTGTTGGAGATACTCTCTTCATTAGGAACATTATTCTCAATTGACTAACTATCTGAAAACAAACCCAAATAGTCATCCATAATTTTCTTCTATGAATTATGAAAAGTAATGACTAAAAAAATAATTATGTTCTAGAAAGAGAGGAGAGGCTGAGAGGGGATAGCAGTGGAGAGAGGTGTGTCTGAAGAGTGATTGAAAATGAAGTGTGAGAGGAGAATTTAAAGGGGGAGGTTTTGACATGTGCCAAGAGTTGAAGGGTAGGTAATTTAAGGGGAGGAGAGGTTCTGACATGTGTCAAGGGTTGGAGGGGGTAATTTAAAGGGAGAGGTGTGTTTTGACATGTGTCAAGAATTGGAGGGTGGATAATTTAAAGAGAGTGAAAAAATTAGACATGTGTTAAGGGTTGGAGGGGGTAGTTTAAAGGGAGAGGAGTGTTTTGACATGTGTCAAGGATTGGAGAGTGGGTAATTTAAAGGGAGGAGAGGTTCTAACATATGTCAAGGTTGAGGAGGGATAATTTAAAGGGAGGGGGGGTGTTTTGACAGGTGTCAAGGATTGGAGAATGAGTAATTTAAAGAGAGTGAGAGGTTCTGACATGTGTTATGTGTAATTGGAGGGGGGGATAATTTAAAGGGAGGGGAGATTCTGACATGTGTTAAGGGTTGGATGAAGGTAATTTAAAGGGAGGGGGTATTCTGACATGTGTCGAGGTTTGGAGAAAGGGTAATTTAAAGAAAATGAGAGGTTATGACATGTGTCATGTATCAAGAGTTATAGGGTTGGTAATTTGAAGGAAAGAGAGATTTTAACATGTGTCAAAGGTTGGATGTGACAATTTAAAGAGAGAGGGAGGTTAGAGGTTAATTTAAAGAGAGAGAGAAGTTCTGATATATATCAAGAGTTGTCAAGGGTTTAAGAAGAGATAATTTAAAAGGAATGAGAGATTTTGACATGTGTCAAAAATAAAATAAAATAAATAAAATGATGAAAAAACAATAAATAAAACTTATTAAAAAAATAAAACTAAAAGAAAAAGAAATAAAACTAAATAAAAATTAAATAAAACTGAAAAAAAAGATTATATATATATATATATATATAATTAATGGACTATCGAATTAGAAGGTAATTTAAAGTAAGAAAGAGATTCATATACGTTAAAAATTATATATATATAAAAAAATAAATAAATTTGATTAAAAATATAAAATTAAATAAAAATTAAATAAAATTGAAAAAAAATTTAAGTAAAACTCATATTTATATATATATATATATATATATATATATATATATATATATATAAAATTAATGGACTATCGAATTAGAAGGTAATTTAAAATAAGGAAGAGATTCATATACGTTAAAAATTATATATATATATAAAAATAAATAAATTTGATTAAAAATATAAAATTAAATAAAAATTAAATAAAATTGAAAAAAAAATTAAGTAAAGGAGTTTAAATAAGAAACGGTATAAAGATTCTTTAAATGGGAATGAGGATGAGTGTTGTTAGGGGCAGAAGTAATTGGCGGTATAGACGGTTAAAAGTTGAGACATCCTGTAAGTGGAGCCGCATTAGAAGGCTCTAGAAGTTATCTGCCCGCGCAATTTTATTGGAAGAATGGTGGACCCACTAAGAAGGTCATCATTTTGTACACTAAACAAAAGGTACAACTTCGTGTCGTTTGATATCGGAAATATTTTGGTTGCGGAGTAGTTGTGGCCGTGGGGTTAGAAAAAGGCTCATTGGTGAGTTACTAACTCAAGCTATATCTTAATTGCATCATATAACACAGGCATTAGTTTATGCAATTGAGTATTTCTTTTGTTTCCAATTTTATACAGTCCTGAACATTTGAAATGCATAGTCACTAATTTGTCATCAAAGAAGAGAATCATCCTCAATTATATTGTATTATATTGGCTAATGAGCAAGAAATCAGATCGAGGTTTTCTCACCGTAAAAGAATTTTAATCAAACAATCAACAACGGATTGAGCAAGTAGGCAATGACAAAGAAAGGTTAAGTTGTGGATCGATCTTGCCAATCTGAAGATTAAGTCGGATTCATTTTCAGTGTGATTCGTACCTAATTCATATGTCCAATGATGCATGATCCTAGACCATTGGATTTTCTCTCTTCTTTTCCAGCCAGCAAGCACAATGACAACAAGTGGAAGAACTGCAAACACAACCCACAAGGCAATGCCAGGTTTAGCAACAAAAGAGAGACAAGGCCACATGCAAATAATCCAGGAATACCAACCTGCAACACCAGAAAAAAGGTACATTCTATCTCAGTGCATCCTCATACTGCAAGTGGTGCAGACTCAACCGACAAGCAAATATGAAAAATGTATTGTCTTGAAGGATTGGTTCATAATTGAAGCTAACCCTGTGGAGTGGGGCTCCTTCAAGATTTCTATGAAGCACAAATTCAGAATTGCTTAAGCTGCATGTGAAGAGAAACCAAAAAATCTAAAAGTACTCAAATTATTTTACTAAACCAAAATGATGAGCTACGTACAGCTATTACCTTCACTTAATGTTTTGCCACATAATTATGAAAAAGGGGCTTAGATAACTTATTAAACTATAAATTAGAGCAATCAAAATTTACAACATTTTGGTAATTCTCATACGTTGGTGGCATCATTTTCTTAAACCCAATGGACTCAACTCTTGGTAATGCTATCTATATTCAACGTAAACAATAAGTTACAGTAGTCACTTTGTCTACTAATTTACAAGAAAATGAACTACCTAATTGATCAATGATTTGGAAAACTACACTTGGCTTGAATAATTAGCTATTATCTTCGTCGAGAGTCTCCCATGTGATTGTAGCAAGTGGGCAGCTACATAATCCATTAATATGACTACAAGCTCAAACATTTTGTTATGACGTCCATCAGATGCCTATTTCTTAATTTTGGTAAGGTAGTGAGCTTAAACCATATATATATATATATATATATATATATATATATATATAATAGGATAATTTTATTAGGGTTTAATTATCCTTTTTAAATTATCTCTATTATAATTAAGAGCTGATTGAAATTATTAACCTAAGTTATTTAATTAAAAGCTAAGTTCCGCCTTCTTGCTCGTGACTCCTGACTCCTTTTTCCTTTGACCCTTCTTGTTTAGCGGCACCAGCAACCATGGGCCCACATGACCCCTATGCAGTGGTTGCGAGGCTTGGGGGAGACCTCCGTGGCGACCGTAGGACCTTGGGGCATGCCAATCGGTCAAAATATTTTGCTCATATCAAAAAGTACGATACGAGATTTTAAACCGTGGATAATATTTAAGTGAATTATTAATGCAATCAGACCATCTAAAGGGACGAGACACCGTCATTTATTTAAAATACTAATAGGGTAGGCTTCACACAATAATTCACAATCTAAATATAATTTTTCAACAAGTCTATTAAGTAGAATTTGTAGTGTAAAAAAAACCAGTTCATTTAAATAAAATAAGAGTTATGAGTTTAAGTAATTAATAGGTTAACGAACCCAACCTGATTTGCTAGTAATTCGACCCGACTTACTCTTTTAAATACATCTCTTATATATTTTTTTTTCTCTCCCCTAACTCTTGAAGCCGCCAGCCTCCCTACACTCTCATCCGAACCCTGACAACTTTGGAGGAGATAGAAGAAGAACCCCGCAAGAATGTTTAAAGTCGTGTTTCCCTACATCTCGCTGGTTATCTTTCGTACGCAAAACATCAAGACAAGGTTCCTTTTTTGTTGTTTTTGTATTTACTGCACCATATGGAATGATATTTTGATGTGTTTTGCATTTAAATTTTGGAATTTATTGTGAAGATTTGACGAAATTTTAACGATTTGGTTGAAAAATCTGGATGCTAGAGGGGCTCGAGGTCGCTGCTATCTTGTAGGGGCTGTTTGGGTGAGGGAAGAAGGAGGCTAGAGGGGGAAGGGGATTGTTGGTTGAAAAAAATCTAGATGTTAGAAGGGCTCAAGGATGATGCTATCTTGTATGAGCTGTTCAGGTGAGGGAAGGAGGCCGGAGGAGGAAGGGGGTTGTTGGTTGAAAAATATGGATGCTAGAGGGGCTCGAGGTTGCTATTGTCTTGTAGGGGCTATTCGGGTGAGGGAAGAAGGAGGTCGGAGGGGGTTGCTTCTTGAAAAATCTAGATGCTAGAGGGGCTTGAGGTTGCTGTTGACTTGTAGGGGATGTTCGGGTGAGGGAAGAAGGAGGCCGGAGGGGAAGGTGAGGTATAAAGAAGGGTGGATGGGAGAACACAAGGGCAAGATCCTTATCATAATATTTTTATTTTTATTTACCTCCCATCTATTAGTACCTTGAACTTTGTTATCATAATTGTTAGTAGAATGTTGATGCACGTAAGTTGACGGTTTGTTTTAGCATATTATCATAATT